>NC_138209.1:10074230-10191730 GCF_964194415.1 Vipera berus | reverse complement strand
CCAGCCAGAGCGGGATCCCGTCCTCTCGCGGCTGCGGATCGTCTCCTTTCTCGGGTGGGGGTGGGGAGGCTTGGCGGTGTCTTCCCTCCCTCTCTTTCTCCCGCCACGGCTCTCCTCCGCTTGGCTCTCAACCTGCAAGCCCGGCCCCCCCGACCCAGCTCCCGCCCCCGTCTCCTCCTTTCCCGGAGGTAAAGATAACAACTGCAGCTGCCGCACCTGCGGCTGCTTGCTGCTGCTGCTGCTCCTCCTCCTCCTCCTGCCGTATTGACTCTCTGCGGCCACTCGGTTCCCCCTGCAGGAGGCGATCGGGACCGCCCCCCCGACACACGTCGCCAGCAGCGAGAGTTTCCAGCCAGGCCGGCGAATCTTTGGGGCGAGGTGCCAAAGAGAAGGAGGCGGCTTGGCTTGGATAAGCAGCGTCTGGGCAGAAAATAGGTCGGGCGCCGCAGCAAGTATGAATTCCTGGGGTACAGCCTAAGCAGGCAAAGCTGCAGGGTGGGTTGGTTGGCTTTTCCGGCTTTGGAATAACCTTGGGAAGCTGAGGCATTGTAAGTTGGAAGTCATTGTTTGTCGCCTAACATGTTGGGTCAACCCCACGCCACATGCTAAGCCATAAACCGTGGTTGGTATCCAGGGTCTAGGACAAGATGGAGAAAACTAGCCAATTGTGGGATCATAAATCTTGATGAAGCCCATCATCGCTCCATGTGATGTATGCACTCAATCTACAAACGTACGGTAGTCCAAGCCTATTCACATCTGTTGTAAGGTCATTCTCTTGTGGGGTTTATCCTGACGTCCACTAAGAGTGGAACAAACATGCCCCATTAACCATTTTCAACGCCATGTCCTCTCTTTGTCTCATCCTAAATCACAGCTGAGGCACCTTAAAGTTGCCTTGTTTCAGTTTTAAACTAGCATTTTCCCTCTTCTCCAGAGACCCTTTTTTGCCTTGAACCTAACTCAGGGGTAGGCAACCTTGGCTCTTTTATGACTCATGGACTTCAACTCCCAGAATTCCTGAGCTAGTGGAAGAGACTCGAATGCTAAAATCCACAGGTTAGGGGGCGCAAATTACTTGCCTTGCCCCGGGTGCTGACAACCCACGCTACGCCACTGGCTATACGCACTCTAGCCATGCCCACCCAGTAGGCCACGCCCACCCTGGCCATACCCACCTGGCCCCCTGAGGGCAACCACAATGCTGATGCAGCCCTCAATGAAATTGAGTTTGACACCCCTGATTTAGGGCCTTATAGGTAATCACCAGCACCTTGAATTAGACAGCACATACACGCCCATATCTTACACCCCCACAAAGACTACCTTCCCTATATATATATGTTTCTAGCTCTGACCTCCATGGGTAGTTTACCTTTCAAGAGTAGGCTTACTCTTGAAAATAAACTACCTCCTTTCCATACGGTGTGCTTGGTATTCTTCTAGTCAGTGAAACCCCAGCTTGAATCGGGACCCCAAATTCTCTTGACAGAAGTATTTATGAAAGGGGATTGAATCCAAGGCAAGCCATGTCAAGTCAATGATCCCACTGCTGATACAACAGAAACAAAAAAATTAACAGTTGCATAGTACTTTGCAGCACCCTTGTTAAGAAAATACTAAAACAGATACACTAATTATACAAGAATGGAAAGCTAAAGTGGGAAGAAAGGTATATAGATTAATGGGAAAATTTGTCCCGTGTTAATGAAGTAAAGCAAGGGATTAATTCAATTTTGTCAAGAAAAAATAGTTTTTTAAATGTTTTGCCGATACTGATCTTGGTACTTTTATGTATTATTAGCCACCCAGAATCCCATTTGTTAGACAACCTTTTTTGCCACATTTGTTAAGTGAATCACTGCAGTTGTTAAATTAGCAACACGGTTGTTCAGTGAATCTGGCTTCCTCATTGACTTTGCTTATCAGAAGGTTGCAAAAGGGGATTGCATGAACCTGGGACCTGGCAACCGTCATAAGTATGAGTCAGTTGCCAAGCATCTTAATTTTGATCACCTGATGATGGGGATGCTGAACGGTTGTGTGAAAAATGGTCATAAGTCACTTTTTTTCAGTGTCGTTGTAACTTTTGAATGGTCACTAAACAAACTGTTGTAAGTTGAGGACTACCTTTATAAAAATGTTGTATTACTAGAATAAAGATGGAAGTAAAATTGCTGTAATAAACATCAACCATCTCAGATATAATATACTGATAAAACTACCTGGAAGCAAGGAAGTTTTGAATATTCTTGTTGAAGATGGTAGAAGCTAGATTAGTGCTCAATATTTTAAAAAAGTTGGATAAGACCAATCTAATGCAAATAAGTGGAGAAGTTGAAACAGTGAAAGACTGCCTTTCTAGATTGAAAAATTTACAGGGCTGTTGTTTGTTGCTATGAGATAAATAGACTTTGCTAGTTGGGAGAAAGGCTATAACAGATCTAGACAAAATGTTAAAGTGCGTCACACTGACAGTAAACAAATACGTTGTCAAGACCATAGATTTCCCAGTTGTGATATGCAAATGTGATGGTTAGACTATCAGAAAGGCTAAATAAAAAAAAGGATGCCTTTGAACTGCAATGCTTGAAAAAATGTTGGGAATACCTTGACGTGCAGGAAGAACACACGATTCTTGGAAGCTGGAAGTTACTGAACAAACAGCAAAGACACATTTGTTGAAATCACACCATCAATGACTGCTAAGCCAATAGTTATTGACGACTTCATAGATCTCAGGAAGCAGAGCTTAAATCCACTGCTGGGAAGCTACAGTGAAAAAGGTCCATCATTTCCTTCTTGTGTTTGTAAGCTTACTGAACACATCTGGTGGGCTTCGAATTTTACGAACGTATCTGATTGACTGTACAGTAATGGGCTAGAATGGATTCATGGCCTAATGATCCATCAGGGCTGGTGTCAGCCCCACAAATAGACCTGTTGTGATTCAGGGTCAGCCTGTGGGTTCGGCAGTTGGGTCGGACGACTCAGAGGAGGAGGAGGGGGGTGTTGAAGAGCTTGCTGATGAGAGCCCTCAGCCAGGCCCCTCCCACCTGGTCATGACGGAGACCCAGCTGTGTGAGCCTGACAGCGTGGATGAAGATGACCCACAGCTGGCCCTGTTCAAGGACGCCCGACGCAGGAGGCAGTCAATCAGGAGTAAACAGAGGAAGGCAATGGGGCACCTCAGAAGGAGGCAGAGAGAAGCCACGCCCTAAACTGTATAAAAGGGGAATGCGTGGGAGGGCTGGTTTGCTGAAGGCAACCGCTTGAAAAGCTCCTGTTTCTTGGTTCGTGTCTTGTTTGTTTTTGTATCAATAAATTTGGCAGGCTTAATTCCAGCCTCTTGCCTTCTTGTAAAAGGGGTTGTCCCTGACTTTTCTGCAGGGCCGGTAGCAGGCTGGTACAGAACAAGACCATACCCAGAAATAAAGTGCAAAGGAAGGCTAAAACTATTTTTATATATATTGAAATAATAACAGAACCTTACAGAACTGACTGTGCTATATCACTTTACCCATCTTATATTCCATTGAGTCAGGGAGCCATTTTGTATACTATCTTATTCTTCTGGACTTATCAAGTGTTTCAACCCCTTTTCTCTAGGTAATAGTACTTGCATATTTTTGAGAAGTTCATCTTCCTTAGTCTCTATGGTTACTCCTTCAGTTCCTACACATTTTTTTTAGCGATAACAATGACATTTACTGTATTCTATAGCGAAAGAAACCCATCACTTAAAACGCAGGAACGAGCGGGTATCTCACCTTGTGTATGCACATATTTTTAATGTTACTGTGCAATTGCAAGGATTTAAAGCCGGCAAAGAATCACAATAACCTGTAATGAATACTCACAAGGAAGCCTTCTACAAAGATCTTGCTATTTAAGTCTGGAATCTTAACCATTGTTCATTTGGATCTTGGAAGGCTGTCCAAGGGTCTCCAGTAGGTTAGACTTCTGCCAATGCCTCTCTCCTCATGAGAATTGATAGTTAGATTTTTCTTCTGAGGACGTGGTCATAGATAACCACTTGCACGTAGAGGTCTGTTTTGATTGGAACCCGTGTTGTGTTGTCTCCAGGAAATGCCTAAGAACCAAACATTAGCCATCATCAGAAAGAGGTGGAGGTAAACAAATTATATCAATCACTGCAACCTGTATGGAAGATATAACTATGTTCTCATACAAAGTGAACTAAAAACTAGCAAACCACATTACAGTATCATGCAAATCTGGTTCACATAACCTTGTAACTAGATCACTCGGTGCACTGTACAAACTTAGAAAACTGAGAAGAGAACGTGGGTTAGTGTGTCACGCAAGCACAGCCCTTCTTAAATTAGATGAGCCTAGAATTCATTATGATCTTAGATAATCTTTCCTACTCAAAGTAGTCATTTTGGCAGATCTTGTGGGAGAGTCCATCATGAAAAATCTTTGCAGATTTTTCAAGAAGCCAAGTTTTTGTTTATGATATCTCTTGCATGCCTGATGTATCTTTCTAGGAATATTTTGCTTGTCAGAAGTGCAGCTGACAAAGACAGTCCATGCAGACCTTGATTGATCCTTGATTGATGATATCTTTTGTCCCTCACAACCATCTGAGAAATGTACAATTTCCCATAACTGATATACCTCAGGAGATACATTTGTGTTCAATCATTTCCATGCACACCACACAGAAGAGATCAACAATGTAATGCCTGTGTCTTTCAAGGGTCCAGATTCTTTGGGGCTTTAATGCTTAAAGTATATATTTCACACAGCAAGAGAAGATCTGCTTATTGATTACAGATGTTCCATAGCTGCTGGAACATAGACCAGTGACCCACTTTGAGTGCAACCAAATCCACTTTTTAGGTATGCATTTTTAAATGTCTCACAAACCAATGCACTTATTTTGAATGTGTATAATTTGATATTTTGTACTGATGCTATTCATATGCAACCATCTTTCGTGGGAAGCACTTCAAAGAAACTATCATCCGAGAGTTGTTTCTGCACAAACCCAAACAAATTACTGGCTGGCTTACTCTGGGTTGGTTTGGTTTGAGAGGAACCAAAGCATGGGTGTGTTTGTCATATTCAAACTCTGCTTAAGGACTTTTGTAAAAGAGGGTGGTGAAGAACAACTGGATATGCTCCAATCACAAGATAGGGCCATTGTTCGTTAAGGAAAAGCCTCCATTCCTTGAGAGCGAGCAAAGAAACAACTCACAAATGGATAGACCTCAAATCAGCCTAGCATGTCCCATTTTATTGGAAAAGTAGGCTTTTGCTTAGACTAGTAGACCCACTGTAAACCATTAGTATGTAGACTATGTCATCCCTGATTGAATTATGACCATGGTTGCTTTATTGCTTTGTTGTGGAGGAGAAAATGGTCCGAGCGCCATTTATGTACATAAATGAGTAATCTAATATTGGCCACAACCTCTTGCAGTGTTATCTCCTTTAGGAGAAAAATTATTACTCAGCAGAAGGTCCTATGTTTTTCACAAAGAAGGCCCAGGTTTGATTCCCCACCACTTTCAGGTAATAGGACAAGACCAATATTGGTGCGTAAGGACCTCTTACTGTTGTTAATCTGGAAAATAATATGAAAGCAAGATGGGAAGTCACTGCCACGCAAGCTAAACAATATGGACCTTAACTCAACCCATAGTTTGACCTGGAAGAAAGTAGTTTTCCAGAGCTGGTGCTGCCAATAGGCAGAAGCAGACAAATTAGCCAATTACAGGAGCCGGTGAGAGAAAGCTTCTGGGTTCTAGCATGATTCTCCTTGAGTTGGGGAGCAGAGCAGAGATGGTCTGGAGCTTGTTTCAACCTCTCTCCACTAGTCCACTCTTCCTAAATTGGATGGAGGGGCTATTATGTTCCCTCAAGTCAGCCTAACCCTCTTGGAGGCAAATCTGTAGCTTCGCATCTCCTAACATTCCACTGAGGTTAAAGCTGTGGCAAAAGAAAGGCTAGTATCTAACAGAATCTCACTTTCAGTGCTTAAGACTAGTCCAGGGGTAGGCAACCTTGGCTCTATTTTGACTCGTGGACTTCAACTCCCAGAATTCCTGAGCCAGCTTATGCTGGCTCAGGAATTCTGGGAGTTGAAGTCCACGAATCATAAAAGAGCCAAGGTTGCCTACCCCTGGACTAGGCTAAATTATAGAGGCTAATTACACCGGACAGTAAATGACTCGTTTCCAGTGTCATGTGAAAGCAGATGTGTTTTTAATTAGAAATGCAGTGTGTGGGAAAAGTTTTCATTGGAACCCAAGTGTTTGGGATGGATCCTGGCCAATCTAAACATCCTTGAACTATGGCTCTAAATCAGAGACAAGGGCATGCCTTATCGCATGTAGCATTTGTTTCATTTGCATACAAGATGCTTTTAATTTTCGAGTGCATATAGGCATGCAGACATATAAACGAACTAAAACAATAAAGACACCCCTCAGATTAAGGTTGGCTTCTGATAGCTGCATCCAGGCTTCACTAACCCATCTCAACAGCTGCCTCTATCAAGCAAATCAAAGGGGGCTTAGCAGTCCCATAGAACAGCAAAACCATCACCACAATGATTAAACAATAATAGTAATGCAGATAAAATCCCAATCCACAGCACTCATCCTCCATTCCACAACACACACACACACACACACACACACACACACACACACACTGATAGCTTTCAGCATCTTACTCTCCAAAGGCTGTGCAGAATAAACAAGGGTTTACTTGTTATGTATCCAATGCAGGCATCTGCATAGCAACAGCCACCAGGGGGCGTGGCCTGGACGGTTTTGGCGGGAAACCTAGTTTTGGCGGGAAACCTAGGGCCAACCCCATTGGCTGGGCGCCTACCTGGCTAGGTATTTAAGGAGGCCAGGTAACCCTCGTTCCTCAGTGTGTTCCCCCCCAATAAAGAGCTGAACACGTACTCCGGCTGGTGTCTCTTCCTTGCGTCAGACCCACTACATTACATTACTAATTTCCCTAATTTTTCTAAGTACTAATTTTACCAAGATGGAGGGTACTGCTTTTCTTTCAGGCACTAAACTAGTCCACCAAAGGGGCCTTCAACAACAAATTTTCACTCTGAGATCTTTCTCATTGTATTTCAGGGATTTTGGGAGGGGACTTTTGAATGTGTCTTCCCCAAATACACATTTGGGCAGGCAGATTTGATTTGATATATATTCTGCCTTTATTATTTTTCACAAATAACATAGAAAACATACTTTCCTCCTTCTATTTTCCTCACAACAACAATCCTGTAAGGTGAGCTGGGCTAAGAAACAGTGACTGGCCCAAAGTCAGTTCTAGCCTGGTGCTTAACCACTAGACCAAATTGGTTCCAAATATAAGATTCAAATACATACAGGTAGTCCTCAACCTATGACCACAATTGAGCCCAACATTTCTGTTGCTAAGTGAGACAGTTGTTAACTGCCACAGTTGTTAAGTGAATCACTGCGGTTGTTAAATTTAGTAACACAGTTGTTAAGTGAATCTGGCTTCCCCATTGATTTTCCTTGTCAGAAGGCACATAAGATGATTGCATGACCCTGGGACACAGCAACGGTCATAAATATGAGTCAGTTGCCAAGCGTCTGAATTTTGATCATGCAATCATGGAGATGCTGCAATGGTTGTAGGTGTAAAAAACGGTCATAATTCACTTTTTTCAGTGCCATTGTAACTTTGAGTCACTAAATGAAGTGTTGTAAGTCAAGGACTACCTCTTATACGGATTCAGAGGATTTTAAAAATTAATATACAATTGGGACCAAAAGTCTTCCTTTTGGAATGGATAGACAAATAGTTGGGCAAAACCATGGAACTTTGTTTTTGTAGATGATAACTGCAGCAAGATTATTGTATGCACAAAGATGGAAAGATTTGGCAATTCCTACAAGGGAGGAATGATTGGTGAAGATGATAGAACTTGCTGAGACAATCAACTTGATTTGTTTGATTAGAGAAAAGGCAATAGGCACATTTATGGCTGATCGGAAACCCTTTATGGACTTTTTGCATAAAACAGGTAAAAATGAATTTATGATTCACGGTTTTGATGATTAGATAGGATATATATCATACAAAGAAGACAGTCGTGCTGCAAATTTAGAAAAAGAGGTGAATTTATAACTGTACTTAATATCTGCTATAAAGATGATAAGAAGCGAGTTTTTTGTTTCTCTTTTTTCTTTTCTTTTTTCCTTTCTTGCACTTTTAACTCTCTTTCCTTTTTTCTTTTTCTTTTTTTCTTCCTTACTCATTAGTTTCTATTCATTTTATTTACTTTTGTTTTTAAAACTTTTAATAAAATTATATATTCAAAGTCTCTTGGAAAGGGGAAAACAGCTTCTGGAGAGTTGCTTTTTATATAAAACCTCACTGCAGTTGTAGTTTTGCAGGGTTATGCAGGCAAGAGTTGCACCTGGAGATAAAGCCTCTGTTCTCCCAGACCTTTTACTACTAGAACATCTGCTATGGGTCTAAGCCAGAGGTGTCAAACTCAATTTCACTGAGGGCCGCATCAGCATTGCGGTTGCCCTCGGGGGCTGGGTGGGTATGGCCAGGGTGGGCGTGGCCTACTGGGTGGGCGTGGCTAGAGTGCATGTGGCCTACTGGGTGGGCAGGAGTGGGACAAATCTGAGGGTCTCTGGCAGAAGGAGGGTCTCTGGGCCAGGGCCAAGGCAGTGGGGGCCATTCCCTCACTGTTTCCAGGATGGCTTCACGGGCCACATGAAACCACTTTGCGGGCTGGATCTGGCCCCCGGGCCTTGTGTTTGACATGTCTGGTCTAAGCAGTGCTTTTTTTGTAAAAGAAAAAGGTGCCGGAACTCACACGTGTCATACAACCCGCCTTGCCTACGCTACAAGGTTCCATCCAAAAAAGGTGCCGGAACTCCATTCTGAGGGTTCTATGAGAAAAAAAGTGCTGGGTCTAAGATTCCCGATCTCCAGTGCTTTTTTTGTAAAAGAAAAAGGTGCCGGAACTCATACATGTCATACAACCTTGCCTACCCTACAATGTTCCACCCAAAAAAGGTGCCGGAACTCCGTTCTGAGCGTTCTATGAGAAAAAAAGCCCTGCCGATCTCTATTCAAATTTCAGGATTAGCAGGGATTCAACAGGATTTAAGTGAAGGATTAACACCAGACAATAAATTAAGCAGTAAACAGTAACTTCTTCAAAGAATGATCAACTCAAGACAATCAAGCTATAAACAACAACCCAATCAAAGAACTATGAAAGAGAAGACAACATCCCCAACAGGGCCAACTACTATTTAAAAATCCTACTTCCTTCTACCACTGAAGATGTTAATTAGTCAGGTAACTAGTTATCTGCAAGCACAATCAAATTCACCAAGAGCACCAAGAACTCCACTATTCAACCCTGAGCTACTTATACAAGTAGTCCTCAACTTATGACCGGTTGCTCAACGACTGTTTGCAGTTATGACAGACTTCCAAAAAGTACTTACAACGTATTCTCAAAGTTACAACTGCTCCTCCCCCCTATCATGTGATTGCATTTCAAGTATTTGACAACCAGCTTGTATTTATGACTGATTCTAGCATCTACAGTCACATGAGTGTGATTGGTGACCTTTGTTTGGACATCCATTCAGAAGAATGGATTTGTTTTACAACCATGGTGATTCGCTTTTACAATCATCATAAAAATGATTATAATACCAAATCCAGTCAGACGTTGTGCCTCGATGTAGGACCACAGTGTCTTGTGACTGAAACTGCAGACTCCATTGTGGGCATAAGTTGAAGGTTATCTCTCTTCTCTTTAAGAACCATTTTAGTGAAGTGTTCTGAATTAGGGCCATAAGATCAGAGCTGCAAAACTCCAGATATTCATTAGGTGGCAGCAAAAGCATGTTGAGAACTCAGTGGTCATCTGCCTTTAGGCTGCTCAGGCCTGGTAGGTCAATTTTCAACTGGGATGACATAGTCTAGACCAGGGGTCTTCACACTTGGCCCTTTTATGACTTGTGGACTTCAACTCCCAGAATTCCTCAGCCTGGCTGAGGAATTCTGGGAGTTGAAGTCCACAAGTCATAAAAGGGCCAAGTTTGAAGACCTTTGGTCTAGAATGCATAGTCTAGGACACCGGCCAGCAGGTCATTGCTGAGAATGTTGGGCATTGACAGTCACATCTTGCCAAGGTTAACTTATAGCAAGAAAAGGTTCTCCAGACGTTCTTAGAAAATCACAGTACATCTCCTAAAGTTGGCTGGAAAACCAGACCCACTGCTCAGATCTGCTACTGATTCCACTTAAAAAAAAGGAAAAGATATACCTGCCGAGGCAAATGGGATTCTACGATGGTGCAGCTGCTGGTTTGACTACACATGACCTCCAGTGCTTCCACCTGGAGAAAACAAGCCACTTTCCTCTATTTTACAGTTGGTTTATACGGCCACGCAGCACAAAGTGACCCTTAGGAAACCACTTGGAAATGTTGGATCTGCCAATTTCCTGCCTGTGGCCTGCAAGCCTGTGATTATTTTATTTTATTTTGCATTCCATCCTCAAGCTTCAGGCAGAGCCTCAAGGTTTGCATCTGGCAACTGATCCTGCTAAGCTTCAGTTGCTCTAGGCAAAGGTTCCAAGTATCTGCTTGACTTGCTCGCCAAACCTCTGTTTATTTCTCTGCCGTTTCCTGTAGCTGTCTATTGGCTAACGAAGGCAGAGGGATGGAGGGAGAGGCAAAGCCTTCTCCTTGCCCCACTTACAAGAAAGCTTGGACCAGCTAAGAAGCCGCAGGAGGAACAAACACCTGTTGTTCCCTTCTTGAGACCTAAACCAGGGCTCCTTTAAACTTGGCAACTTTAAGTCGTGTGGACTTCAACTCCCAGAATTCCTCAGCCAGTATGTTATTCCTCAGCATGCTGGCTGAGGAATTCTAGGAATAGAAGCCCATAAGTCTTAAAATGGCCAGGTTTGGAGAGCCCTGATCGAAATGATTCCTGCAAACAAGGTCTGCAAGACTGATAAGAATCCTTGGCCCCAGACGTCCTATCAAACCTAAGCTGGACACTGCCCCTGAATTATATCAAAGCCAAGGCTACATACAATCCCAACAAGTTTGTGTTAATGGAAGTGAGTAAGGGCTTTCTTTTGAAACAGGACCTAGTTTATGAACCCAGGTATATGGGCTTAGAATCCAAATCACAAGCCTAACAGTGAAAAATGATTTGAGTTGTCCTATCAGCTACTGAAGATCCTATCTCACAAAATCAAATTCAGTGATGAGAAAGGTAAGGTTCTATATTTAGACAAGAAAAACCAAATGTACAGGTATAGAATAGGTGGTACCTGGCTCAACAGCAGTAACTGTGAGAGGGATCTAGGGAGTCCTAGTAGACAGTCACTTAAGTAGGAGCCAGCAGTGCGCTGTAGCTGTCAAAAAAGCCAACGCAATCCTAGGCTACATTAACAGAGGGATAGAATCAAGATCACGTGAAGTGTTAATACCACTTTATAATGTCTCGGTAAGACCACACTTGGAATTCTGCATCCACTTTTAGTTGCTATGATATAGAAAAGATGTTGAGACTCTAGGAAGAGTGCAGAAAAGAGCAACAAAGATGATTAGGGGACTGGAGGCTAAAACATATAAAGCATGGTTGCAGGAATTGGGTATGTCTAGTTTTAATGAAGAGAAGGGCTAGGGGTGACATGATAGCAGTGTTCCAATATTCAAGGGGCAGCCACAAAGAAGAGGGGGTCAAGCTATTCTCCAAAGCAGCTGAAGGCACAAGAAGCAATGGATGGAAACTGATCAAGGAGAGAATCCATCTAAAACTTAGGAGAAATTTCCTGACAGTGAGAACAATTAATCAGTGGAACGGCTTGCCTTCAGAAGTTGTGGATGCTCTATCACTGGAGGCTTTTAAGAAAAGACTGGGCAACCATTTATCTGAAATGGTCCTGCTTGAGGAGGTGGGGTTGGACTAGAAAACCTCCAAAATCCCTTCCAACCCTGTTATTTTCTATTCTTTTATACTATTCTTCTTGTCTGGGTCTGAGTCCCCAAAAGAATCCTAAACAATGACTATTACTTTCAAGTGGAAGTAATTCTCATTTATGGACAAGTGACCATTTAGAAGGCAATGAAATTGGGTGTGGGAGACTCTTTAAGTATTCTGAAACATAGCTTGTTTTTAAGATATTCATTAAAGCCTTTAATTCATCAATAAGAGCTAGCCTTGGTTGAGTTGGGCAGCTATAGACAATCAATCAATCAATCTTCAAAGGTATCCATGTTTTTCAGTAACCAAGTTTGCATTCATATGTAACTTTGCCTATTGCATTGTCTTGGAACAGCCTGTCCTGTTTTTATTAGTTAAGTGTCACATCGCCCATCACCCTGTTCCCATAATTCACAGAAGCTTGGTTTTTCGGGAGACCAGGAGAGACATCATCCCTTGGGTTCAAAGCAGAACGAGATTTACCATGTCGTGAAGTTACACTTTGTTGTTATTTTACATTGCTGTCTCCGAACTAATGAGCCAAATGTTTCAAGGGGGTGATTCAATAACCTCTCGCTTCATCAAAAGCTATTCAAGATATATAAACATAATAGATGCCATTTTGTGCTGAACAAACCTCTTCTGGAAAAACAGCCAAAGAAACATTTGAAGAAGTGATGGCTGCTGATTAATTTTGGGTGCTTGAGCAGAAGGTGGAAGGAAGACAGTCCAGGGATGATTTTAATTTGGATGTCTCTCTTGTCTTCATTAAATTGAAGAATATTTTATCGTAAAGATATATGAAGCATATATATGAAGATATGTGAACCTCATTACAGCATATCTTGGCATTGGTCAATGACAAACATATTAGAGAGATAAAGACCATATGTGTCTCTGAGGCATAAATACAGGGAGATAAACAATATGTTGAAGGATCTAAAAAAAAATATCTAAGGCAACATTATTACCTTGGGATCCACATTAATGATCTTCCTGTCAGACTTGTTCTTAAAGAGTAAGCCACATGCATTTTCTGCAATCACCTGGTAGTTTGGACTTGAATTCATGCAGCAGAGGTTTCGGTCCCAGTTGTAGAAACTGTGGGAACAAAAAAAACAGAAACTATGCAAACTAACCCTTTAATGTAAGAAAAGCTCAAAGCAATTTGACCTCATTATCTGGAATTGTGTTGTTGAGGGCGATTCTTCCCCAGTAAGTTTTCAGAGTAGAAGCTGAACTTCTCAATAGCTGGTGACTCCTGCTCCTCTTTTGACTGGCGTCTCCAAACATGGCAATGTTCAGTGTTGCGGGTTTCAACTCCCAGAATTCCTAGCCAGCCATGCTGGTTGGGAAATTCTGGAAGTCGAAGTCCACAAGTCTTAAGTTTGCCAAGTTTGGAGAATCATGGATTAGAAAGGAAGTAAAGCGATAAAGATATCTTGGTCTAGAGAAACGAAGGACTAGGGGCGACATGGTAGCTGTATTCCAGGATTTGAGGGGCTGCCTCAAATGGGTGGGTGGGTTTCAACTTATTTTCCAAAGCACCAGAAGGCAAGACAAGAAACAATGGATGGAAACTAATCCAGGAGAGAAGAGACCTGGAATTAAGGAGAAACTTCCTAACAGTGAGAACAATTAACAAGTGGAACAGCTTTGCCTCCAGAAGTTGTGGGTGCTTCATCACTGGAGCTTTTTAAGAAGAGACTGGACAGACACTTGTCTGAAATGGTATAAGGTCTCCTGGTTGAGCAGGGGGTTGGACTAGAGGACCTCCAAGGTTGCTTCCAGCTCTGTTCTGATTCTGCTTTGCTACTGTTTGACAAAGATTAACATCAAGGCAGTCAAGAGAAGTAAAAATGAATCAGAAGAGCTTTTACTTTCCTTTCCTCAGACTCCTTTAGTCTGAAGGGCATCAGTGGCAACATCCTTCCCAAGATAAAGAGTGACTTTCAACTAGTTGAAGATCTCTAGTTAATGATCCATATATTTTGTCTGTTCAATCAGAGAAGTGTTATAGGTAGAAACTGAACCAGGAACTAACTCTCAGATAACTGGGTCTGGGGCTGCAGCCGCTGAAGATCATTCTAGTCCAACCCCCTGCTCAAGCAGGAAACCCTATAATCATTTCAGACAAATGGCTGTCCAGTCTCTTCTTAAAAACCTCCAGTGTTGGAGCATTCACCACCTCTGGAGGCAGGTTGTTCCACTGGTTAATTGTTCTAACTGTCAGGAAATTTCTCCTTAGTTCTAGGTTGCTTCTCTCCTTGATTAGTTTCCATCCATTGCTTCTTGTCCTGCCTTCAGGTGCTTTGGAGAACAGCTTGGCTCCCTCTTCTTTGGGGCAGCCCCTGAGATATTGGGGCACTGCTATCCTGTCCCCCCTCGTCCTTCTCTTCATTAAACAAGACATACCCAATTCCAGCAACCGTTCCTTATATGTTTTAGCCTCCAGTCCCCTGATCATCTTTGTTGCTCTTCTCTGTACTCTTTCTAGAGTCTCAACATCTTTTTTACATTGTGGTGACCAAAACTGGATGCAGTATTCCAAGTGTGGCCTTACCAAGGCATTGTAAGGTAGTATTAACACTTCACGTGATCTTAATTCTATCCCTCTGATAAGGCAGCCTAGCGCTTTTTTGGCAGCTGCTGCACACTGCTGGCTCATATTTAAGTGATTGTCCACTAAGACTCCTAGGTCCCTCTCACAGTTGCTACTATTGAGCAAGGTACCCCCCTATACCAGTGATGGCAAACCTTTTAGAGATCGAGTGCCCAAACTGCAACCCAAAACCCACTTATGTATCGTTGGGTGCTGGGTGGGTGTGGCCCATTGGGTAGGCGTGGCTGCGGTGGTAACGGCAGACTGGGTGGGACTAAAAAGTTCAATCAATCAATTCGAACTTTGCGAGAAGTTGAAATTGATTGAACCTTTTTTTTTGCACATGGCGGCGGAGGCTTAAAGCGAAAAGGTTGTATAAAACCCATCTGAAAGCCTAGGACTGGGGCGATGGCGCGCGTGCCCCCAGAGAGAGCTCTGCGTGCCACCTGTGGCACGCGTGCCATAGGTTCGCCACCACGGCCCTATACTATACCTGTACATTTGGTTTTTCTTGCCTAAATGTAGAACCTTACTTTTTTCACCATTGAATGAAAGGGAATTTGCTTCTGAGATCTCCCATAGGTGGAGCATGCATTCTTGTTCTTGCTTTGTTGCAAGAAGTCCAGGAGTGCACACCCCTGTCCCATTTTTCAGAGAATAATCATCTCTCCAATTATGTCCCAAGGAAAGGCTTTATGACACAACTCTTTCCATGAGGCTTGCTCAGGTCAGGAAATGGGGACGCTGAGAATGGCTTCAAAGTGAGAGAAAAAATGAATCATAATTAAAACCATCACTGCTCCGTAGCAACAACAGGGCCTCCACCACCTTCCAGGAGAAAGTCAGCTGAAAGGCACCATCCAGGGAAAATGTCAAATCCTGGGAGAACGTAGAAAATCACTGTTTCTACTTCACGACATGGTAAGTCAAGAGAGAGAGAGAGAGCTTCTACGGGGACCCTAAGCATCTTCCTCCTTACATCTTTTTCCCCTGAAGGTGGAAAAATAAATGTCTCTGTAAAATATAGATAGTCCTCGACCTACAACAGCTTATTTAGTGATCATCCAAAGTTACGGAGACACTGAAAAAAGTGAGTTATGGCCGTTTTTCACACAACCATCGCAGTATCCCTATGGACACGCGATCAAAAATTCAGACGTGGGCAATTGACTCCTATTTATGACACTTGCAGTGTTTTGGGGGGGGTCACGTGATCCCCTTTTGCCACCTCCTGACAAGCAAAGCCAATGGGAGAAGCCAGATTCACTTAACAGCCGCGTTACTAACTGAACTGCAGCGATTCACTTAACAACCGTGGCAAGACAGGTCGTAAAATGAGGCAAAGCTCACTTAGCAACTGTCTTGCTTAGCCACAGAAAGTTTGGGCTCAGTTGTGGCCGTAAGTTGAGGACCACCTGTATTTTCCCTGATCAGACAAAATACCGGTAAATTAGATCAGTGGAGAAGGAAACATTGCAAGGATAACCTCTTCCCTCACATATCCAAATTTTATAGTTAAAGGTAAAGGCAAAGGTTCCCCCGCACATGCGTGCTAGTCGTTTCCAACTCTAGGGGCCGGTGCTCATCTCCGTTTCAAAGCCGAAGAGCCAGCGCTTGTCCGAGGACGTCTCCATGGTCATGTGGCCGGCATGACTAGACGCCAAAGGCGCACGGAACGCTGTTACCTTCCCACCGTAGTGGTCCCTATTTTTCTACTTGCATTTTTACGTGCTTTCGAACTGCTAGGTTGGCAGAAGCTGGGATGAGTAACAGGCGCTCACTCTGCTATGCGGCACTCGGGATTCGATCCGCCAAACTGCTGACCATCTGATCGACAAGCTCAGCGTCCTAACCCACTGAGCCACCGCGTCCCAAATTTTATACTCCCAAATAAATATCAGTGTGTTTCTATCCTCTTCATGCCCTCATATAATGTGCACCTGAGCATTTGTACCCGGCCAAGGAATTAACCCTTCCTTGCAAGACTGAACTTGACACAACAAACGTAACCATTATGGCTTGATATATACCTTTCACCACATGCTCAGTGAGCCCACAGCACCCAGGGCTCTGGGACGTCCTTCCTAACAGTCTCATAATGCTTCAATTCAAAATGCAATTGGCTTGATTTTGGTTTAGTGTGAAGAATTCGGATACAGTGTTAGGGTCGGAAGGGATCCCGGGAGACCATCTAGTCCAGCCTCCAATGCAGAAATCCTCTTTTCCAGTATGCCTGGTAAATGTCCATCTGCTTAAATAGTCTAGTGAAGGAGACCTTCTTCCTTTTGGAAACCTCACCTCAGTTCCCAAAGGTCAACGCGCTCTTAATCTCATCAATACTCATGAATGTGGCTTATGAATCCAGCACACTATGCTTTTAAGCCAGGGCTCTTCAAACTTCGCCCTTTTATGACTTGTGGATTTCAACTCCCAGAATTCCTCAGCCGGCATGCCCAGCTGAGGAATTCTTGGACTTGAAGTCCACAAGTTATAAAAGGGCCAAGTTTGAAGAGCCCTGTTTTAACCCATCTGTTGGGTAGTACGAACCCAGCCCACTGTGGCTTGATAAAATAGAGATAAACCACGGCACAACATATTACCTAAATGAAATCAAAATCTTTTCCCCGTAAGAGTAGAAGCTGACTTAGAATGGATGCCTTAGAACAGAGGTCCCCAAGCTTTCTGGGTTGGCGGCCCGAAGGAAAAGGGAAGGCAGGCATTTTTACATGTGCAAATGCAAACGGAGCTGTGAGTGCGCACAGGCCACAAATGGGACCGGTAGTGCCCACGCAATGCTTGGGGCAGTGCTAGCATCTGCACCACACAAACAGGGCTGCTAGTGCAGGGGTCTTCAACCTTTTCACCCACTGTACCACTTTTAGGATATGGCAACATCCGAGGACCACCAGTCGCCTAGCAAGGTGTCAAAATAATAAATAATAATAATAATAAACCTTTATTGTCAAAGTACAACACGTGTACATTGAGATTAGCTGAGCCTCCCCCCGTGCTCTCTCCCCCCAACACACAGTGACAACAAACCCTCCCTCCTACCACACCATGTGAACCAACAACACCACACACCGGCCTCCCAAGTCAATTCTGCATAAGTTCACAGAGATTATATCCCATTTAAAAGCCTAACAGCCCACGGATAAAAGCTATTTTTCAGCCTGTTGGTACAGCTGGCTATATTCCTATATCTCCTACCGGATGGTAGGAGAGTAAAGAGATACCGTCCAGGGTGTGAGTCATCCCTGAGAATCTTCCTCACTCTTCCAAGGCAACAAGCCCTGGCGATGTCATCCAGTGGTGATGACAAAAAAAAAAGGAAAAAAGTGATGAAGTACAGGTAGTCCTCGACTTACAACAGTTCACTTAGTGACTGTTCGAAGTTACAATGGCACTGAAAAAAGTGCCCCCCAAGCTACAGTCAAGCCAATCACCTGCCTGCCCAGTGGCGCTCTTCCTGAGTTTTTCATTGTTGTGAGCATTTCTGTTGACCATTGGCAGCGGGGGTGGGGTGGGGCGGTGTTTGGTTTTTATTCCTCCCCCCCATCTGCTGGGTGGTTGCAGCAGGTTTTGGTCACTTCACATGACCCTGGGACACTGTGACCATCATAAATATGAATCAGTTGCCAAGCATCGGAATGTAAATCACAAGACCCTGGAGATGCTGCAACATTCCAGCTGATCAGTGCTTCTTCTGGGCTCAGCAGAAGCGCCAGGATCAGCGCCAAACTCCACTGAGCCCTGACAGCCATGCAGCTCCAGCCATCTCTCGCTCAGGCTTGTGTGGTGCTGCCCCTGGTTCAGCTCATTCCCCTCCCCAGCTACCACTTTTCTAAGATGGTCGCGTACCACCTGCCAGGTGCCAATGTACCACAGGTGGTACCCGTACCACTGGTTGAAAAGCCCTGCGCTAGCGCCCGCGTGCCACAAATGGGGCTTAGAGCCCGTGCAATGCTCGGGACAGCGCTAGCACCTGTATGATATAAATGGGGGTGTTAGCGCCCATAAAATGCTGGTGGTGGCACTTGTGCGAGTGGGGGTGAGTGTGCGCACACACGCGCATGCACTGGCCATCCACTTCCACGGCCAAGTGGCCAACATCCTACAGCCTGGTAGTGGGCCACAGCCCACAGGCTGCGGATCCCTGCCTTAGAAAAGGATAGGTTACTAATTCTACACTTACTCCTTTCCTTTGGATACCTCGAACATCCAAGCTAACTGCAACCTGCTGTACACACCTCTTTCTCTTATAATTCTGGTTACAGAAACCAAGATGAGAAGTTGTGTTGCTCAATATTAGGGTGACAAATGATCCAGGTGACCCCCTAAGAACATTGTAGAGGAATTTTTGGTTGCAAGGATTTGCACTGGTGTCAATGACTTGAGAAAAGTCTCCATTGTCTCTGTTGCTCAAAACGAATTTCATTATGCTTATTTCTCCCAGAGCAACTGGACCAATTTAATGTCATCTGGATTCATAGGAATACAAATCCCATCGGCCTTTACCAGATGGCCAATGGATTTTCACGAAAGTAAGTTCTTGCATTTAAGACAGGGAAAACCAAATGCATAGAGACAGAACAAGTAGTACCTGGCTCAAGTGTAGTAACTGTGAAAGGGATCTAGGAATCCTAGTGGAACACCACTTAACTATGAGCCAACAATGTGCTGCAAGTGCCAAAAAAAACCCCCCACCACAATGCAGTTCTGCATCAACAAAAAGCATCTAGCTCACGAAAAGTGACAATACTGCTTTATACTGCACTACCGAAGCCACATTTGGAATATTGCCTCCAGTTCTGGTCACCAGAATACAAAAAAAAAAAAGATGTTGAGACCCTGTAAAGGGTGCATAGAAGAGCAACAAAGATGACAAATGGTCTAGACCAGGGATAGGCAACCTTGGATTTTTTTTATGACTCATGGACTTCAACTCCCAGAATTCCTGAGCCAGCATGGCTCAGCTTGGAAACTCTCCCTTTCCCCTCAGCATGGCTGGCTCAGGAATTCTGGTGCTTTGGAAAATAAGTTGACTCCCCCCCCGTTATTTGAAGCAGCCCCTCAAATACTGGAATACAGCTACCATGTCACCCCTTCATTTCTCTAGGCCAGGGGTAGGCAACCTTGGCTCTTTTATGACTGGTGGACTTCAACTCCCAGAATTCCTGAGCCAGCCATGCTGAGGGGAAAGGGAGAGGTTTCCAAGCTGAGCCATGCTGGCTGAGGAATTCTGGGAGTTGAAGTCCACGAGTCATAAAAGAGCCAAGGTTGCCGACCCCTGGTCTAGAAGTTAAATTGTATGATGAATCATTGAGGGAGCTAGGTATGTCTGGCCTATTGAAGGAAAGGATTAGAGGGGACATAACTGTCTTCTAGTACTTGAAGGGCTGTTACATAGAAGAGGGGACTGACTCATCCTGCAAAGCACCAGAGGGCAGGAGAAGAAGCAATGAGTGGAAGCTTGTAAAGTAAGAAGCAGAAATAAGGAGACGTTTTCTGACAGTGAGAACAATTAATGGAATAGCTTACCTCAGAGTTGTGGGTGCTCCATCACTGGAGTTTTTCTAAAGTAGACTGAACAGCCATTTGACTGGGATGGTATAAGGCTCCTGCCTTGAGCAGCAGGGTGGACTAGAACAGGGCTTTTCAACCAGTGGTACGGGTACCACCTGTGGTACATTGGCACCTGGCAGGTGGTACGCAAGCATCCTAGAAAAGTGGTAGCAGGGGAGGGGAATGAGCTGAACCGGTGGTAGCACCGCACAAGCCTGAGCGAGAGATGGCTGGAGCTGCAGGGCTGTCAGGGCTGAGCGGAAGCGCCAGGATCAGCACCAGGCTCCAGCTGGAGCTCGGCACTGATCCTGGCGCTTCTGCTGAGCCCAGAAGAAGCGCCGATCAGCTAGAATGTTGCAGCATCTCCAGGGTCTTGTGATTTACATTCAGATGCTTGGCAACTGATTCATGTTTATGACGGTCACAGTGTCCCAGGGTCATTGGAAGTGACCAAAACCTGCCGCAACTACCCAGCAGAGGGGGGGGGGGAAATAAAAACCAAACATCCCACCCCACCCCACCCCACCCCCGCTGCCAGTCCTCAACAGAAATGCTAACAATGAAAACCTCAGACAGGAGGAAGAGCACCGCCGGATGGGCAGGCAAGTGTGTTGCTCGGTTGTGGCTTGGGGTGCACTTTTTTCAGTGCCATTGTAACTTCGAACAGTCACTAAGCGAACTGTTGCAAGTCGAGGACTACCTGTACTTCATCACTTTTTTTTTTGGTCATCAAGTTTTTGACACCTTGCTAGGCGACTGGTGGTACTGGGATGTTGCCATATCCTAAATGTGGTACAATGGGTGAAAAGGTTGAAAAGCCCTGGATTAGAAGTTCTCCAAGATCCCTTCCAGAGCTATGATTCTATGTTCTAAGTGGAAGTGGAGAATATAATGTATTCCATCTCTCTAATCCTTTGCTGGCTAGAATAAGCCAGAGGAAATTATCTTGACATTCTTCTCTCTGCTTTTCCAAATAACATGCTTTTGTTAAGCATGGCAACAACCTCAACAATTTGCCTTACAAATAAAAATAGAATTCCTCTTGCAGCTGGACAGTGGGCACCGGTTAGGGCTGCATATTCCACATAGCTGACTGTCTACTGGAAGGATATTAATTCAGCTTAGAACAGTTGGAAAACCTAAAATCATAATAAGAGGAAATTTACGCTGCAATTTTAACACATTTTTGGCATTCTTCACTGTTTACTGGATAACATTTTTTGCTCTTTATCTCAGGATGCTTCAAATGATTTCAAAGGCAGCTCTGATTTTATTAATCGAAATTAGGCGAAACCAACGGTTGGAGCTTCTTAGGTTCTCAGGAAACAATTGGTGCTACAGAAACATTCGTTCATTTCTGAGAGAAAGTTAAAATTGTCCTGAACTACTGACATTGCACTGGCCAAAGAGTTAACAAAAAATAACTTAAAAGACAGACTAATCGTTAGTCTATATTACAAGTAATCCTTGACGTATGACCACAATTGACTCTAAAATTTCTGTTGCTAAGCAAGACAGTTGTTAAGTGAGTTCTGCCCCATTTTGCAATCTTTCTTGCCACATTTGTTAAGTGAATCACTGGCGTTGTTAAGTTAGTAACGTGGTTGCTAAGTAAACATGGCTTGTCCTTGACTTTTGTGATCATATGACCTTGGGATACTGCAAGTGTTCGGATTTTGATCACATGACCATGGTGATGGCTGCAATAGTTGTGATTCTGGAAAACCATCATAAGTCCCTTTTTTTCCAGGGCTGTTGTAAATGCAAACAGTCATTAAATGAATGGTTGTTAAGTCAAGGATAACAATAGCAAAACACTTTCATACTGATGTTGAAAAATCTACATCGACATGCCTATGAAGGTAAGTGTCAAGGTTGAATTGCTAACATGCCTGCTAACCTCGGTCACTACTCAACTTGCCACAGAAGCAGAGGTGAGGGGGATCCTGGAAAAGAAATGGGAGTTTCAGGAAGCTGTCCACGGACCGTGAGACCCAAGCAGATATGTGATGGAGAAGTGGACCGTTCCCATAAAAAACAGAAAGAATGCGATTGGGCAATGTGAACACTTGGTGGGTGGGGGTTATGAAAAGCCATTGTTAACTAGCCAGAATATCGCATGGGAAATCTAGAGTTGATTTTGCTTCTTCAGTGCCAGGATGTGTATTCAATAAAGATGATCTCTTATGGCACCTCAAGACCGTAGAGTTTCTTCAATACTGAATTTGCCAGTTGACTGTCAGCTTGTCTTGAAGGAAATCTGAGACCAACCTTCAAGTCTGTCAGGACCATTATTTACTTTTTTAATAGAACGTATTTAATGTTCCAAGCATACAACAAAGGAAATGATCACCCTCTCTTCCTTCCTATTTGTTCATTTTAGTTAACAAACACTGGAGCACTTTGAATGTCTGCAGTGCATGGACAAAAGACCCACTGAAGAATCAGAAACAGCCTAATTCACATGGGTGAGCATTGCTATTCAAACACCAGACTTCTACTCCCAGCTGGGCATGCTATGATTCTTTCTTTGCTTATTCAAGTAACTGAATAAGGAAGAAATGCATCGATTGCTTTGCCAACATGTCCCTCGTTGCCAAATTAGTAAATTAGCATAATAAATTTTAGTACATTGGTGTAATTTAAATGCCCATTAAAACTCCCGGCTATAGAAAGAACCCTTTAGAATACTGCAGAGAAAACCTACAGATTATGGGCACTTGTAATATACCACTAGGAATCCTTGATAAATTGGAACAAGTAAAAGGTCTTTTCAAACTTCCACTGATATCCCAAACACTCTGAGTTCAAGGACAAATTAGAACAGAGGAGGAACACACCACACCTATCATGTCCTGAGCTTCTTTGAAAGTGAAGGAGATGGAAATACGATAAAATAATCTATTATACATGTGGTGATATCTTTAGGGGTGGTGTCTGTCCATCTATCCATCCATCTGTCTGTCTATCCATCCATCCATCCATCCATCCATCCATCCATCCATCCACTACTCATCTTGCCACAAAATGACTGTCTGTTCATCCATCCATCCATCCATCCATCCATCCATCCATCCATCCATCCACTGACCATCTTGCCACAAAGTGACTCTGTCTCTGTCTGTCTGTCTGTCTGTCTGTCTGTCTGTCTGTCTCTGTCTCTGTGTTTCTATCTATCTATCTATCTATCTATCTATCTATCTATCTATCTATCTATCTATCTATCTATCCATTTCTTTGCTACTCATCCTGCCACAAAAGGACTGTCCATCCATCCATCCATCCTCTGTCCATCTTGCTGCAAAGTGACTCTGTCTGTCTCTGTGTGTCTACCTATCTGTCTATCTGTCAATCCATCCATCTATCCATCCATTTATTTGCTGCCCATCTCACCACAAAATGAATCTATCTATCTACAGTATCTATCTATCTATCTATCTATCTATCTATCTATCTATCTATCTGTCTGTCTATCTATCTATCCATTTCTTTGCTACTCATCCTGCCACAAAAGGACTGTCCATCCATCCATCCATCCATCCTCTGTCCATCCTGCTGCAAAGTGACTCTGTTTGTTTGTCTGTTTGTCTGTCCGTCCGTCCGTCCGTCCATCCATCCATCCATCCATCCATCCATCCATCCATCCATCCATCCATCCATCCATTTGCTGCCCATCTCACCACAAAATGAATCTATCTATCTATCTATCTATCTATCTATCTATCTATCTATCTATCTATCTATCTATCTATCTATCCATTTCTTTGCTACTCATCCTGCCACAAAAGGACTGTCCATCCATCCATCCATCCATCCTCTGTCCATCCTGCTGCAAAGTGACTCTGTTTGTTTGTCTGTCTGTCTGTCCGTCCGTCCATCCATCCATCCATCCATCCATCCATCCATCCATCCATCCATCCATTTGCTGCCCATCTCACCACAAAATGAATCTATCTATCTATCTATCTATCTATCTATCTATCTATCTATCTATCTATCTATCTATCTATCTATCTATCTATCTATCTATCTATCTATCTATCTACTTTAGGTAGCTACAGTATACACCCACCCACCCACATACTGTGCTGGAGAAATCCTACTTGATTTTCTGCCTCTCTCCTCATCTTTTACACCAGGCCAGGAAGTTTCTCTTCTCCAATTTTCTCTCCACCCCACTCCCTCATATTGTAAATACAACAAGATAAAAATGTTTCCGAAGGCAGATTGGGGCTTGATGGCTCAGTGGTTAAGGACGCTGAGCCTGTCAGGTGGAAAGCTGATAGCCCAGGTTTGAGACCTGAGTGCCGCATGATGGGATGAGCTCCTGTTCCTTGCCCCAGCTCCCGCCCACCTAGCAGTTCTAAAGCATGCAAAAGCAGGTAGATAAATAGGTACCACTTTGGTGGGAAGGTAACAGCGTTCTGTGCACCTTGGCATATAGTTATGCGGGCCACATAACCACAGATGCGGCTCCCTCAGCTAAGAAACAGAGATGAGCACTGCCCCCTGGATTCTGACTGAACTGGACAGAGGAAACCTTTATTTTTACCTTTTACTAATGGTGAACCACCATGGAATGATAGCTCTTCGGATTGTGGTTTCAAAAATTTGTGGTGTCAGCCATACAGGTCATCATCTACCTCAAAGAACTAAAACAATTGCTTTTCTAGAAATGGGCGGGGAAAGCAGACTGAAAGGTTGGTAATGGGCTTGAGAAACATACATGAAATTCATTCTGCATTTCATTGCCAATCACCAAATAATCAAATGTTTGGTCCTCTTTTCAGTCTGAACAAGTAGGATCCTGAGCTGCATGTTCTGTAGGATGGGACTCAGCCTATCAGCCTTTTTGAGATCAGATGCTCAAAGCAATAGTGATGGCTGTGAGAAAACAACAACAACAACAACAACAGATCCAAAATCCATGCAGGTTACTCCTTTATTAGACTGCAAGCTTTAAAATTTCAAGGACTCTTCATCTAGCAAGATAATTAGGGGCAGAGGTGAAATAAGAGAGAGAGAGAGAGAGAGAAACAACAACACCCCAACCTCACTGATCTTGTACCAGGTTATAATGTTTGATGTTGGGGAATTTTTCAGATGTGCAAATTTAGTCAGATCAGGTAATGGGAGACAATCTCTCCAGTTTGCTGGAAAGATGAAATAAGGATATACTTGTTTGGGCAGGCTGCATTAACAGAGAGATAGAATCAAAATCACATGAAGTGTTGGTACCACTTTAAAATTCCTTTGTAAGACCACAGTTGAAATACTGCATCCAGTTTTGCTCACCACAATGTAAAAAAAGATGTTGAGGCTCTAGAAAGAGTGCAGAGAAGAGCAACAAAGATGGTTATATGGGGCTGGAGGCTAAAACATATGGAGAACATTTGCAGGAATTAGGTATGTCTAAATTAATGAAGAGAAGGATGAGGGGTGCCATGATAGCAGTGTTCCAATATTTAAGGGGCTGCCACAAAGAAGAGGGGGGTCAAGCTATTCTCCAAAGCACCTGAAGGCAGGACAAGAAGCAATGGATGGAAACTAGTCAAGGAGAGAAGCAACCTAGAACTAAGGAGAAACTTCCTGACAGTTAGAACAATTAATCAGTGAAACAGCTTGCTTCCAGAAGCTGTAGGTGCTCCATCACTGGAGGTTTTTTAAGAAGAGATTGGACAGCCATTTGTTTGAAATGGTATAAGAATATAGGAACTGAAGAAGCTTCTGGGATGAGAAGCAAAACTTTTTCAAGAAGAAGAAAAACAGTCCAGTTCCCTTTTAGAAAAAGCACCTTTGGGACAACTGTGATCTGAATGATTGAGAATCTCCATAAACATGCTATAGGAATATTTAGGGAAGGAGTTTAAAACATGGTTTCTTTTCAGGAGGCACCTCTTGACTTTGTTTCCATTTTATATTAATTATGGGATGTAATTTATCAAAGAAATCTTGCAAAATGCCTGTTGCTTTGATGAGTCAGCTTTCTCCTTCTCCTTATTCCTTTTCAATCATCTTCTTAGCCTCTGTTGTCTATCGCTAATCTATCTCCCCATCGGCAGATCCAGGATGGGACTTTGTAAGTTAAAAGTATACATTTCTGACTGCTACCCAACAGTTTACAAAGGATTAAGGACCCTTTGGATAAACGCCAAGAAGGATGCACGTTAGAATTTAACTCCTATTTAGCTCTTAATATTGCCCATGTTCTTACACCACATTTAACCTGGTTGCTGAACTAATCCATGCACAAACAGATGGGTTTGCCAATTGATGCTTGGTCACTGCCTCCAAAACTTAGCACTCCCAAGTTTATGAACTCGGGCACATGCAGTTGTCTTTAGCCTGGTTACGTGTGTTGTGTGAACACACCAGTGAGGGCTTTCAGAAGCTCCACAGCTGGTTCAGATCAACTAAATGGTTTGGGGGGGGGGAAAGAGCCAACAGCCCTCCCACTTTTAGGATCTGATAAGAAGCAGCACAACAGCTGCATAACCTCGTCTTATCTTCCAAGAGCTGACTTGAAACAGTACTTTGTTCGGGAGATTGAATCTTTATTGTGCTTCTACCCAGCCAGGCTCATAGCAAAGGGATGTGGGGATTTAAATGCCTTCTGAGCTGTGGTTTTGCAAAACCCCAACGTTAACATGCCTTTGGCCCACAAGCCACGTCTGAAAGACAACAGACCCAACCTGCCCTAAGGATCTTCATCAACCAAGGCATTCATCTGGGGCTACTGTTGCATCAGTTCTTCATTGGTTTTTAATCAACCCAAGAAAATACTAACAAGCAGCGATGGATCAATCCTGTCCTGGCGCCAGCACAATGTGGCTTTACGGAATCTCCCTGTCAGGTGCTTTCTTCATCCCGTCCTCCTCTCACTCTGCAAACCAAGGGTTAAGAAGATCCAGGGCAAAATTTCTTCTTATGTAAATGATGGGAGGTGGCTAGAGAGGTGCTGAAGAACTTGGCTCTGGGCCCTGATTTTATTTTTAAGGTCTTCAGAAGCATGCTGGAGCAGTTCTCAGATCGAGGGGCGGGGGGGGGGGAGGTGGCATTGCACAGATCTGCTGGCACGGTTCTTCTTTGATCTAACTCAGCTCCCCCCCCTACTGAGTCCTGATATTCCCCGAAACCCCAATGCATATTAAATCTACACACACACACACACACACACACACTCCCATTCTCTGGCTCTGCTTCTCTTGCCTTCAAATCTACACTGAACCTGGGTTTCGTTTGTTTGTTTGTTTTTAGAGAGAGAGGCGCACCAATTTTGGTTTGATGTCATTTGGAGTTTTATGAGTTCCTGGCAGAAGCAGAAGCCCCCAGCCCAGGGGATTAAGGATGTGCAGTCAGTCTCCAGGTTATAGCAACACAAGGAGGAAACCCTATACCCATTTCAGGCCAACCGTTGTCCAATCTCTTCTTATAAAAACTTCCAGTGTTGGAGCATTCACCACTTCTGGAGGCAGGTTGTTCCACTGGTTAATTGTTCTCACTATCAGGAAATTCCTCCTTAGTTCTAGGTTGCTTCCCTCCTTGATTAGTTCCCATCTGCTGCTTCTTGTCTTGCGTTCAGGTGCTTTCGAGGATAGGTTGACCTCCCCCCCCTCTTCTTTGAGGCAGCCCCTCAAATATTGGAAGACTGCTATTATGTCACTCCTAGTCTTTCTTTTCATTAAGCTAGACCAGGGCTTTTGAACCTTTTCACCCACTGTACCACTTTTAGGATATGGCAACATCCGAGTACCACCAGTCGCCTAGCAAGGTGTCAAAAACTTGATGACCAAAAAAAAAGGAAAAAAGTGATGAAGTACAGGTAGTCCTCGACCTACAACAGTTCGCTTAGTGAGTGTTTGAAGTTACAATGGCACTGAAAAAAGTGCCCTCCAAGCTACAGCCAAGCCAATCACCTGCCTGCCCGGTGGCGCTCTTCCTCCTGTCTGAGTTTTTCATTGTTGTGAGCATTTCTGTTCCGCATTGGCAGCGGGGGTGGGGTGGGGCGGTGTTTGTTTTTTATTCCTCCCCCCCATCTGCTGGGGGGGTGCAGCAGGTTTTGGTCACTTCAAATGACCCTGGGACACTGTGACCGTCATAAATATGAATCAGTTGCCAAGCATCTGAATGTAAATCACAAGACCATGGAGATGCTGCAACATTCCAGCTGATCGGCGCTTCTTCTGGACTCAGCAGAAGTGCCAGGATCAGCGCCGAGCTCCACTGAGCCCTGACAGCCATGCAGCTCCAGCCGTCTCTCGCTCAGGCTTGTGCGGTGCTGCCACTGGTTGAGCTCATTCCCCCCCCCCAGCTACCACTTTTTTAAAATGGTTGCGTACCACTTGCCAGGTGCCAATGGTGGTACCTGTACCACTGGTTGAAAAGCCCTGAGCTAGACCAGGGGTCTTCAAACTTGGCCCTTTTATGACTTGTGGACTTCAATTCCCAGAATTCCTCAGCAAGGCACGCTGGCTGAGAAATTCTGGGAGTTGAAGTCCATAAGTCATAAGAGGGCCGAGTTTGAAGACCCCCTGAACTAGACATACCCAATTCCTGCAAATGATCTTCGTATGTTTTATCCTTCAGGGACCACATGATTCACTTAACTGCAGTGGTTTGCCTAACAACCGTGGCAAAAACAGTCGTAAAATCAGGAATGACTGACTTAATGACCGCTTTACTTAGCAACAGAAATTCTGGCCCCAACAGTGGTCATGAATCAAGGACTATGTGTAAACAAGACTCTTCTCCCCAATCTCTGACTATGTGAGAACAATAGCAATAGAACATAGGACCTTGGCTGGTCAGCGGTCTTGGCTGGTCAGGAGAAAAACGGGGGCCGTTAAAACGTGGATAGGGGAGCGTTATGAAATCTCAGAGCATAAGCCTAGATGGGGAAGCTGAAGAATCATCCTGAGAAGGCAATAGCAACACAGGTAGTCCTCGGCTTACGACCACCATTGAGCTCAAAATTTCCGTTGCTAAGGGAGACATTTGTTAAGTGAGTTTTGCCCCATTTCGCAACTTTTCTCGCCACAATTGTTAAGTGAGTCACTGCAGGTGTTAAGATAGCGACACGGTTCTTAAGTGAAATCTGGCTTCCTCACTGACTTTGCTGGTCAGAAGATTGCATGGCCCTGGGTCAACCATCGTAACCAAAAGCCACTTGACAAGTGTCGGACTTTTGATCATGTGACCATAGGGATGCTGCAAAAACACCAAGCTGACATTTTCATTGATAGGATCCCCTGATCTTTCCTGATCTGTCACTGGCTAAGTAAACCTCATCAATATTTAAGGTAAGTTAGGATTTGGACTCTTTGACATTACGCCACAGTTTCATTACGCTTTGTCTGTTTTTTTCATTGTTTTCTTGCTTAGATGCAAAGTCCATAATGCTTATGGGAGCAATAAGCCCCAATAGCATGAGTATTATTTATTTACATGCGTTCATAAAGTAAATAGTATTTTTTTATTGCCAGCCATGGCTCTAAAAGCCATTCAAAGAATGTATTCAAGATTTTTTTTTATTTTTTATTTTTAATTCCATTTATATCCCGCCCTTCTCCGAAGACTCAGGGCGGCTTACAAGCTTAGCAGTGATGGACAGTGATTATTATTATTATTATTATTATTATTATTATTATTATTATTATTATTATTATTATTATTATTGTCGGAAGGGACCTTGGAGATCATCTAGTCCAACCCCCTGCTCAGGCAGGAAACCCTATACCATGTCAGACAAATGGCTGTCCAGTCTCTTCTTAAAAACTTCCAGTGTTGGAGCATTCACAGCTTCTGAAGGCAAGTTGTTCCACTGATTAATTGTTCTAACAGTCAGGAAGTTTCTCCTTAGTTCTAGGTTGCTTCTCTCCTTGATTAGTTTCCATCCGTTGCTTCTTGTCCTGCCTTCAGGGGCTTTGGAGAATAGCTTGGCTCCCTCTTCTTTATGGCAGCCCCTGAGATATTGGAACTCATGTAAGGGTGTAGGTATATACATATGTATGTATGTAGCATGTCTATAAGTATGTTATGTATGAGAGCAGGCAACAGAATTTCATTTTTAATGTGTGCCAACATGCCCACAGTAAAAAACGTCAATAAAAGTTATACTAAACGTTTCCACTCAATGCAAATAATAGCTTCAGGAGGCGCCTTTATACTGTATTAAATTGCAGCCATGGCATTAGTATAATCATTACTATGTTCTCACTATCCAGAATATTTTGATACCATCTGCAGTTCTGACTTCCTTAATACTCTCTCATCATCTTAGAGAATTATCAGTGAATTATTTGCATACCGGCCCAATCCGGAGATGATAGCTCTGCTTTCAACCAGCTTCTTAGTTTTCCAGTTCTGTACAGATAGTCCTCAATTTATGACTACAATTAAGGATTGGAATTTCAGTTGTAAGTCATTATGGTCATAAGTCGAGGCACCATGTGACCGGATTGATTTTATTACTGTTTTTACAATGGTTAATTTTGAGACACAGGAGTTGTTAAGCAAACCATGTTGTGTTAAGTGAACCCCATGGTCATAAGTGCAAGCCCATATTATCCAATAGGCGTTTTTTGCTGGAAAAAAGGCAAAACAAATATGGCAAAACATGATCACATGACCATCAGATACTGCATGGACTAAACATGTTTTTTTCCTTGCTGCAACTGGGTTCCTAACGAAAAACAGTCACGTCTCAAACACTGGAGTCATCTATTCTTTCTGATGGCCAAAAGACAAAATTAACCCGCCTCACACATTCACTAACAAACCCAGGTTTTACAGCAGTTAGAATAGCATCACCTACAAGTCCTAAATTAATCAGCCCAGCTCTAATTACTGCTAGTGTCATGAGATCACAGAGATCCAGTGTGGCTTTCCAAGTGGTGTAGAAATCTCTCCTGGGAGGGGCCCAGCATGCTAAAAACCACGAGACAGACGTCAGTAAATGTCTGGCCTTAAGACAGGCTTCTCCACTTTTTAATCCTTTTGGTTTTGAGTTGCCCATACAGGTATTGAAAGCCAAACATATCTGCATGTGCATATCCATGGTGCTGTTCCCTTTTGGGGTCGGTAACATTATGCAACACACAGAATGGGAGTAAGAAATAGAAAACCATAGAAATTCAGGCATGAAATAAGAAAAGGAAGTAAAGTTAAATCTAGCTGATTCCAAGATCACTCATTATATTCTCCCTACTTTCCAGTATTGATGAGTTGGGGCATATTTCAGCCACTATGTTAAAGTTCAATTGTGCTGGACCAGATATCTGCTTGGGACAGCACATCAATCATAGTGTGAATATTCTGTTTTTCAGGAACGCTCACTCTAGATGTCTCAAAGGTGCTTTTGCAAATCCATCTATTGTTGTTAGCTGTAAAGTCGTGTCCGACCCATTGCGACCCCATGGACAACGTTTCTCCAGGCCTTCCTGTCCTCTACCATCTTCTGGAGTCCATTTAAGCTCATGCCTACTGCTTCAGTGACTCCATCCAGCCACCTCATTCTGTGTCGTCCCATTCTTCTCTTGCCCTCAATCTTTCCCAGCATTAGGCTCTTCTCCAGTGAGTCCTTCCTTCTCATTAGGTGTTTCAGCTTCAGGATCTGGCCTTCTAAAGAACAGTCATGGTTGATCTCCTCTAGGACTGACCGGTTTGATCGCCTTGCAGTCCAAGGGACTCGCAGGAGTCTTCTCCAGCACCATAGTTCAAAGGCCTCAATTCTTTGCCGCTCAGCCTTTCTTATGGTCCAACTTTCACTGCCATACATTGCAACTGGGAAGACCATAGCCTTGACTCTACACACTTTTGTTGGCAGGGTGATGTCTCTGCTTTTTAGTGTGCTGTCTAGATTTGTCATGGCTTTCCTCCCAAGGAGCAAGCGTCTTTTAATTTCTTGGCTGCAGTCCCCTTCTGCGGTGATCAAATCCATCTATATATCTATGCAAGTCCATCTGCATTTGAAAGACAAAGGTCACTCTTTTGAAGATAGCAAAGTCCATGTTTTGGATAGAGAGGGACCACTGGTTTGAAAGAGGAGTAAATGAATCCATTTGTGTTAGAAGTCAACACCCCTCCTTCAACAGAGAGGGGAGGAATAAGATGCCACATATCTCCAGTCTACAAGGTAGCCCTTTCAGCAGTTCCAAGTAGATTACACAACCAATTGCATCCAGATTCAGGTGACCCTGAGGGCACAAATAAAACTCCCAAGTGGTATAAAGAGCTCTCAGAGAGAGTACTAATGACCAGATGACTGCAAAGAAATATAATCCTTCCATCTCCCCCCTCCACACACACATCCTATCAGAATCTATCCTTCCGTCTCCCGCTATCCTGTCTCAACTATCAGTACCTATCCTTCCCTCCCTCTACCATCAGAACTGATGAAGCTTCTAAGATGGGAAATGTTTTCTTCTTCTTCCTCAAGAGAAAAAAACTGAACTATCTCAGACAAGGATCAGAAAGAGACGGACGGCTTGGGTTATACGATTTATTCGCTTCAGCTCCGGACGAGCTGACAAGCGCAAAAACATGCCTTTATATAGTAAACTGTAAACGTCAACAACAAATCAGGAACTTGTATTCTCCCGCCACAAGACCTGCATCCAATGGCCAGCTGGCAGCTCTGACAGCTCCCTGGTGATGGCGCATGCGCAGCTTGGCCGGGGGGGACTCCATCAGCTGGCCGGCACACCAGCTGAGTAACGCGTGCATCCTCGGCCGGCATTCTGACAGCTCGCGGCTGTTAGTCTGTTGGGTAATGCGCCTGCGCGGCCTTCTGACAGCTGTCAGTGTCAGCGGCTGCTGGCGCGCATGCGAGTTTGGTTCCGGCGGCCTTTTGACAGCTGTCAACTGCCAAGTCCGGCCGCGAGGAGTTTCCTTGTTCTTCTGCGGCCGGGAGAATGTCAGTATGTAACAAAAACAGTCCCGTTGCATTTTGAAAAAGCACCTTTAAGACAACTATGACCTAGATGACTGAGAGTCTCCACAGACATTCGCTCACACTACATCTTCTAACCTAGGGAGTTTTTTGTATATACACTATTGTCTACATTCCACCAACAACAGAGATACACACATTGCATTGGCACATTAAGTGTGTCAACATATGCAGAATGGGAAGCCCTAAAAGATCCATTGTTCGTGAAGAACCAAAACTATATCATGAGAGAGAGATTCACACTTACTGGTGAGTGCTCTAATGATAAATAGATAAGCTAGATTGGCAAGTATGAACTAAAATCTGGCTACCAAGTCTTCCCAAAATGTTTTTGCTGGGGAAAAAGATCACCGAAAAATATTGCTTCCACCAGTTCTGTTATCTCCAAGAAAATGAAAAAAAAACACTAAATCTAGATTAGATCATGACACTTAATCTTTTTAATACAGTTTCTGTATTAATTGTAAAGTTAAGCTTAAGGACACTGAAAAGCAATTTAGCTGCAGTTTAGTTCTTTATTTTCTTAGGCCCAATAGACAGAATCTTGACAGACTAAACCAGGGGCAGACAACCTTGGCTCTTTTATGACCTGTGGACTTCAACTCCCAGAATTCCTGAGCCAGCCATGCTGGGAATTGAAGTCCACAAGTCTTGAAGTAGCCAAGGTTAGACACCTCCGATTTAGAAGGAACCTGGGTTTGCAGGAATGCAGGTATCTTGATGAGCCTAAATACATCTGATGTAAGAGAAAGAAACAGATTAAAAGAAGGTAAGGAGAAGGCCTCAGGGAGCCATTTTGAACAGCAATGGCATAAGACATGCCCTCTGAGAAAGTGCCCTGCTGGAATATCATATAAAAAAGTTCTCAGAGAAATGTGGTCAATGATGTGGAAATTTCACTAGCATGAATTAGGGATTCTCTACACAGTAGATTTCCGGCTTTGCCACACCTGAGCAATAAATATGCCTTTCTCAGCCCTGGATATGATAAGGCATGCATATGCCAGCCACACCTTCACCTATATTTTATTATCTCCTCAGATGCAGAAATTTGAATCTCAGCTGCTCCTTTTCTTGTTAAGCTTGTTAATCGAAACACAGAGATTCTATCTGCCCTGATACAAAATGTAGTTAAAAGCCAGACTGGGCAACAGAAGAGATCTCAGTTAGTCTGTATCAATGCCCTGAAAGGTTAATTGGATCAAAGTAAGCAATGGATAGCTACGAGGCTTTGGTCTGGTGCTATTAGAAGTACCAATGCATAAAAACCTACTTCTACTTTCTTGGTTTGTTATTAATTCAGACCTCCATTTCTGAATGGAGAAGACAGAGTTCTATCTCCTAAACCTTTGAATCCAGCTTAAAACACTACCAAATGCTGATCTTGGTTTTTTTGGCAGATCTACATTAGTTGGAACTCAATCCATCATGAGCCCAATCTAATTTATATATCAGCAAGTCCATAATGTTGGCAAAGAACCATAATACACTCAGTATTGTCCTTTCTAATCAGTTATCCCTTCTGGGCAGTTGCTAGGGAGAGAATTAATTGACAGCTAGCAACTGAGCGTTTATTCTATCCAGTCAAATTCTCTGAGTCTGGGCTTAAATCAGGGGTCTTCAAACTTGGCCCTTTTTATGACTTGTGGACTTCAACTCCCAGAATTCCTCAGCCAGGCACACTGGCTGTAGAATTCTGGGAGTTGGAAGTCCACGAGTTATAAAAGGGCCAAGTTTGAAGACCCCTGGCTTAAATGCATCTTCCTTCCTTATTTTTTTACAAAGAAGAAATGGAAATCGTTGCTAGAATTCCCTTTCCAGGTGTTTCGGCACATACATTTATGAACAAAACCTTTCTCCCTTTTTTTGCAACCAAATTCCACGGTCAGCTTGAGGGAATATTGTACAAGAGAAGATGAATTATTATTTTTATTTTTTAAAAAATGCACTGAAACCCTCAACATGTCATAGCAACAAACCTGGTTAACAAACTTCTAATATTAGTAGACCAGCAATTCAGCAATGAGCTCCTATTCCTAAACCTGTGTTTCTCAACCTCAGGAACTTTAAGCTGTGTGGCCTTCAGCTCCCAGAATTTCCCAGCAAATTTCTAGGAGCTAAAGTTCACATAGCTTAGAGTTACTGAGGTTGAGAAAGAATATACTAAACCATGCCAGCATATTGCTACAATAAGAGCCCAAGAAGACAAGAGACAGATCATGCCAAAAACCTCCTCCTATGGGCACCATCTGCCCACTCCAACAGAAGGCAGAAACAGACTTGCTGCTTTGGAAGTTGCATCTCCTGGGTCAAAAGGAAATGTTCTTGCATAAGGAAATATGGAAATAGCAGAAGTGGGTGTAATAATGAGATGTTTCCAATACAAACTTCATGCAGTGGGCAGAAGGACTGATGTTCTCCAGGGCCAGGGCCAATAACAGAATAACAGAGTTGGAAGGGATCTTGGAGATCTGCTAGCCCAGCCCCCTGTTCAAGCAGGAGATGCGATACCATTTCAGACAAATGATTGTCCAATCTCTTCTTTAAAACTTTCAATGTTGGTGCACCCACAATTTCTGGAGTAAGTGGTTCCACTGATTGTTCTCACTGTCAGAAAATTTCTCCTTAGTTATAGGTTGCTTCTCTCCTTGATTTGTTTCCATCCGTTGCTTCTTGTCCTTCCTTCAGGTGCTTTGGAGAATAGGATGTCCCTCCTCTTCTTTGTGGCAGCCCCTTAGATATTGGAACATTTTACACAATCTTGATTCTATCCCTCTGTTAATGCAGCCCAGGACTATGTTAAGGACTGTTTTGTTAAAGCAGTTTAGGACTGCGATACAGAAATTCCTATGTCTACTGAATGTAGAAGAGGCATATCCAACCACAGTCCTCCCAAAACCTTACATGGAAACTAAAAAACCTTCCTAATTCTCGGAGAGAAACACTACCTTAGGTAACAGTTTTCAAATTTCATAATAGGGCAGCAAATTGTTACTTGAATGATTGCTAAGGTGGAGAGCGTGGTTTTCAGATTGTTGGTGAACTGGTATAAGGAAAACAGCCTAGTTTTAAATACCGGAAAAACCAAAGAGATCATTGTCGATTTCAGAAAAGGCAGGCACAGACACACTTCTCTGTGCATTAATGATTCACCTGTGGAGATGGTTACCAGCATCAAATTCCTGGGTGTGCAGCTAACGAGTAGGCTGGCTTGGTCGCTCAACAGCGAGAAACTGGTGAAACGGGCACAGCAACGCCTGCATTTTCTGCGTCGCATGAGAAAAGCACATCTTCCTTCCCCTGTCCTGACCACTTTCTGCACGGGGACGATCGAGAGCATCCTGTCATACAGCATCACAGTCTGGTTTGGAAGCATCCCTGCTTCAGACAGGAAGGTGGTGCAGAGAGTGGTGAGGACGGCCGAAAAGATCATTGGCATTTCCCTCCCTCCCATCCAGGACATAGCACAGAAGCGTTGTTTGAACAGGATTCCTAAGATTATCTGGGACACTACTCATCCTCTTCATGACCTGTTTTCCTTGTTACCTTCTGGGAGGAGGCTTCGTGGTATCCGTAGCAGAACATCCAGATTCAACCATAGTTTCATTCTATACAGCATTAACTTTGTGAACTCTCAGGCTTCCTCCTGTAGGGGTGTGAGTCTATACATATGTTGTATGTAGTATGTTTTAGGTGTGTGTCATGTATGTGTTTCACTTTGACAGCAGGCAACTAAATTTCATTTTTGATGTGTGCCATTGTGCGCACAGTAAAAAACGACAATAAAGATTTATCTTATCTTATCTTATCTTATCTTATCTTATCTTATCTTATCTTATCTTATCTTATCTTATCTTATCTTATCTTATCTCATTGAAATAACCTATGTGGCTTAGATTGCTACACAGTTTTGACTTGGATCAGCAGCAAAATGTCTTCCTGGCCCTGAAAGTTTGCTTGTCAATCAGAGCTGCATCCCTTGGCTGTCTGTTGCAAAGATTTGCCTGAGAGTTTGGGCAGAGGAAAAAGTTGATAAGATTTGAGAAGAGGTTGACACAGGATCTGGGAAAAGATGAACACTTCAGCCAAGTACGGAATCTCTTATCTCAGGAAAACATCTGAAGCATGCTGGGGAAAACCTAAGATGTTGGAGTAGAACTAGTGAAGTTTCTTGGCACTTTCTCCTCTCTTTCATTATCTGCAGAGGTATCTTTAATTTGGGAGCTAAGGTTTACCTAATAGGATAGAAAACATGCTGCACTCATTTCTTTGTAGTGCAAAGCTGTCAGTTGCAGCCAAATCTTCCTTTGGCTTAAGGCAACTTGCATCTTTAATTATTCTGTGACAAGATAGCATTCACCTGTCTTCTTAAAGGGGGATGTTACAGCTTGCATCCCGCTCTCTGGATTGCTCCATTTTGATCAGAGTAGCCTGCATTAGATTCAAGAAGATGTAGTCACTGCACTCAGGGCCCTTTTTTGGTTTAGGTTTAATTCTAATCAGTGAAAGGCACCGGAAAGTCTCGGAAGCTACAAGTATCTCTAGGGCACTTGTCTAACCTGTGAGACACCTTTACAGCTCAATCCCTCAACCTCATCATTCAAAAAAAAAATTATTCCTGCAAAGGCTGTTTCATGTGATCCTTCTCAGTCTGTGGGAGATCTGAATCTCACAGCATGATATCATCTGCTTTATACCGGTTACCTTGATTTTTAATGAGCCAGCAATTAGAACTTTAAACAGATTTATAGCCCAAACCTTTTTCTGTAGGTTCAGGAAGACCTATTTTGTATCTGAAGATCAGATATAGAAACCATCAACATATCATTACAAAATTAATTGGGCCTTGAATTTTAACTTATACCAAGTAACAAGCTACCCTGTCAAGTACTGCACTAATTTAGTCCCCTCCAGAATTCCCAACCACCAGTAGGAGGAGGAAAGATGATCCAAGTATTTTGGCTCCAGAAATCCACGGCCTCAGATTTTCTATAAAGAGTCTTAAGCTTGCTCTAATAGAGTTGTTTGTTGTCACGATGATAGTCCTGTGGCCTTTGAAATCTGGACAAAGGGGTTCTAGGCCAGCGCATGGACCAGTGGTGGGATTCAGCCAGTTCTCACCACTTTGGCAGAACCGGTAGCTAATTTTTTGTTGCCCAGGCCCAGAATGGACTTCTGGAAGCGGCATCCACACAGAGAACCGGTGGTTCCCATATTTGAATCCCACCACTGGCATGGACTATGTTGAGAGATCTTATAAATCAGACTTTTCCATCCTGAATATTCTCCAAATCTACGGATTTCAACATTCCACATTCTAAGCCGGGCTACCTAAAGGATACCCAAGTTTAGAATGAATCTTTTGGACACTGTTGATGTTGGTTGGCTCAACATTTAGTGAACAGGCTCACTAAATCCCAGAATAAATTTTTGCAACCACTTCAATTCCTTCCTTCCTTCCTTCCTTCCTTCCTTCCTTCCTTCCTTCCTTCCTTCCTTCCTTCCTTCCTTCCTTCCTTCCCTCCCTCCCTCCCTCCCTCCCTTCGTTGTAATGGGTGTACTTGCAGACAAAGCACTGGTTACAGCCTCCTTATTCCTAAGAAGTCCAGAAGAGATCCAGAAGGAATATTGTAAATAAAAGTTATGCTATGACTGATGATAACAGCTTTGCATTTCTTTTACACAGGCTGAATCTTAAAACTACCTTTGTATGGAAACAGCATGACAGAATAAGAGAAATATGTACCAAGTAGGCATACTGTACTGACACTCAGTCATGCATTGTTGTTTACCTTTGATTTATTGATTTATTTATTGGATTTGAAAAAAAAGATACGGGGAGCAGAAGTCTTTACTGATAGCTGAGTTTTGATTGGAAAGGATTGAGATGCTAGTACATAATATTCTTTCTCTGTGTATGAATTTGCACACACATTATACGCATGCCTATTGTCCTGGTAGCATTTCCCCTTGTCCAGAAAAGGGAATTCCAGTACATAAATAGCTGATAGGACATTAATACTTGTTGCTTGCTCTCTCTCAGAAAGAAAGAAAGAAAGAAAGAAAGAAAGAAAGAAAGAAAGAAAGAAAGAAAGAAAGAAAGAAAGAAAGAAAGAAAGAAAGAAAGAAAAGAAAAGAAAAAGGAAGGAAGGAAGGAAGGAAGGAAGGAAGGAAGGAAGGAAGGAATGGAAGAAAAGAAAAGAAAAGAAAAGAAAAGAAAAGAAAAGAAAAGAAAAGAAAAGAAAAGATGGCACTTCCTGAGTCCTTCACCATATCTTGCCAAATGTCCTTTGTAAAAGATATTTTACACTGATATGGAAAACAGCCAAAGACAATTTTCTGAGAAAAGATAAGATACTTCAGTCTTTGCAATGATTAATGAGAAGATCTATGAAGGTGAAGAGGCTTCAGATGGGAAAAACCACTAACAGATTCAAGGTGGTGTACACTCACCACTTTTACAACTTTTTGTCCTTGTGTTCAGGTGGCACAATGTGGTGGAATGTAGCCTGGATTCCCAAAGGGAGGGGCTGCATTCCAGAGAACCAAGAGACAGTGAAACTTAGATAAGTTTGGTTGGGAGGAACAGAGTTAAGGCAGTTCCTCCCTAGACATTCTCAGAGTAGATCTTTAATGATATATGTATTTGCATTAGTTTGGCTAGATTTCTTTCAAATCTGCCCTAAGCTAACCTTTTGAAGCTAGACGGCCACCACCAATCCCCTGCTTATGATGGTGTGACTTGGAACCTTGCCATGCCACAACACATTTGATTTGCAAGCCATCCGCAACAGGCTTTTGCAAGCATATTATTTTCCAATTTCTCCTAAGTGTAGCGCTCATATACACGACTCCTGGTGACCACACGGACAAGTCTCTTTTTCTGGATGTACACGAATATTTTTCCCCATGCCCAAAGTTGTTTGGAATCGTTGTTTTTGTGTCCTCAAGTCAGTTTTTGATTCGTGGTGATTGTCTGGACACGTCCCTTCAGTTTTCTTGCCAAGATTTTGGAAGTGGTTTGCCATTGCCTTCTTTCTAGGGCTGAGAGAAGGTGATTGGCTCAAGGTCACCTAGTGGCTTTGTGCGCAACATGGGACTAGCTCAGGGGTAGGCAACCTGGGCTCTTTTATGACTCCTGGACTTCAACTCCCAGAATTCCTGAGCCAGCCATGCTGAGGGGAAAGGGAGAGGTTTCCAAGCTGAGTCATGCTGGCTCAGGAATTCTGGGAGTTGAAGTCCACGAGTCATAAAAGAGCCAAGGTTGTCTATCTCTGGACTAGCTCATAGTCTCGTGGTTTCTAGCCTGTGGTCTTAACCACTGCTAGGAAGGAAGGAAGGAAGGAAGGAAGGAAGGAAGGAAGGAAGGAAGGAAGGAAGGAAGGAAGGAAGGAAGGAAGGAAAGATTGACTCCAAGTAGACCCTACCAAAAGGAGGAAGCTTTAAAAATGGAGAGAATAGAATTATGGGCTTAGCTAATTGGAGTTTAAGATCCAGCAAATTAGAATTTATATATATATATATATATATATATATATATATATATATATATATATATATATATATATATATATATATATATGTGTGTGTGTGTGTGTGTGTGTGTGTGTGTGTGTGTGTGTGTGTGTGTGTGTTTACATTTTCAGGATGAAGGGGAACAGTAATAAAAAGAAAAGGAAATTAAAGTCCTCGGGGGTAAAGGCCGAGTCCCAAATATGATGAAATTATTATCAGCTCCAGAAGCTATTTGGTAATCATTCAAAATTTATTATCTTATTAGTTCTCCCCACCCAGGAAAGGAAAATATTATTTATAGCCATGGAAACTAAATTGTTTTATACTGATTACAAGACACAGAAATAAATGGCATAAAGTAGCTTTGGAGAGAAAGAAAGGGAAGAAACAGTAAGATATTCACGTACTCTTAACAGCACTGATGTACATTGAAAACTTTCATATATATATATGGATTTTTTTTCCTATTTCTGTTCAATTGTGTCTGATTTTAGAGACTGACAGAACAAGTTCCTGAGGTTTTATTGGCAATGGGGTGTTTTAGGGCTGAGAGAAAGTAACTGGCCCCAGATCACCCAGCTGGCTTTGTGTCTCACATTCTCTCAATTTCTAGAACATATTATTACTATTATTATTATTATTATTATTATTATTATTATTATTATTATTATTATTATTATTATTATTTTATTTTTATTTTTATTATTATTATTATTATTATTATTATTATTATCAGTGCTTTTTTTGTGAAAGAAAAAGGTGCTGGAACTCACACATGTCATACAACCCGCCTTGCCTACACTACAAGGTTCCATCCAAAAAAGGTGCTGGAACTCCGTTCTGAGCGTTCTATGAGAAAAAAAGCCCTGATTATTATTATTATTATTAACAACAACAACAACAACAACAACAACAACAACAATAAAAAAGAGAGCTGGAGGTCATGTAAACCAACATCCTGCTCAAACAGGAGATCCTATACTATTCCAGACAAATGGCTGTCCAATCTCTTCTTGAAAACTGACAGTAACAGGGCACCCACAACTTCTGGAGGCAAGGCTGTTTCACCGATTCAATTTTTCTCACTGTCAGGAAAAGTCTCCTTAGTTCTAAGTTGGAACTCTCTTTAATGATCTTCTACTCCTTACTTCTTGTCCTGCCCTCAGGTGCCTTGGAGAATAGGTGATCCTCTTCTCTCCGTGTCAGTCCCTCAAGTATTGGAAGACTGCTATCATGTCACCCTTAATCCTGCTCTTTGTTAGACTAGACATACCCAGTTTCCTCAATCGTTCATACTAGGCTGATGCCTACGCTAAATTGGCTTTAAAAAGGTAAAGGTTCCCCCGCACATGCGTGCTAGTCGTTTCCAACTCTAGGGGCCGGTGCTCATCTCCGTTTCAAAGCCGAAGAGCCAGCGCTTGTCCGAGGACGTCTCCGTGGTCATGTGGCCGGCATGATTAGACGCCAAAGGTGCATGGAACGCTGTTACCTTCCCACCGGAGTGGTCCCTGTTTTTCTACTTGCATTTTTACGTGCTTTCGAACTGCTAGGTTGGCAGAAGCTGGGACGAGTAACAGGCACTCACTCTGCTACGCGGCACTCGGGATTCGACCCGCCAAACTGCCGACCTTCTGATCGACAAGCTCAGCGTCCTAACCCACTGAGCCACCGCGTCCCTCTAATTTAGGTCAACTCATTTATCCTCAAACTTTGAACAGAAATACTGAAACGTAAGGGATATTTTTAATTAATGCAATGATGTAACTTTGACCTGTTGCTGGTAAGAATGAGAGTCTCATATGGCGGCTATAGCAGGGGTAGGCAACCTCGGCTCTTTTCTGACTCATGGACTTCAACTCCCAGAATTCCTGAGCCAGCTGGCTCAGGAATTCTGGGAGTTGAAGTCCATGAGTCAGAAAAGAGCCGAGGTTGCCTACCCCTGGGCTATAGTGTTATAGTCTCAAGGCTCCCTATCAGATCACATGCACTAAATATTTGTGTGTAAACTCATTTCCTACAAGGAGGCTGGTTTAGAGCAAGGTATTGCAAGGAGGTAGAAGTCACAGATGGCAAATGAGAATACACCTCCATTATAGAGAAAGTCTATAGGTATTTTAGAGTGAAGAGAATCCACAGGCTGTGGTAAAATATGTCTTAATGGCGACGATGATGACACAATAGAATTTTGTTCACTTAATATCCCATCTTTGTTAGTTTTATAAACAACTCGAGGTGGTAAATATATTTAATGCTCCTTCTTCCTATTTTCCCCACAACTGTAACCCTCTGAGGTAAGTCATTGGTCCAAAGTCATTCAGACAGCTTTCATGCCCAGGTGGGGACTAGAACTCACAGTCTCCTGGTGATTGGCCCAAAGTCACCCAGCTCTCTCTCATACCTAAAACAGGATCAAAACTCCTGGTTTCCTGCTTTCTAGCCTTAACTGGCCAATTCCACCTGGTTTTCATACAGTTTATCAGGGATGAATTTGTTGGGGAATCATAAACCTGGGTTAGGGTTTAAATCTTGATTTGCAGAGGAGGTTTTGTTGCATTTACCCATATCTGGCTTCATCTCCCTCATCAAAGAACTGGCAATGAGATGGAAACTTCACGATGAGGATATGTCTTCTGCAAAATGTGTGATGAAGAGGACTTGTGTCTGTAGCAGCCTCAACGGATCAACCAAGAGCAGTTAGCCAAGAAAATCCACAAAACAGCAGTGAACCAAAGATAAGCAAACAGCATCTTCTCCAATCTACCATCCTCCAGATGTCTTAGATTAGAACATGCAGAATTCCTAATCAGCTTCACCGGAAGCTGGAAATTCTAAGATTCGCTGATATCTGGATGGTCAGAGAATGAAGGCTTACATACACAGACTGTTAAAAATCCTTTACCATGTTTCTGTGGCTAATATAATAATGCAACATCATCAAGCAGTTGGTTTCATGAATGCATGTTAGTCCGCAGTAGCAGAGACTCTGCATTGTAAGTTGGATGCCGGTTGGCATCTCCATGCTGCTGGATTACAGGATAACAGAATTGGAAGAGACTTTGGAGGTCTTCTGGTCCAATTCCCTGCTCAAGTAGGAGATCCTGTACCATTATAGACAAATGGCTGTCCAATCAGTTCTTGTTCTGTACCAGCCTGCTACTGGCCCTGCAGAAAAGGCAGGGACAACCCCTTTACAAACGGCAAGAGGCTGGAATTAAGCCTGCCAAATTTATTAACATAAAACAGAGCAAAACAAGACACCAACCATGAAACAGGAGCTATGAAACAGGAACTATTCAAGCGGTTGCCTTCAGCAAACCAGCCCTCCCACACATTCCCCTTTTATACAGTTCAGGGCGTGGCTTCTCTCTGCCTCCTTCCGAGGTGCCCCATTGCCTTCCTCTGTTTACTCCTGATTGACTGCCTCCTGCGTCGGGCCTCCTTGAACAGGGTCAGCTGTGGGTCATCTTCATCCACGCTGTCAGGCTCACATAGCTGGGTCTCCGTCATGACCAGGTGGGAGGGGCCTGGCTGAGGGCTCTCATCAGCAAGCTCTTCAACCCCCCCCTCCTCCTCTGAGTCATCCGACCCAACTGCCGAACCCACAGGCTGACCCTGAATCACAACAGTTCTCAAAACTTCAGTGATGGAGCATTTACAGCTTCTGGAGGCAAGTCGTTCCACTGGTTAATTGTTCTCACTGTCAGGAAATTCCTCCTTAGTTCTAGGCTGGTTCTCTCCTTAATTAGTTTCCATCCATTGTTTCTTGTCTTGCCTTCAGGTGGCTTTGGAAAATAAGTTGGCCCCCTTCTTCTTTGTGGTAGCCCCTTAGATATTGGAAAATTGAAGGAGGTTTGGTTAAAAACACCAAGCCTTAAATAACTCCAGCCACAGATATTATTTGGAAGACTTGAATCTAAGTACAATTGCCTATGGTTTTATATCTGATATTTAGAGGTACTTGACTTGTGCCTTAGAGGTAGAACTGAATGTGAGGCATCGCCTTTGAAATGGTCCTAGATGGCATGACTCCAAGTCTGGGAAAACCTTCCTCCTGTGGGGTTGCCAAACCATGAGCTTTTAAACTGATGGTTTGCATGACATTTTGAGCAGAAATGTTGTGCTAATGAGGCTCTTATTTGCCTTGAGCCCAGGAGGATGGAAGGAGTTGTAAATCAAATGGCTAAGATTTACAAAAGCTATCAGAAATGTAGCATTTTTCTCTCCATAGGATGAAAAAGACACGGGATAAATAGGAGCTTTCGATTTCACCCAAAGCGGCGGAAGTGTTTGAAACAACAACAGGGGGGAAAAAAAATCCCATTAGCTTGGCTGGCGATTAGAAGCTTTGTGCACAGCTCAGTGACTTGATTCTTTCTGGATGAAAGTGCTTCAGTGCCTAAGGAGATTAAAAGGAAGAGTAGAAGCCCCTTTGAAGAAACCACAGAACTGGGGAGTGAGCTGGAGAGATGCGTTTATTATGGAGAGCTTTGAAAACTTGCCTTCAAAAAGACCCAGAATTTCCATTTTGGAGAGCTCATCAGTCTTTGATCAAAAAGGCTGGTTTATTCACAGATATTAAATGCTGCATCCTTAAAGGGGAAATACGTAGTTCAAAAAAGGTGGCCCGTCTCAAAAGGAAGAAATGGAGATGGATCAGATCAGCCCCAAATTGCTGTTCTTTTTTTTTTTGATCCTAAACTTCAGTTGCCCTTGCCAGATAGTTCTTGTCGTGATGTGTCTAACTTACCAACATTCAGAGCTTAATTTAAGTTTTCTAGGGCTACGCATGGGAAGAAGGGGGGCATGCTTGTTTAATATGTTTATTAGATTTCTATCTTCTCCTGGAAATTAAGGGAATATACATAGCACTTTCTCCTCCAGTTTGACTCACAACAACCCTTTAAAGTTGGTGCAACTGAGAGTCAATGATTAGGGTGCTAAGGATGGTCTTGAACCTGGATTCCACTGGAACTAATCCAACGTTTTAACCACCATAGCGCAAACTTTAATCTGCACATATTCTCCATTCCAAGTTAAATTTTTGAAACACCGTTCCACATTTCTGTTAATTCATTATCTCTACTGGTTAATTGGCCTCTGTTCGATGAAGTTAGAACTTGATCATTACCAATGGCATGGAGATAGCTATAATAGCAATTGCTATTTTGCTTTGATTTGCAGCCTGGCTTGATTTCTTTGAGAGGAATTTAAAAAATGGCATAAAATAGGTTAGTTGTTTTATTTATTTATTTTTTCATTTTGCTTTTGAACATTTAACAGGGCAGGATGTGTTGTTTGGCCATTTTCCTGATTGTATCATGCACTTCCCTTGCTTTTTTGATGGAATTACGTAAGACCGGAAAAAATGCAGAAGCAGGACACTCTGGCACTTTATGCCTCCCTAGAAAAGGTGCAAGGGGGTGTGAGGGCTAAGCAATTAAGCCTGGGCTCAAGACCTGAGCACTACACAACGGGGTGAGTTCCCGTTCCTTGTCCCAGCTCCTACCCACCTAGCAATTTGAAAGCATGAATATGCGAGTAGATAAATAGGTACCACTTCGGTAGGAAGGTAACAGCGTTCTGTGTTTCGCCACATGTTCTGCCTTGCGGCAGGAGGTCATGCTGCCCACATGACTGGGGAAACGTCCTCAGACAATGCTGGCTTCCTCAGCTAAGAAATGGAGATGAGCACCACCCCCTAGAATTGGACACGAATGGACAGGGGAAACCTTTACCTTTATAAGAGGTGCAGATGTGCCTCGAGCTCAGTGCAAATGTTCAGTGCAGGCACACAAGTGAGCAATGTGGTCTCTGGCAGTTCACCACATGTAGGGAGATGCCCATCTCTCCCTGGATTAGTAATAACAGTCACTCCAGAGAAAGTGCTTGACAAACTAGGAGGTTCTCAAGAGAAAGTGTACTAATTAAAAAAAAAGCTATTTGTGGCTGTCTCGTCAAGATCATACGATGTAACCATTGCAACCTTCCCAGTTGCAATGTATGGCTGTGAAAGTTGGACCATAAGAAAGGCTGAGCACCAAAGAATTGAGGCCTTTGAACTATGATGCTGGAGAAGACTCCTGCGAGTCCCTTGGACTGCAAGGCGATCAAACCGGTCAATCCCAGAGGAGATCAACCCTGACTGCTCTTTAGAAGGCCAGATCTGAAGTGGAAACTCAAACACCTTGGCCACCTAATGAGATAGAAGGACTCACTGGAGAAGAGCCTAATGCTGGGAAAGATTGAGGGCAAGAGAAGAAGGGGACGACGGAGAATGAGGTGGCTGGGTGGAGTCACTGAAGCAGTAGGCCTGAGCTTAAATGGTGTCCAGAAGATGGTAGAGGACAGGAAGGCCTGGAGGAACATTGTCCATGGGGTCGCGATGGGTCAGACATGACTTCGCAACAACAACAACAACAACAACCTTTGGCCCATGGTCATTATGATTGCTAATGTCTCAACAAAAACAATAAAGGATTAAAACAATGAGTTCTGACCTATGGATACAGCAGGCTTTCTTCAGAATCTATAAAGTATAGGTTCTTAACATCCAGCAAATCTGGCTGAGGAATTCTGGGAGTTGAAGTCCACAAGCCATAAAGTTGTCAAGATTGGAGATCCCTGTTTTACAATATCACCTTTATAGAACATGGAAATATGCACAGAATATCTCGTTACTATTATCTTTATGTATATATTCAGATACATTTGATACTGCCCCCCCAAATAATAATAATTTATACTTCCAGGAGTCCTCAAAAAATCTCTGAAAGGTCTTTTTTCTATCTCAACTGTCCTACATCCATGCCAAATCTTTCCAACACAAAGCAATACCACACATTACCCATGAATATCAGGTTACATACCCAGGATTTGTTAGCCTATGAATACTGAGCCTTTTCACCATGACATGTGAGGGAAAAAACCTTGATCACCATATGATCCACTTTGTTTTTAAACAAACAAGTAAGCAAACAATAACGGAGCTGGAGGAATAGAAACAGACAATTAATCCTCATTTTGTTGGTCTGTCAGTCATGGTACTTGTGAATCTGAATTGTTTCAAAGGAACAGCTTTGCTATGTTTTCCTAAGCACATAACCAGCTCTTTGTGGTTTGGGAGTCATTTCTATTTGTAATCTTTTAAAAAAAAAAGATGCATGGGATATCAGTTATGTGGTGTAACAGCACAGATTCCTGATTTAGCATCTTAAGCTCGTGTCCTTAACAAATCTGCAATACAGCTAAAATGTTTCATCTTAGAATGTGCTTCATCAGAGATTTATTTAATGGCCTCCAAATATTTGCCATTTACTATTAGCTCACATTTCTTCCTAACTCTTAGAAGCAGAGGCCAGGCCAGGCCAGGCCAGGCCAGATTTGTGGCAAGGCAGTAAGATATTTTTCCTCTATCAGTTCATCACGTTTCATGCTGTTTATCTCTTTGAAAGATTTTAAGATGGTTTTGAATCGGGCTATCAGTGTACAATCAGTGCAACAGAACGTCAGTATACAATTCAAAATCTTCATATAACAAACCAACGTAAAAATCCAGCATTAATCTTCAACACTCTTATAAAGACATCAGCAATGAATTAATATTATCTGTTTAAAGTATGTCTTCTCAAAGTTGGCAACTTTAAGGTGGGTGGACTTCAACAAAGAAGAGGGAGTCAGGCTATTCTCCAGAGTGCCTGAAGGAAGGACAAGAAGCAACGGATGGAAACTAACCAAGGAGAGAAGCAACCTAGAACTAAAGAGAAATTTCCTGACAGCTAGAACAATTAAACAGTGGAACAACCTGCCTCCAGAAGCCGTGAATGCTCCAACACTGGAAGTTTTTAAGAAGAGACTGGACAGCCATTTGTCTGAAATGGTATAGGGGAGGGGGTTGGACTAGATGACCTCCAAGGTCCCTTCCAACTTTATCATCATCATCATCATCATCATCATCATCATCATCATTATTATTATTATTATTATTATTATTATTATTATTATTATTTCCCTGGCCAGCACTCATCTTAAAGTTGTCAAGGTTGAGAAATACGGGTTTAAAGTCTGATTAAAGATGGTGGCATACAGTCAATTTATAATAAAGCTGAAGCTGTAATCCTAAATATGTTTCTTGGGAGGGAAGATCAAGAAATAAGATTGCAGTGCAAAAATTCCTATCTTTAAATACTGGAATCTAAAGGAATGCTGTAGAAAGATAAATAAAATGTTCAAATCCTTGGCTATGCTTCAAGCTGTATTTCTTTGCATCAAGGACTTTTCTGGTCCTCTGAGGCAGTTCAAGATCTTTTGGTTCTATGAATAGACAAAATGACCTTGTATAAAAAGAAAAATCATGGAAAACTGGCTGACCATTAAGGGCCATCTAATCTTGAAGTGGGCTGCAACACTCTGTTGAATGATAGGATCAGCCTTCAATCTATTCACTAGACAGCTTGCAGCTATATTTAGCACAATAAGATTTGACAATTGACCTGTATTAAATGTTTGACTGCAAAATCATCTGCAATGGATTTTAAAAAATATACAATATGGCAAGCCAATCAATCCTAAAACATGATTTCAGAATCAGAACAGAATAAAACAGAATGGAACAAGTACATATTTTGAATTCAGTGAAATCTCTGAGCAACAGTTATAAACCAGATTCTGGTAAGATTGACCCCAAATGGAAAGCTATATTGTGTCACTCTGGTGCAGAATGCAAACTTAAAGGGGGAAAAAAAAGAATATTAGAAATGAAACTTTCATTTCATATTTGTAAATTACTATCAGAATAAAGTACATTAAAATTGATATGATTCAATGTAAGTCTGTATACCAAAGTTTAAAAAATGGCGAGGGTAGAAGGAATAACATAACCCAATAGCTTCTCATTTGTATATTAATCATTAAAAAAAATTGGAATTAAAAACTGCAGAACAGAGGAACAGGTTCTTTACAGAGTATGGGAGAATTATTAGTTGCTTTAAAAAAAAAGAAAAAAAAAAAGAAAAGAAGCACAACGAAAGCAAATTATTCCCCAAAGAAGAATTTGGAAATAGCCTAAAATTCAATACACAGATTTAATGGCTGGAAAATTAAACTCCAGCAGGGCTAATTGTCTTTTGGCAGTCTGCAGACTTTCTCTGTAGATTTAATAAAAACAGGGTTAAGAATTGTTCTCTTGCACAATCTAGCCAGATGCTTCTCTGTATGTGTTTTATGCAACTGAGGCAAAAACTGTTTAATGCAGTTAAGTGTGATTTGATTATTAGACATTTTTGATAACACAATGGAATAGCAGTGTGCAAAATTGAATATTTATAGAAGCAGGTATGTCCTATTTCAGTTTAACCTAGGGATTTGTAGTTCTGGCTCCCAATAGGCATTAGAAAAAAGTGAGTGCTATATATAAGAAAATTCCCAGTTGTTTCTTTGGACAGTTATTTATTGCTAATACTTTTCCAAAGTCAAGTGGAGCTGAGTGGTGAACTAGTGGGAACAAGCCATTAGGGAGTTTCAAATATAATTAGGGCTAATTCTCACTTGATTATACAAGATTTGATCATTTGCAGCTGACTGTCTGTATGGAAAAGCACTACAGGAAGTGACATCACACAAGACTTCAGTTTATGACACAGGTATAATCTAAAATGACTACTGTTATGTAGCCGGTTCTTTGGAGGCAATAAGCGAGACGAGAGGTTGCAAACAGGAACATTGCTTTATTGAGGCAAACAGGAACAGAACTGAAACAGAGGCTTCTGCGCAGCTACTTATATGGTTGGCCACTAGGCGGCGGCCAATAGGTTTAAAGCAGGGGTGTCAAACTCAATTTCATTGAGGGCCGCATCAGCATTGCGGATGCCCTCAGGGGGGCAGGTGGGTGTGGCCTGGGTGGGCGTGGCCTACTGGGTGGGTGTGGCTAGAGTGCGTATGGCCTACTGGGTGGGCGTGGCCAGCTCTACATCATTCGCATCAAGGGTGCCTATGGGGGCCTGGGCAGGAGTGGGACAGATCTGAGGGTCTCTGGCAGAAGGAGGGTCTCTGGGCCAGGGCCAAGGCAGTGGGGGCCGTTCCCTCACTGTTTCCAGGATGGCTTCACGGGCCACATGAAACCACTTCGCGGGCCGAATCTGGCCCCCGGGCCTTGTGTTTGACATGTCTGGTTTAAAGGAACCCATTCCTGCCCCAAATCATCCAATGATCTTCTTGGAGACAGGAAGTCTGGCTAGTCAGTGAACGTTACACAGACACACCAATTGAGCAACCTTAAGCAGCATTCAAACAGACACGTGAATCAATTCAAGTAAAAATCCAAACATATTACAACTACCCTCTGCAATAAAGACCACACTTGGAATATTGCATCCAGTTTTGGTCACCATGATATTAAAAAGATGTCAAGACTCTAGAAAGAGTACAGAGAAGTGCAACAAAGATGATTAGAGGACAGGAGGCTAAAAAATACGAAGAACGGTTGCAGGAATTGGGTATGTCTAGTCTAGTGAAAAGAAGGACTAGGGGGTGAAATGGTAGCAGCGTGTTCCAATATTTGAGGGGTTGCCACAAAGAAGAGAGTGGTCAACTTGTTTTCCAAAGCACCAGAAGGCAAAATGTGGGGAAAAATGGATGGAAACCAATCAAGGAGAGAAGCAACCTAGAACTAAGGAGAAATTTCCTGACAATGAGAACAATTAATCAGTGGAAGAGCTTGCCTCCAGAAGTTGTGTGTGCTCCAACACTGGAGCTTTTAAAGAAGAGATTGGACAACCATTTGTGTGAAATGGGTTAGGGTTTCCTGCCTGAGCAGGGGGGTAGACTAGAACGTGCCCCCAAAGTGCCTTTCAACTCTTTTATTCTGTTATTTTATAAAAATAATAATCAAATCTTCAAGCAGGAGTGGCTATCATAGGAAGGAGATTCAAATCAACCCCTTCAGGGATTCAGTAAGCAATGGGATAGTAGAAATGGATCGACCGAATAATCCTTTTTTTTACATTATCTCAATGAAATCGCTTTCTGCTTATTACTGCTTCTCTCCCCTGTGCATACGGAGGGCTCAAGCACATATTTTCTGGTTCCTGTGCAAACCTATAAGCATGGATTTAAACAAACTGCTAACTCTTATCACAATCATTCTGCACTTTTCTGCATCAATAATGGAAAAATACGTGTTCTCTGCTTTCATTGTGTATTATTGCCTATTGTGGGGCTTTTGTCTGCTCTCTTTAACCTAATACTGAACCTGAAAAAACTGTCTACCAAGTGAAATATTTTTTAAAAAATGGGTGCCTCCATAAGGATCTTGTTCTGCTAAGGTTCTGATTTCTTTTGAATTATGTTAACTAACAAATCTTCTATTAATCAGAGCCTGGCATGTTCACGCATGTCGGAACATGCCTCTCTTTATCTCCATATTCCTCTGCATGCAAACGCCTGCTCGTCAGCAGAAAGCTGAGTTGCGATCTTTTCCATGCTCTCTGTTTTTCAGCAGTTTTTACTAAAGAGGGGAAAGACCGGGAAGGATGGAGAGATGTTAATCTTCTCCACTTCTATCCCTTCTAAAGGTTGACAGTTCTCTCCTTTGTTGCACTGCGTGGCATTCGTTTTGAAATTTGGGTGTTTAACCCCCTATGGCTGTAGGTCCACGAGTCAAGATATTTCCCTTACTTTCTGGATCCCTTCAAGACCTCCGCATTGACATTCCTGGCAATATCAGTGTGTCAGTGCGTGTTCTACCACATTATTACGTGAAACATCTTGAGAAGCCATTACAAGTAATAAAAAAAGGCTCCCCACCCCGCCCCGTATGGTGTTCGTAATGTACAGGCACAAGTGCATCACTCAGACGAACAATGCATTTCTGGTCCGCTGTGCTTGGCTGCTTGGATCTCTGCCCTAATATTTCATTTCCCAAACTTGTTATTAGAGCAAGTTGGAACTTCAGTCCTCTGAATCAGAGAAAAATATCTTTTTCCGTAACAGGATTTATGATAAGGCAACCAAAATGACTGAAAAGAAAAGAAATATTATACACTAATATGATTATTATTTTTAAGAACAGTGGAAAAAAGTTATATACTCAATTGTTATTTATCAAAATAATAAGAGTTGCATTAACTCAATGTTTGCAAAAAAGGATATTTTGGGGAAAGAGGAAATCGACTAAAATTAATATATATATATATATATTTAATTCCATTTATATCCCGCCCTTCTCCGAAGACTCAGGGCGGCTTACAAGCTTAGCAGTAGTATATATGGAATATAGATTATAGAAATTGTTAAGGATTGTTTTACAAATGTAACCCAGACAACACACTGTTTACCAATTATTGAGTGATTTATGCTTTGTTAAAAAAATCAATAAAATATATTACCGGTATATAAAAAAAGAAAATATCTTTTTTTCAGACTCCAGTGCTAAAAAGCCACACGTGGTGGAACTATCATATGAACGAGAGAAATTAACAGAACTTCTGAATGTACTGTACACGTAATTTCTCTTCCCACAAACACACACAACCCCAAATCTACACTACAAGGTCCCATTTCTCTAACTTTACTCTTTTAGTTATGCTGTGCTACTGACACCCTCCTCATTCTTAGCTTCCCGTCTTTCCTTCTCAATGTCTATATATATATATATATATATATATATATATATATATATATATATATATATATATATATATATATATATATATATATATATATTTAAATTAGGAGTTATACTTCTTTAAAGGGATGCGGTGGCTCAGTGGGTTAGGACGCTGAGCTTGTCGATCAGAAGGTCGGCAGTTTGGCGGGTCGAATCCCGAGTGCCGCATAACAGAGTGAGCACCTGTTACTCGTCCCAGCTTCTGCCAAGTTCGAAAGCACGTAAAAATGCAAGTAGAAAAATAGGGACCACTATGGTGGGAAGGTAACAGCGTTCCGTGCACCTTTGGCATCTAGTCATGCCGGCCACATGACCACGGAGACGTCCTCGAACAAGCGCTGGCTCTTCGGCTTTGAAATGGAGATGAGCACCGGCCCCTAGAGTCGGAAACGACTAGCACGCATGTGCGGGGGAACCTTTACCTTTACCTTATACCTCTTTAGAGGGACGCGGTGGTTCAGTGGGTTAGGATGCTGAGCTTGTCGATCAGAAGGTCGGCAGTTTGGTGGGTTGAATCCCAAGTGCCGCGTAACAGAGTGAGCGCCTGTTACTCGTCCCAGCTTCTGCCAACCTAGCAGTTCGAAAGCACGTAAAAATGCAAGTAGAAAAATAGGGACCACTGCAGTGGGAAGGTAATAGCATTCCGTGCACCTTTGGCATCTAGTCATGCCGGCCACATGACCACGGAGACGTCCTCAGACAAGCGCTGGCTCTTCGGCTTTGAAACGGAGATGAGCACCGGCCCCTAGAGTCGGAAATGACTAGTACGCATGTGCGGGGGAACCTTTACCTTTACCTTTATATACTTCTTTAGCATCTACAATTTGATTTCATGGGTTGGATATCCAGAGGTTTCTCAGGAAAATCCCTCCCAAAGCAGTCTTCCTCGGGAAAACTGTTCATGAGTCTAGTTCTGTGCTGTTCCCCCTTGATGGTTTCAAACTGTGTGGACTTCAGCTCCCAGAATTCCCCAGCTAGTATAGCTGGGTTGGATTAGGTTAGGTTGAATTCTGAGAGTTGAAGTCTATACACCTTAAAGTAACAAGTAGAGAAATGTAGGATTGTAAGAATTTCTGTTAAGCCATCCAGAGTTACCCTGTGGTTAGATGGGCATCTAATAAATGTTACAACAAACCAATAAATGAGCAGGCATTACAACATACTGGCTAATCAGGCAGGACTGGAGTTCTGGAGATATTGCAGTCAATGGGAGAGATGGAAGGTGTTATGTATCCAGGTGAAGAGAACACATGCACACTTACATAGCAGTCACCACCAGGGGGCGTTGAACTGTTTTGGTGGGAACCCAGTTTCGGCGGGAAACAGAGGTTCAAACCGATTGGCCGGCTGCTCACCTGGCCAGGTATAAAAGGAGGGCAGGTAACCCCTATTCTCCAGCACAGTCACTTCCACCGAATAAAGATCTGCCATGCTGTACTCATTGTCTCGGCGCCCTTCCTGCTCTCCAGAACCCACAACACAACAGAAGGCAAATCACAACTCCAGCATTGTGACACCGTGCTTCAAATGATGTGGCTTTGTGTAATGATGCCATGATATTATGTCATTTTGATGTCAGCAGAGCTTATTATGGATGCTGATGCCTGGAGATATCTGTAATTTGGATCTTCGAGAGATTATTAGAGTCTATCATATTAGGTAGACTGATGCCCAGAGAACTTTTTTCACCAACAGTAGCAAAATATTTCTAGGCCTCATCACAGGCCTTGAGGAATTTGCTTCCTGACAGAAGGCTTGCTTACAGAATTGACCTTGTTTTTTCCTTTCTGTCAAGAATGAGAACATATTCAGACAGACACCCTTTCACACTACTCAAAACCTAAATATATATTTAAAAGCTCTTTTGCTCTCAGTTTTCCAAGTCAATGGATACTTGCTGTCTTCTCAAGGTCACGATGAGCAATTAGACTAATTAATCAATGCGCTTATCAAATTTGCATGGCTGCCCCTATCACACAAAGTGTCTCTGGAGGGGTACAATAAAACTAACAATTAAAAAATTCTAGAGAGACCACTGAAAACAATTAGACTTAAATAAAAATGAGATTGCAAGAAGGAATGCGTCAGAACGTTACAGAGTGTGATGCAGCCAAAATCAACCTTTTGCCAGGGTATCCCCAGGTAGGCCTGATGGGGGAAAAAACACCATTGTAAGTGATTTTTGGAAAGTCTTAAGGTGTGATGGAATGCAATGAGGAAGTAGATCTGCAAGATGGAGGGTGCATTCCAGTGGAGTAAGAGGCAACTCAGCCAAGATATATTATGTGAGAGAAAGAGATGAAGACAGCCTCTCCCTAATAGTTTACAGCAGGGGTCTTCAAACTTGGCCCTTTTATGACTTGTGGACTTCAACTCCCAGAATTCCTCAGCCAGTGTGCCTGGCTGAGGAATTCTGGGAGTTGAAGTCCACAAGTCATAAAAGGGCCAAGTTTGAAGACCCCTGGTTTACAGAGTATATGATAGATGCAGATAGTAGAGTCTTCAGTCTGCAAGATTTTTGAAACAATATAGAACTCAGCTTGAAACAATTATTATGTGTCAATCAGAAATAGAGCACTATAATGATGAAAACTGCCTTGAATGCATTTGGGTCAATATAAAAGGGGGGGGGGGAAATGACATTGCCATAGTTGTATACTATATAGACCACCCAACCAAACAGAGGAAATAGATGGACTTTTTGCTAGTCAGCTAACTAAGGTATGTAGGAAGCACATCACAATAGTAATGAGGGACTTTCATTACCCTGATATCAACTGGGAGACAAACTCTGCACCAAGTGGAAGATCAACCAGATTCCTGACAAACCTAGCAGACAACTTTGTCTCCCAAAAAGCAGAGAAGGGAACTAGGGGATCTAATCCTCACTAACAGAGATGAAATAATAGAAGGTGTTGAAGCCACAGGAACCTTGGGGGGAAGTGATCATGCAATATTGGAATTCAACATTATGAAAGCACAAGCAATAGAACCAGTCCAACTAGAGTCTTGGATTTTAAGAGAGCTAATTTCAATAAACTTAGAGAGAGCTTAGGGAGGATTCCATGGATGAGAATCCTTAAGGGGAAAACAACTCAAGAAGCTTGGGAAATTTTGAAAAGTGAGATCATAAAAGCCCAGTCTAGCACAGTACCAAAAAAGAAGAAAAATAACAGCTCTCAAAAGAAACCAGCATGGCTGCATAAAGAACTCTCTGATAAATTGAAAGATAAAAAGGACAAGTATAAAAAGTGGAAAGAGGGGCACATAACCAAGGCAGAATATCAGCAAATAGCCTGTGCCTGCAAAGATGAAGTGAGGAAAGCTAAGGGCTCAAAATGAACTAAGGCTTCTGACCAAAGTCAAAAATAACAAAAAAAAGCTTCTTTCAACATGTAAAAAACAAGAAAAAAGTTAAGGAAATGATTGGTCCATTAGTGGGGGAAAGTGGCAAGAAGGTGACAAGCGATAGGGAGAAAGCAGAACTAGTTAATTCGTTTTTTGCATCTGTCTTTACACAAAGGGAAAAACAGTGCAACATACCAAAACCAGTGCCATAAAAAACAGAATAGAAACACAAGTTAAGATAGGGAAGAAAATGGTAAGTGAGCACCTGTCCAGCCTTGTTGTTGTTGTTGTTGTTAGTTGCGAAGTCGTGTCCGACCCATCGCGACCCTATGGACAATGTTCCTCCAGGCCTTCCTGTCCTTTACCATCTTCTGGAGTCCATCTAAGCTCACACCTACTGCTTCAATGATTCCATCCAGCCACCTCATTCTCCGTCGTCCCCTTCTTCTATTGCCCTCAATCTTTCCCAGCATTAGGCTCTTCTCCAGTGAGTCCTTCCTTCTCATTAGGTGGCCAAAGTATTTGAGTTTTAGCTTCAGAATCTGGCCTTCTAAAGAGCAGTCAGGGTTGATCTCCTCTAGGACTGACCGGTTTGATCGCCTTGCAGTCCAAGGAACTCGCAGGAGTCTTTTCCAGCACCATAGTTCAAAGGCTTCAATTCTTTGGCGCTCAGCCTTTCTTATGGTCCAGCTTTCACTGCCATACATTGCAACTGGGAAGACCATAGCCTTGACTATACGCACTTTTGTTGACAGGGTGATGTCTCTGCTTTTTAGTGTGCTGTCTAGATTTGTCATGGCTTTCCTCCCGAGGAGCAAGCGTCTTTTAATTTCTTGGCTACAGTCCCCATCTGCAGTGATCTTGGAGCCCAGGAAAATAAAATCTGTCACTACCTCCATTTCTTCCCCATCTATTTGCCAGGAATTGAGAGGGCCAGATGCCATGATCTTGGTTTTCTTAATGTTTAGTTTCAACCCAAGTTTTGCACTCTCCTTCTTCACCCGCAACAAGAGGCTCTTTAGTTCTTCTTCACTTTCTGCCATTAGAGTGGTATCATCTGCATATCTTAGGTTGTTGATGTTTCTTCCGGCAATCTTAATTCCAACTTTTGATTCATCTAGCCCTGCCTTTCTCATGATGTGCTCTGCATATAAGTTAAATAGGCAAGGCGACAGTATACAGCCTTGCCGGACTCCTTTCCCAATTTTGAACCAATCGGTGGTTCCGTGTCCAGTTCTCACTGTTGCTTCTTGGCCCGCATATAGATTTCTCAGGAGACAAATAAGATGGTCTGGTATGCCCATCTCTCTAAGGACTTGCCACAGTTTGTTATGATCCACACAATCAAAGGCTTTAGCATAGTCAATGAAGCAGAAGTAGATGTTTTTCTGGAACTCTCTAGCTTTCTCCATGATCCAGCGTATGTTAGCAATTTGATCTCTAGTTCCTCTGCCTCTTCGAAATCCTGCCTGTACTTCTGGTAGTTCTCGATCCACATACTGCTGGAGTCTAGCTTGTAGAATTTTAAGCATAACTTTACTAGCATGAGAAATGAGTGCAATGGTGCGATAGTTTGAACATTCTTTGGCACTGCCTTTCTTTGGAATTGGAATGTAAACTGATCTTTTCCAATCTTGTGGCCACTGTTGAGTTTTCCAAATTTGTTGGCAAATTGAGTGTAGCACTTTTACTGCATCGTCTTTTAAGATTTTGAATAGCTCAGCTGGAATACTGTCACCTCCACTAGCTTTGTTGTTGCTCAGCTTTTCTAAGGCCCACTTCACTTCACATTCTAGGATGTCTGGCTCGAGCTCAGTGACCACCTCATTGTGATTATCAGGGACATTAAGCTCATTCTTGTATAGTTCTTCTGTGTAATTTTGCCACCTCTTCTTGTCCAGCCTAGACAAGTTCAAATCACCAGGACCAGATGGATTACACCCCAAGGTTCTCAAGGAACTGGCAGACGTGATCTCAGAACCACTGAACTATATTTTTCAAAGATCCTGGAGCACTGGGGAACTACCAGAGGACTGGAAGAGAGCTGACGTAGTTCCCATCTTCAAAAAAGGGAAAAAAATAGATCCGGGAAACAACTGACCTATCAGCCTGACCTCAATACCTGAGAAGATTCTGGAAAAGTTAATCAAACAACGAATCAGCAAACACCTAGAGACAAACAAAGTCATTACTAAAAGACAACATGGGTTTGTCAAAAACAGATCATGCCAAACAAATCTTACTGCATTCTTTGACCAAGTGACAAAATTAGTGGACCAGAGGAATGCTGTGGACATAATTTACTTGGACTTCAGTAAGGCATTTGATAAAGTAGATCACAACCTACTACTTCATAAGATAGAAAAATGTGGGTTAGATAGCATCACCACCAGATGGATTCGTAGCTGGCTGACAGGCCGTACTCAGCGTGTGGTCCTCAATGGAACTGCATCTACATGGAAGGAAGTGTATAGTGGGGTGCCCCAGGGCTCTGTTCTGGGCCCAGTGCTCTTCAACATCTTCATCAACGATTTGGATGAGGGGATAGATGGGGAACTCATCAAATTTGCAGATGACACCAAGCTGGCAGGAATAGCCAACACTCCAGAAGATAGGCTTAAGATATAGGAGGATCTGGACAGACTTGAACATTGGGCGCTATGTAACAAAATGAAATTCAATGGTGAAAAAAGTAAGGTTCTACATTTAGGCAAGAAAAACCAAAGGCACAGGTATAGTATAGGTGGTACCTTGCTCAATAGTAGTAACTGTGAAAGGAATCTTGGACTCCTAGTGGACAATCACGTAAATATGAGCCAGCAGTGTGCTGCAGCTGCCAAAAAAGCCAACACAGTGCTAGGCTGCATTAACAGAGGAATAGAATCAAGATCACATGAAGTATTAATACCACTTTACGATGCCTTGGTAAGGCCACACTTGGAATACTGCATCCAGTTTTGGTCATCATGATGTAAAAAAGATGTTGAGACTCTAGAAAGAGTACAGAGAAGAGAAACAAAGATGATTGGGGGACTGGAGGCTAAAACATATGAGGAACGGTTGCTGGAATGGGTATATCTAGTTTAATGAAGAGAAAGATGAAGGGGGACATGACAGTGTTCCAATATCTCAGGGGCTGCCACAAAGAAGATGGAATCAAGCTATTCTCCAAAGTGCCTGAAGGCAGGACAAGAAGCAACGGATGGAAACTAATCAAGGAGAGAAGCAACCTAGAACTAAAGAGAAACTTCCTGACTGTTAGAACAATTAATCAGTGGAACAACCTGCCTCCAGAGGCGGTGAATGCTCCAACACTAAGAAGAGATTGGATAGCCATTTTCTGAAATGGTATAGGGTTTCCTGCCTGAGCAGGGGGTTGCACTAGATGACCTCCAAGATCCCTTCCAACTTCATCATTATCATTATGATCATTATTAAGGCTTTGGGCCTAATAGGAAGGTTGGAGCTAATCTCATCTCAAGGGGGATGATGTTCCAAAGGACTTGTCTCCTGGGTTCTCTCAGGGGGAACTCCTTAGCAGATAGTCTGTCAGACCCAAGCAACCAGATCCACAGGTGAAGCATTCAAGGTGACTACTTTATTGTATTCTGCCTATAGTACAGGGGTGTCAAACTGCCGGCCCACGGGCTGGATGCATCATAGCGAAACGCGCCCACCCCATTGCCGGCGATGGCAAAAACGTCACGATATGTCATGACACGTCACATGACATTGTGAGCTTGACACCCCGGCTATAGTACAAGAATCTCCCTAGACTGCTCACCTTCCCCTGGGAAAAGGTAGATATGGTTTCGTGGAAGTTAGATGGGGTCAATCCTTGGTCTCTTGCAGCTGTGCAGCAACTCTGGGCTACCTCCCTGCTTGGATCCTTCCTCCTTGCCTGGCTGGGAATTTTCCAACACAGTTCCTGCATTGTCTATCTCCTGCTAGACGTGATGGACCATAAATTACATCTCTCCAGCTCTCCAGTTCTCCAACATGTTGCTTCCTGACTCAGCAGTTTCATTTCTAAGATGAGTGGCCTTCAAGATGATCATTCCACACCAGGAGTAGGCAACCTTGGCTCTTTTATGACTCGTGGACTTCAACTCCCAGAATTCCTGAGCCAGCCATGCTGAGGGGAAAGGGAGAGGTTACCAAGCTGAGCCATGCTGGCTCGGGAATTCTGAGAGTTGAAGTCCACGAGTCATAAAAGAGCCAAGGTTGCCTACCCCTGTTCCACACCATCAGCTACATTGGCTAGGATGGTGAGACCTGGAGTTCAGCATCTGGATAGCTTTATAAGGGGCCTCTAAATAGGGGGCTACTAACTAAAAAGTCCAAAAGTCAGTTTCACAGACAGGTTCTGAACTTAGTCTCATGAACTCCCAATGTTAGATATTTAGGACCGTCTCAGAAGCAGCTCAACTAGTTCTGCCAGTCTTTCCATTACTGTGTTGAGTTTCAGAACAGACCAGCTGCTTCATCAGCAGCAAAAGATGTTTGGCATTTATCCTAATGTAATAACAAAGAGCTTTGCCAGGATGTTCAGGATTGCTTTTTTTAAAACAGAGTAAACTAGGGAGCCTCCCGAGGAATTGTCTTGGTGCTAAGTCCAGGCTTGCTAAATAAGGAAAGAAGAATTTCAGTGTTCCAGTATCTGGAGAAAAAAAAATTGACATGACTCATATTTTGTAGAAACAGCTGTCCTTCAAAGGGTACCTACCAGATGTGTTACAGTATATTGTTAGAAGGCTTCTAGGTAGGGAAGGCTGATACAGAAATTGATTATCATTCAATTTCTCTTGCAGTCTTTAGATTATAGGAGAGACCATAAAGATGTATTGTAATATAAATTGTCTGGTTTGGTACAGAAACCGAACAGGACAGGTACAAACTCAACGGATGGTTAAGACTGCAGAAAGAACAATTGCAACCAGCCTGCCTTCCATAGAAAACCTGTATATTGCGTGGGTTGAAAGGAACATTGAGGAGGTATCTGAGGACCCCCCTCACATCCTGTTTCAACTCCTTCTCTCGGGATGTTGCTATAGGGCAGGGGTGTCAAACAGCTGACCCGCGGACCGGATGCATCACGAGGAAACCGTGCCCACCCCATTGCCAGCAATGGGGAAAAAGCTCCAATACGTTGTGCGACATCATGTGATGTCGCAAGTCTGACATGTCTGCTATAGGGCATTGCAGGACAAAACAACTAGACACAGGGACACTTTTTCCTTTGCCACTTGGCAAAGCCAAGCTTATACATGCTATGGCAAGGGTGTCAAACTGCCGGCCCGCGGGCTGGACGCGTCATCTGGGAGCCACGCCCACCCCATTGCTGGCAATGGCAAAACTCTCCTGATACGTTGCGTGACGTCATGTGACGTCTCAAGTTTGACATGTCTGTGCTATGTCCTGTTTCTCCATTCCACATGACTATGTAGGAGATGACCAGACTGAGCTCGAGGGAGGGGTCAAATGAGTCATCAGTCTCGAGTCCCTTCACACCCACAAGAGATCTAAATCCAGCCCACCTTGAATTCCACTGATTCTTATCTACTACCTATTTGCATTCAGATTCTTGTAGAGATCTTAGGTTTGCAACAAATCCTTATATTCATTTGAACTGCCTGGCTTTCCTGATTTCCACCCCTGACAGACTAAATGGTAATGGTGAAATACTTACAGAAATGATCTCATAAACCTGGCTTGGATTGGATCCCAAAAATCAAGAGACACTGAGACTACCTGGATTTAAAAATCCATTACTTATTCCAGAGCACTCAACAATTAATAATTAGGCAGGTGATTTTGCTGTTTATAGTATGGTTCTCTATTCTTTTCAGCAGGGATTTTTGGTGGGGAAAATGAGAAAAAAATGAAAATGATTCCAAAGCAAACATTGAATTCCTTTTGAAAAAACTGAATTACACCTGTACCCCATTAGATTATAAATACCAGCAGAGGAACAATGACTTAAATTACAAGCCAGATTTCCGGTCCATGTTTCACTGCAATTTTTTTCTTGCTAACGCATTCCTTTCTTTTAGCAACTAGAACCAAATGAGTATCATAACACATAAATAATGCTCCCTTGATAAAGGACTGCAATAAAATGGAAAGGGAAGCCTTATACATCAACTGCAAATTCTTCAAAGAACACCCGAAGGGTTTAAAGTATGACTGTTGCATTACATTGTTAATTGTCCAAATCTTTCTCTTTTTTTTCCAGGAGGGAGAATTTAACTGGATAATATTATAACGTGTAGTTTAACGTCTTTTGACAACTTTGGAAAAGTTGCTTTTTAATTCGCTATATGGGAAACTTGAGGACGACAAGGAAGTGCTCCCTTCCAGAGCGAAAAACTAATCTTTTCACAGCTCTGTTACAAATGCTTTGTTGGTCTGTAGGGAATATGTGGCTGTCCAGATGTGGCTGGACCCTGAGTTTCATCACTATGGATAGTCATGAGGAATGATGGGTTCCTGTTTCCTATAACTCATTTTTGGACCCTGCAGGGTGATTCCGGGGCTAGTGAAACTCGGTGAAACCACCACACCCAGTTGGTAATGTCCATTGACCATGAATTAGGGGAGGCAGCCTAATTCTTAAAGACAGTGAGAAAAGTATGGATAGAAGAGAATATTTGTAGCTCGGAGTTGAACTTTGGAGTCCTTGGTGCTCTCTTGAGCTTGGCTGTTTTCTTGCAGATGTTTCATCATCCAACTATGTAACGTCAACAGTGCTAGAAGGGGGTGGGGGGTCCTTGGTGAAGGTTTGCCTACGTGCAAATTTGTTTTTTGCATGCTTTCTGAAACGTTTGATGCCCAGAGGAGAATGCCCCATTCGTATCTATTATAATAAACAGCAATAAACCAATCTGCCCAGAAATTGGATTCTGCTTCAGAACTCTGCATATTTTTTCCTGGATTCAGCATCACCGTTATAGGTAGGATTAGTTTGTCTTTTTTTCAGATGGCTCTTCCCCACTAAGGCAGAGCATCAGTCATCCTTTCCTTAGACTTCCTCAACCTGGCCTCAACCAGGCTTCTGAGATGGCAATGGCCAGCATTTCCAGCCAGTTCAGGATTTCTATTGGATAATGTTGGCTAGGAATCTGGAGAGGTAAAGTTCCCACATACGTATATTCCTTCCTTCCTTCCTTCCTTCCTTCCTTCCTTCCTTCCTTCCTTCCTTCCTTCCTTCCTTCGTTCCTTCTTCCTTCCTTCCTTCCTTCCTTCCTTCCTTCCTTCCTTCCTTCCTTCCTTCCTTCCTTCCTTCCTTCCTTCCTTCTTCCTTCCTTCCTTCCTTCCGTCATTCATTCATTCATTCATTCATTCATTCATTCATTCATTCATTCATTCATTCATTCATTCATTCTATATAGCTGTCCAACTCACCAGAAATGAATCTGGTGGCATACAATACATGAAGATATTCAATCGCGGGGGGTGGGGTGGGGTGGGGGGCGATGCTTTACATTACAATTACTTTTTTTTGGCAAACGTTTCCAAAACACAGTGAGCCTATATGGACCCTGTAACTATCTGATAATTGTCAGGGCAGTTTAAATTTTGCACAAACACAAAGCAAGAAAAGGAGCACTTAACATTGTTTAGATTGCCCTGTACACCACCCTGAGTCCTTCGGGAGAAGGGCGGTATAGAAATTAAATTATTATTATTATTATTATTATTATTATTATTATTATTATTATTATTATTATTATTATTATTATTATTATTATTATTATTATTATTATTATTATTATTATTATTATATGCTCTAGGCAAAAATTACATAGGTCACTCCATGCTGTAATGATTTAATAAATTAACAGTTCGGTGTATTATTAACTGCTTGGCCATTAGTATCTTTCAAATCTACCACTCAGTTTGCCTTCTAAAAAGAAGACCAATACTTAAAAAACCAAATTCCTCTAATACACAAACAGGCATATGGAATCCAAAGATGTCAGTAAGTCAGAAAATAAAACTAATTTTGCTTTCTGTCCAGATAACATTATGCAATTCCGGCATATACAATTATAGGTGTAGAGAGAAAAAAAAATCAAAGTCAACTAATCCATCAGAATAAATCCAAATGGGGTCCTAGAAATGACCTATAAGAAAACTGCACTCTAAAGATTAGAATTATTGATTATTATTTATTTGCATCCCAAAGAAGGGGCAAGCAAAGGACACCCTGGCTTGATAGCATCAAATCTGATGCAAAGTTGAACATCCAACAACTGGAAGAAGCTGTGCTTGACAGGGTAGCACGGAGAACACTTGCCTATAAAGTCACCAAGAGTAGGGCACGAGTAAAAAGGTAAAGGCAAAGGTTCCCCCGCACGTGCGTGCTAGTTGTTTCCAACTCTAGGATCCAGTGCTCATCTCCGTTTCAAAGCCAAAGAGCCAGCGCTTGTCCGAGGACGTCTCCGAGGTCATGTGGCCGGCATGACCAGATGCCAAAGGCGCACGGAACGCTGTTACCTTCCCACCGGAGTGGTCCCTATTTTTCTACTTGCATTTTTACGTGCTTTTGAACTGCTAGGTTGGCAGAAGCTGGGACGAGTAACAGGCGCTCAACTCTGTTATGCGGCACTCGGGATTCGACCTGCCAAACTGCCGACCTTCTGATCGACAAGCTCAGTGTCCTAACCCACTGAGCCACCGCGTCCCTTAGGGCACGAGTAAAGGATTAAAAACAACAATAACAATCCCGCTTTTATTATTTTTACAAATAATTCAAGGTGGCAGACATATTCAACACACCTTCTTCCTCCTACTTTCTGCACAACCACCACCCTGTGAGGTGAGCTGGGCTGAGAGAGAGGGACTGGCTCAAAGTCACCCAAGCTGGCGTTCATGCCTAAGGCAGGACCTGAATTCCTACTTTCTAAAGTTGTCATGATGTGATGTGATATCACCTGTCCCCTTACCTTCCCATATCCCCTGACTCTTACAATCAGCCAGGATGGCAATTAAAAAGCTGCTCTCATCAGGACGATGAATTGGTAGGCACAAGTAGCCTGTTCGGTGGTAAGCCATGCTAATGAACTAGAACGTAAGTCTCCTAGCAATTGGCCCAAAGTCACCCAGCCGTTTTTCAGAGCTAAGGTGGGACTTGAACTCACTGTCTCTTGCTTTCTAGCCTGATGCCTTTACCACTAGACCAAACTGGCTCTCAATGAAGCAAAGAGTAGAATAGAGTAGGGTAGGGTAGGGTAGGGTAGGGTAAAGTAGGGTAGAGTGGAGTGGGATAGAATAGAATAGAATAGAATAGAATAGAATAGAATAGAATAGAATAGAATAGAATAGAATAGAATAGAATAGAATAGAATAGAATAGAATAGAATAGAATAGAATAGAATAGAATAAATGTGGGGCTTGAACTAACTGTCTCTTGCTTTCTAGCCTGGTGTCTTTACCACTAGACCAAACTGGTTCTCAATGAAGCAAAGATTAGATTAGAGTAGAGTAGAGTAGAGTAGAGTCAAGTCGAGTTGAGTTGAGTTGAGTAGGGTAGGGTAGGGCGGGGCGGGGCGGAATAGAATAGAATAGAATAGAATAGAATAGAATAGAATAGAATAGAATAGAATAGAATAGAATAGAATAGAATAGAATAGAATAGAATAGAATAGAATAGAATAGTTGGAAGGGACTTTGGAGGTCTTCTAGTCCAACCCCTTTTACCATTTCAGGAAATGGTAAACCATTTACCATTTCAGACAAATAGTTGTCCAATCTCTTCTTAAAAACTTCCAATGAGAAAATCTTTCCTACTCTACAAAATTTCAGTCTCATATAGCATGTGTAGGTATAAGTCGATGCATTATTTTGCCTAATATTTTTAACTGGTGGGAGCCTCTCCCAGTATGAAGAAATGCTATGGCGTGGAGGAGATACATTAGATTATATCTACATTGTCTGATGCTCAAGAGTCAGTTTGACAGATGTTAGCAGAAAGGTTTCATCTATTACTATTGTGAAAGTTTCAGCTTGTTGAGTTCACAGAGGTTAATTCCTTATCATCTGCTACTGGAACAGGTTATCAGATAATCCTTCAGATAATTATGACTATATATAGCAGAGGTTGGAGACAACTAGTTTGATTGCGGCACTCCAGTCCTGGATAAAAGGACCTCAGCCTGTCCTGTTCAAACCCATCAGAAGATGTATGACTTGTCAAAGACAGATGTCAGTCTGGGCTCCCGTATTTTTAGTTCACTTTTCACTGTTAAATTCAATTAAAATTTTCACAATTATCCAGTAAGTTTAGGATTAATCTCATGTCTCTGAAATCTGAGGATGACGCATTATTTTGTTTCACATGGGCTTGAGGATTTAAAAAGAACATTTTTGTGCTCAAGTTGCAGATTGTTAGAGATGTGTTTTACAACTTCAGCTCATTTCTGGTAGAGAGAGATAAAATGTCGATGGTGGATGGTCACTCACATTATTTGTTATCATATTTGACCACATTCTCTGTTAAAAAAACCCTACTGTAATCAACCATATATTATATCAAGAGAAACAACGTTTGACCCACAACCATTCATGTTTAAGGCTGATTGGGAATTGCAGTGCAGGCTTTATAATTGGTGACCTGCACCACAGAGGTATATGTCCTACGGCAGAGTCTGAATTTCAAAAAACTGGACACTGAGCGCATAGGCAATACTTAATCTCCAATGCCTGGGAAATCAAACTTTATGATCTATCAAATCACTGTGGAAACTAGAGCCATGGTGGCACAGTGGTTACAATGCAGTATTGCGGGCTAACTCATTGCCTACTCCAGGAGTTTGATTCTGAGTGGCTGGAGGTTGGCTCAGCCTTCCATCCTTCCGAAGCTGGCAAAATGAAAATCACGTGAAGTTAGAATCAAAGTCACGTGAAGTTAGAATCAAAATCACGTGACGTATTAGCACCGCTTTGTAAAGCTTTAGTAAGGCCACCCCTGGAATGCTGCATCGAGTTTTGCTCACCACATTACGAAAAAGATGTTGGAACTTTGGAAAAAGTGCAAAGAAGAGCAACTAAGATGATTAATGGCCTGGAGACTAAAACCTAGGAAGAACGGCTGCAGGTTTGGGGAATGGCCAGTCTAGAGAAAAGAAGGACTAGAGGGGACATGATAGCAACGTTCCAATATTTGAGGGGCTGACATAAAGAAGAGGGGCCCCGCTTATTTTCCAAAGCACCAGAAGGCAAGACAAGAAGCAACGGATGGAAACTAATCAAGGAGAATAGCAACCTGGAATGAAGGAGAAATTTCCTAACAGTGAGAGCAATCAACCAATGGAACAACTTGCCTTCCGCAGTTCTGGGCAGTCCATCACTGGAGGCTTTCAAAAAGAGACTGGACAATCATTTATCTCAGACATGTCAAACACAAGGCCCGGGGGCCAGATCCGGCCCGCGAAGTGGTTTCATGTGGCCCATGAAGCCATCCTGGAAACAGTGAGGGAACGGCCCCCACTGCCTTGGCCCTGGCCCAGAGACCCTCCTCCTGCCAGAGACCCTCAGATCTGTCCCACTCCTGCCCAGGGTCCCATAGGCACCCTTGATGCAAATGATGTAGAGCTGGCCACGCCCACCCAGTAGGCCATAGGCACTCTAGCCACGCCCACCCAGTAGGCCACGCCCACCCAGGCCACACCCACCCGGCCCCTTGAGGGCAACTGCAATGCTAATGCGGCCCTCACTGAAATTGAGTTTGACACCCCTGATTTATCTGAAATGGTATATGGTCTCCTGTGAGCTGGGGGTTAGACTAGAAGACCTCCAATGTCCCTTCCAACTCTAGTATCCTGTTAAGAATAAAACCAGAAACAACATCCTTCAGTGTTATTGAGTGTTTAAAGTCTTCAATCTCCCCAGCTGAGATTGAAGGCCTTGAGAACAAGCCCCAACAAATCTGGAAGGTGACAATTCTGCTGGCTTAGAATCGCAGCAAACCTTGATGTCCCCTCAAGGCTAGGTGCAAAATGAAAGCCTCTATATTCTTTCCACCCGGAGAGGTAGAGCCACATCAGATCTGCAAGGCTGTCTTCTGAGAAACTACCTTTGCCTCCTTATCACACAGGACAACAGTCGGCAATTCTTAACACCCGGACACACAATTCAGATGAGAATATGGACCAAAATTCAGCCTACAAAGCGTACTATGCAAGTTGTGATTTTGCTGTACAACAGATGGCAACAGACACATTAGAATTCTTCTAACTGGGTAACATAATAACAGAGTTGGAAGAGACCTTGGAGGTCTTCTAGTCCAACCCCCTTTTCGAGCAGGGGACCCTATACTACTATTCTGGAAAAATAGCTATCCAGTCTTTTTTCTTAAAAACCTACAGTATATGATAAAACAATTCATTCTAGAATGTTTAATTAATTCTGTAAGACTGTGGTTTAAATTTCTGAATAGCAAGCAGGAAATCTAAGGAAACCTACAGTATGCATCTGTAATGTATTGGGATTTTACTCGAACTGTTTCACGTGTCTGCTTGAATGCTGCTTAAGGTTGCTCAATTGGTGTGTCTGTGTAATGGTCACTGACTAAGCCAGACTTGCTGTCTCCAAGAAGATCATTGGATGATTTGGGGCGGGAATGGGTTCCTTTAAACCTATTGGCCGCCGCCTAGTGGCCAACCATATAAGTAGCTGCGCAGAAGCCTCTGTTTCAGTTCTGTTCCTGTTTGCCTCAATAAAGCAATGTTCCTGTTTGCAACCTCTCATCTCGCTTATTGCCTCCAAAGAACCGGCTACATAACAGTAGTCATTTTAGGTTATACCTGTGTCATAAACTGAAGTCTTGTTTGATGTCACTTCCTGTAGTGCTTTTCCATACAGACATTCAGCTGCAAATGATCAAATCTTGTATAATCAAGTGAGAATTAGCCCTAATTATATTTGAAACTCCCTAATGGCTTGTTCCCACTAGTTCACTACTCAGCTCCACTTGACTTTGGAAAAGTATTAGCAATAAATAACTGTCCAAAGAAACAACTGGGAATTTTCTTAAATATAGCACTCACTTTTTTCTAATGCCTATTGGGAGCCAGAACTACAAAAACTCATTACACAACAGCATCCATCAAGACAAGGTAAAACTTAAGGAGTATAATTTGACACCAAGAAAACCCCCCCCCCCTACCTGGCTGGGGTACAAGTAGATACCTAGCATCTCATTGACAACTTTTGCCCAAAAAAGATCAGCCACAAGTTTTTTTCCCCTTCTCCTTCTCTTCTTGATTTTCAAGAAAAAGAGTGGCTGACGTGAAGCCACAAGCTGCGAATTTCTTTCCCTTTTAGCTGTAGTCAGCTTTATAGCAAGATTTCAGTGGCTTGTATGGTAACACATGAAAAAAACAACAATCCACAGATTCCTCTGGGAGCAACGTGGAGACAAAACTGAAACGGGGGTGAGTTCCTGTTTTCAGCATGCTTGCTTCTTATCTTCACTCTAAGCCTTCACTCTCACCTGTGGTGCCTCCTTTATTACACAACCTAATCAAATCCAAAATATTCAGGCTGCAAACAAAAATATACATCTGGCTCTGGATGGCGGACTATGTTGAGACTTTGGGAAAAGTGCAAAGGAGAACAACTAAGATGATTAAAGGCCTAAAAGAACGGTTGCAGAAATTGGCTATGGCCAGTCTAGAGAAAAGAAAGACTAGGGCAGTGATGTCAAACCTTTTAGAGAGCGATTGCCCAAACTGCAACCCCCAAACCCACTTATGTATCTTTTTTTTTTTTGCATACGGTGGCGAAAAGCTGAAAGCCTACTTAGACAGGGGTGATAGCACGCGTGCCCACAGAGGGCTCTGTGTGCCACCTGTGGCATGCGTGCCATAGGTTCGCCACCATGGGACTAGGGGGTGGACAAGATAGCAGTATTCCATTATTTGAGAGGTTGCCACAAAGAGGAGGGCGGTCAACTTATTTTCCAAAGCACCAGAAGGCAGTACAAGAAACAATGGTTGGAAACTAATCATGGAGAGAAGCAACCTGGAATTAAGGAGAAATTTCCTAACAGTGAATATTTTCCCCCAAGAGTAGGGGCCTTGCAATAATTCCCACTCCCCAACCCCACTTTCTGAATTCAAAATGAGAGTTCAGAGTAATCAGAATAAAAACCCCCAAACAAAGGGAATCTTAGAATGACAGCTCCAACTAGCTTGTTCTAGTGTTAATTGTCTGGAGCCTTAGGAATTGCTCAGGTTTTACAATACCCTTTTAGCACTGATAGCTGTGCATCAGGTATGCATGTTTTATACCAAAAGAAAATATCCTGAAAGTAAACAGAGGTTTTACTTAATATGTGGTGATACCAGGCTAATTTATCAGGGCCAAAAAAACTAAACATTGGTTTGGATTTGGAATGGGAGACCTCCAGAGAATTTCATGACTATAGGAAAGATAGGGAAGATGATGAACAGGCAGATAGACAGAGTCATTTTGTGGCAAGATGGGGAGCAAATAAATTGAATGAATGAATGAAAATAGATGGATAAAGGGATGGATGGATGGAAATAGATAGATAGATAGATAGATAGATAGATAGATAGATAGATAGATAGATAGATAGTCAGACAGACAGAGATAGATAGACAGATGGATGTGATGGCTCATTGGTTAAAGTCACTGAGCTTGTTAGCTGGAGAGCTGACAACACAGGTTTGAGAGCTGAGTTCTGTGCAATGGGGTGAGCTCCTGTTACTTGCTCCAGCTCCTGCCCACCTAGCAGGTCGAAAGCATGCAAATGTGAGTAGAGAAATAGATACCACTTTGGTGGGAAGGTAACAGAGTTCGTGTACCTTGATCTATAGACATGCTGGCCACATGACCACAGAAGTGTCTTCAGACAACGCTGGTTCCCTCGGCTAGGAAACAGAGATAAGCACTGCCCCAGACAGTTGGACATGACTGGACAGGGGAAACCTTTATATTTACCTTCGGATTGGATGGATGGATGGATGGGTAGACAGACAGACAGACAGACAGACGTAGTCCTTAACTTACAACTATTCATTTATCGACAAGTCGAAATTACAATGTCACTGAAAAAAGTGACTTACAAGAGGTCCTTGCACTTATAAACACCGCAGGATCCCAGAGTCACGTGATTGCTATTTATGATCTTCCCTCCGGCAAGGAAAGCTAATGAGGGAAGATTCACTTAATGACCACATGGCTCATTTAACAACTGCAGGGATTCACTTAACAACCATGGGGAAAAATAAAGTCATAAAATTGGGCGTCATTCACTTAACAAACACCTGGCTTAGCAATGGAAATTCTGCTCTGAATTGTGGCTTTAAGTTGAAGACTACCTGTGGATAGAAAAATAGACAGAAAGACAGACAAGCTGAGAAAACTATATGGTTGTGTTCATGAAATCAGTAGAGCATGTTTCAAAGGAGGACCTTCTCTTTTTATCTTTAAACAAAGAGATGAGCCTGCAGTCCATATGCTACCTTTTGACCTCAATAATCTCTCTCTCTTTCTGTGCATATCTATTTGTGTGTATCAGTGCAAGGGAGAAAACCCACAATTAAACGCATATTTGTTTCTGTGCAACTGATGAATTGATTATGTGCCATCCAGTTGATGTTGACTCTTGGTGACCACATAGATTTTCTCCACAACGACTTCCTTTCCTCCTAGCTTCCCCTAAGCCTTCAATAACTATTTCCCCGCAAGCATTGGGATGGTGTAAAGCTGGAACTCGGAGAAATTGCTTGTGGAGCTGTAGGAATGTGCTGTGGTTACTAGGAACTTCTGTGTTCTTTTGAAATAAAGTTTTCACTTTTTTTTAAAGCTTGCTTTTATGTTTTTGGTGAGTCACCCAGGGTTATGTTGCCTAAAAGATAGCTGGCTATGTAAAATGTTTAAATAAATAAATCTGCCCCTAACCTGGTCCGTTAAGTTCTTTTTTGGTGTATTGCACACCAATAATCATGACTATTTACCAGAAACATTTTCACCCTAGCTGACTTTTTAAAAATGCCTGAGAGCCATGGCTGCTGTTTGCTAATGAATATAGCAAGAAATGGAAATAGAAAGGACGGATTCCAAATAGTTAAAATGCTAACAAAGAGACGGACTACGGGTGACATGATAACAGTCTTCCGATACTTGAGAGGCTGTCACAGAGAAGAGGGGATCAACCTATTCTCCAAAGCACCTGAGGGCAGGACAAGAACTAACAGGTGAAAGAAGATGATGGTGATGATGATGATGATGATGATGATGATGATGATGATGATAATAATGATGATGATGATGATGATGATGTTGGGGTCCAACCCCCTGCTCAGCAGGAAACCCTATACCATTTCAGACAAATGGCTGTCCAGTCTCTTCTTAAAAACTCCCAGTGTTCGAGCATTCACAGCTTCTGGTGGCAGGTTGTTCCACTGATTGATTGTTCTCACAGTCAGGAAATTTCTCCTTAGTTCTAGGTTGCTTCTCTCCTTGGTTAGTTTCCATCTGCTGCTTCTTGTCCTGCCTTCAGGGGTTTTGGAGAATAGCTTGACTCCCCCTCTTCTTTGTGGCAACCCCTGTGGGGTCTTTGATGCTCTCTGAGCTTGCTTGTCTTCTTGCTGACATTTTATTACTAGCAAACCCCACTACATACTAGCACTGATGATGTTCCCTAGTTTGGTAATGAAACGTCTGCAAGAAAACAAGCCAGCTCAGAGAGCACCAAGGACCCCACAGAACAACTATCTGTGAACTGTGGCAGCAGCTTTATTTGGGGATGGGTGGTGCTACTGCAAGTGTCCAGTGTTTACAGAGATCTCACTCCAAACACAACTTCATTCTATGTATCCAGAATAAATATCCAGGAAACTGGACAGGGCAACAACCACCTGCAGTGCAAAAAAGGGTAGTCAACCTCTCTTGCAGGGCTTGTGGGCTATGGGGTCTATGCCAGGGGTCTTCAAGCGTGGCCCTTTTATGACTTGTGGACTTCAGCTCCCAGAATTCCTCAGCCAGCGTGCCTAACCCTAACCCCTGGTCTATGCCTTTCCTCAACCTGATTGTACTTCCAATGTGTAGGATAAACCACCAGTAAATGTAAAAAGCCCAGCCCAAGAGCCTGTTAGCCAGGAATTGTGGGTATATCTCAACCTATGCGGGAAACGCCAGCTTGTGAAAAGCATGTGAATGGAAGCAAGGAAGGGAATAAAAGCATATTTTTTTTCCCCTCTTGAAGTCACTACTCCCACTCCCTGCTTTGCATGTCAGAAACACACTCGCTGCTGCTGCCGCTGCCGTGTTTAATTTCAGTCTGACACCAGCTGAATTTTGCTTTTCGGGAACTGGAATTACATTTAAGACTTGGGGAGTTGAGGCAACCTGGAACAGCCAAAGCAGGAAGCCAGTTGGGCTTAGAGAACTCATTCAAGTTACAGATTTGCTGGCTCAGCCACACTGCCGAGAGGTATCGCAGCACGGATGCGAGCTTGGCTGCTACCACTTACCTGAATATGTCAGCGAGGATTGCTCACCTGACACAATAATGAGAAATGAGTCTAGGCAAGCCCTTGGCTAGGGAGACGTGAAAGGGAGCAACTTCTAAACTCAGGAGAACACTGCAGGGATGTTAAAAGTGTGTCCCGGATTCCTCTTTAATCTCGATACAGCAAACAGAAGCAATTAAGAGAGAGAACACAAAGAGGGTGTTGTCCGACTGGTGCCCCACTTTTGGCTTCTAAGACAAAACTTTGCAGGTTAAGAACACTCTTGCTCAACGCATTCAGTTGCTCCAGCTCAAGGCAGGCATGAAACAAATGTGACAGTACAGGCAGTCCTCGACTTACAACAGTTCCTTTAGTGACGTTACAACGGCACGGGAAAAAAGGGACTTATGATCGTTTTTCAAACTTACGACCATTGCAGCATCCCCAAGTCATGTGGTCAAAATTCAGACACATGTCAGCTGACTCGTATTTAGGACGGTTGCATTGCCCCGGGGTCATGTGATCCCCTTTCGCGACCTTCTGACAAGCAAAATGAGCGCAGAAGTCAGATTTGCTTAGCAAGTACATTACTAATTTAACAACTGCCGTGATTCGCTTAACAAATGTGGCAAAAAGGTCATAAAACGGGGTAAAACTCCCTTAACAGCGGCCTCAACTGTGGTCGTAAGTCAAGGACTACCTTACAGGCTAAAGTGCTGAAGCTAAGATGTTCCAGTATACTGAGACAAGAACAACAATCTGGATAGGGAGGCCGCAGTACTTGGGGACAGCAGGATAGAAGGGAAAGAACAGGAGAAAAACCACTAAATGCGTAGACTTGCAAATGGAAATAGAACAACTACGGCAAAAGAAATCAAAGGTAGTATCAATAGTGATAGGCATCTTAGGTGCGATCCCAAAACATCTGGAGCACCAGTTGAAAACTATTGGCATTGATACAATCACCATTAGTCAATTGCAAAAGGCAGCTTTAGTAGGAACAGCTTACTTGCCACGTCACGTGACGTGTCCCGACGTATCGCGACCCTTTTTGCATTGTCGGGAATGGGGTGGGCGCGGCTTCGCTATGATGAAACCGGCCCATGGGCTGGCAGTTTGACACCCCTGTTTAACCCCATGAAACACCATCTGCCCAACCCTGGGGCCTTTAGGAGGACCTGAAAAATGGATGGAAATGCCAAATCTAGTCTAAACATCTGCCCCCTTCCCCTGGTACCCCAACTACATCCTTATTTTGATAAATGTTTAATCCAGGTCCATCATAATCAAAATAAAAAGGAGAAAAAAAATCACAGTGGCATAATGCCTGTATATGCTCTCCCCCAATGTATGTCTCTAATAATAGAGTTTGTAATGATGTGGCTGGTTATATAAGCTGGGGACATTCACTAACAGAGAAAATATATTTTTCGTACAGAACGCCAAACAAATCATGATACAAATAACCAGAAACTGTCATTCAAATTCTCACTGCTCGTACATACAGGGATTGCCAACTATTTAATAGACTTTCTTGTGTTCAACAAATAGAAAGATTCCAACTATTTAGACCATTTGTCTGAGGGTCTTTATTCTAGGAGAAATATTGTGCTTGCATTCAGCAAAGAAAGGCAGGATTTTGACAGCTAATTACTCCTGCTTATAAACCAAGGTGGATCAATATGATGAGTCCTGAGGCTGGTAAAAGATGGATGAATACATTTAGATTTGCTCTCTGCCCATTCTTATATATTTAATTCTTAAGTTCATTATTTCCAATGTTTACAGAAATTTAGCAGTTTTTTTGGAACAGTGTTTCCCAACTAAGCTAATTCCCAGGTGTATGGACTTCAACTCCTGGAATTCCAAGGCCACTGAGGTGAATTCTGGAAGTTGAATCCACACCTCTGGAAATTGCCAATGTTGGGAAACACTATTTTAGAACAGCAATAGCAAATAGCACTTAGACTTACGTATATACTGCCTCACAGTGCTTTACAGCCCACTCTAAGAGGTTTACAAAGTCAGCATATTGCCTCCAACAATCTGGGTCCTCATCTTACCGACCTAGGAAGGATGGAAGGCTGAGTCAACCTTGAGCCAGTCAGGATAGAATTCCTGACAGTGGAATGCAGAATTAGCCTGTCTTCAAGGTACAAAATACACCCTCTTGCATGTAATTCACTGCAACATGCTCTAATACTTACAGTTTTGTAATAATAATAATAATAATAATAATAATAATAATAATAATAATAATAATAATAATAATAATAATAATAATAATAATAATAATAATAATTTTATTTGTATACCGCCCTTCTCCCGAAGGACTCAGGGCGGTGAACAGGGCAAACATATAAAAATACAAGAATACAAAAATTAAAAAGAATTAAACAAGATGCCCAAGCTTAAAACAGTAGATTAAAATACATTAAAACGACAATAAAACCCAAACCCATCACCCATCAGGCCAAGCCGGCTTGTTCGAACAAGTAAGTCTTCAGATCGCGTCGGAAGGAGCGAAGGTCGGGCGCCAACTTTTAAAACACATTTATATTTTTATGTAATTTTTGGATTGAGAACTGCATAACAAAAGTAGAAGCAGCAGCAAAGAAGTGGAAACATAACAGTGTTGCATTCAAACAGTGCAAATTAGATAGCTTCATGAAAAAATAGTTTTCCTCCAAAACTCTTTCATGTATTGAGCTTTCCTTACTAATTACTACCTACTATTACTAAGTCTGAAACTCAAATACTTTGGTCACCTAATGAGAAGGAAGGACTCACTGGAGAAGAGCCTAATGCTGGGAAAGATTGAGGGCAAGAGAAGAAAGGGACGACGGAGAATGAGGTGGCTGGATGGAGTCACTGAAGCAGTAGGCCTGAGCTTAAATGGACTCCAGAAGATGGTAGAGAGGAACGTTGTCCATGGGGTCGCGATGGGTCGGACACGACTTTGTAGCTAAAAATTACTAAGTCTTCTGACTATTATGGACGCTTTGATTCCATAAGTGCCATGTTGGCCTAATCCCCTTCCCCCTAGCTGGATTTCATCTATAGTCTCACTGCTGGATGGAAATATTGCTGGAAATACATTATACTCCATCTTTAGCATCTGCATTTTTTTCCTATTTCAATTCAACCTTTTTCATGTAACAGTTTTACTGAAAAGCTTTCAGCCGCTTGAGTCTGGTATATTCCCTAGGATGGCCCCCATCATTTTCATTCTATTGCAGACCCTTCAATCAGCCAAATAAATATAATGTTATTAAACAAATTTTGCCCCATTTCCCCAGAGTCTCAATGAAATTGGGGACTGGAATCTCTTTTGAGGATACAGGTAGTCCCTGACTGACGACCTCAATTGAGCCCAACATTTCTGTTGCTAAGCGAGACAGTTGTTAAGTGAGTTTTGCCCCACTGTAAGACTTTTTTGCTTCACTTGTTAAGTGAATCGCTGCAGTTGTTAAGTTAGCAACATGGTTGTTAAGTGAACCTGGCTTCCTCATTGACTTTGCTTGACAGACGGTCGCAAAAGGGGATCCCATGACCTTGGGACACTGCAATTGTCATAAATACATGCCAGTTGTCAAAAGTCTGCCTTTTGATCACGTCACCATGGGGATGCTGCAAAGGTCATGTGAAAAAGGGTCATAAGTCGTTTTTTCCAGTGCTCCTGTAACTTTGAACGGTCACTAAATGAACAGTTGTAAGTCGAGGAGTTACCTGTATCTACAGAGACCTCCTAGCCACACTGGTGTTTGAGACCAGGGTTAAGTGTTTAACTCTAGCAGATGAATCTGAGAATAAACACATCGAGGTTCTCCATCGTTTGCCGATTATAGCACTGAGTGAGAATTTGCACGTGTGTAACTGCCACCAGAGATAGAACCTCTTATAGGGGAGAGGCCACCCTTTTCTGAGGCACTTGATTCACAGCTTCATTGGAAGACCCCCAACTATCAGGTGAAAAACGGAACAAACAGGCTATGAAACATCTCAAAGCATTTTTGTTCTTCAGGCCTGCACCATTTACAGCAACACGGCCTCCAAGTACATTTCGAAATTCAATTCTAAGAGCTATTTTTGATCTGTAAAACTTTACACATCCTGGGGCAAAATGCCTAGAGGACAGCTTATAAGATTACCGTATTTTTCAGACCATAAGACGCACCTGACCATAAGATGCACCCAGTTTTTAGAGCAGGAAAACAAGAAAAAAAATATTCTGAACCAAATAGTACCAGTATACTAGGAAGGAAGGAGGGGAGAGAGAGAGAGAAGGAAGGAAGGAAGGAAGGAGGGTGGGTGGGAGGAAGGAAGAAAGAGATAGATAGATAGATAGAAAGAAAGAAAGAAAGAAAGAAAGGAAGGAAGGAAGGAAGGAAGGAAGGAAGGAAGGAAGGAAGGAAGGTAGGTAGGTAGGTACCGGTAGTTTCTTTTCCCTGAATAGGTTTTCTAAGAGCAATTTCAAACAATTAGCAGTATTATCTTGCAAATGGGAAATCACTTCCAATAAACTTCGCAGAGAAACCTGCAGGGACAACTCCTCACGGCTTTGCTGGGGCAAGTCGCCTATGAGGTTTAGTTTAGCAAAAACTATAGCAGCGAGGTAAAAGAAAGAAAATGTCCGTGCGCAGGGAGGGGGAGGCAGTCAGAAGGCATGGCAGACACGTCCGTATTTCCTCCCCTGCTGACCAATCACAGGGGGGGGGGCGGAGAATTCCACGTCTTCATTCAATCACGTCTCTCCAATGGAGCTGATGGACTGCATTGACTGAACGGGAGACAAGTGTTTTCGCTTACCTTTGGACCATAAGACGCACCTCGTTTTTCCACCCACTTTTGGGAGGGGGAAAGTGCGTCTTATGGTCTGAAAAATACGGTACATTGGAAGAGTCTCAGTTTTATGATTCAATATTAGCTGAGGCTAACTTGGCACGTAGATGGCTCACATTTTCTAACTTGGTATGTAGATAGGAGTCATTTATCGTCTGGAACATCTATACAAGTAGTGTCAACATCCAGCTTGAGATTCCAAATGAAACTCCAGGTTCGTTCCATTTCCGAAAATCTTACTGTATTGAATACACGGCATGGTTTTGTTGAGGCAAAACTAACTCTGGGGTTCCCAGACATCAGTTCATAAAAATTAAACAATAATTTTTCCAGCCAAACTCCCAATCTCTCACCTACTACATGTAAACGATTTTAACTTTGTTGTGGGAACCGTCTGCCTCCTCTCCACATCTGCTGAGGTGTCCTTGGAAAGGTTTTGGGCTCTCATGGTCCTCAGCAGAATTATAGAGGTTTTGTTTCTCCATCTAACCCATTCTAAAGCAACACCTCCTCCCTTTACTCTAATGGCAAGTTGAAACGAAGAGGCATGTAGCTGCCAAAGTTTCATTCTTGACAAGTAGTCTTCAACTTACAACCACAATCTGGAAGAGAATTTCCATTGCTAAGCAAGGCGGTAGTTATGCGAGTTGTGCCTGATTTTTTTATGACCTTTTTTGCCACAGTTATTAAGCAAATCACTGCAGCTGTTAAGTGAAACCAGCTTTCCCTCTTTGCTTGTTAGAAGCTGGCTGGGAAGGTTGTAAATGGTGACCTCACATGACCCAGGGATGTTGCAATTGTGGTAAATGCATGCTGGTTGCCAAGCACCTAATTTTGATCACATGATTGGGGGGTTGCTGCAGTGGTCCAAGGTGTGAGGACCAGTCTTAAGTCACTTTTTTAAAAAGCTATTGTAACTCTGAACAGCTGATAAATGAAGGTTTGTAGGTCAAGGACTACTTGTCTTGTCGAATATGTTTCCTCAAGTGAAGCATGTTGAACTTTCGATTTCCTTTTATGGTTCCAACAGGAAAGTAAATGTTCTAATGCAGGGGTCTTCAAACTTGGCCAGTTTAAGACTTGTGGACCTCAACTCCCAGATTTCCCCAGCCAGCATGGGTTCTGGTGGGCTGTTCAAGGCCTGGGAGGCCTCCTCCAGGCCTCCCAAGCCTAGAACGGACTTCCAGAAGTGGCATCCACACACTTCTGGTGGGCCATTCTAGGCCTGGGAGGACTCCTCCAGGCCTCCAATGCCTTCTCCAGGCCTCCCAGGCCTAGAACAGACTTCCAGAAATGGTATCCATGCATTTCTGGTGGGCTGTTCTAGGCCTGGGAGGCCTCCTCCAGGCCTCCCAGGCCTAGATGGGACATCTGGAAGCCAGCCAGTTCTCTGAATTCAGGTAAATTTACCTACCGGTTCTCCCGAACTGGTGAGAACCAGCTGAATCCCACCACTGTATAAATCCTTCCATTCCCCACCATTCAGTCAGAACTAAAGAAGCTTCTTGGAGAAGAAGTGGAACATTTTCAAAGAAAAAACAAAGTCCAGTTACCTTTTGAAAAGCACCCTTGAGATAAGGATTCTAATGTGTCTACAAACAGTTGAAATTTCCATTGTGGGCAGAAGATGACTCACCAACCTCAGATCACTGCGCCTGGGGAAAAGTTTCTTTTTTCCACTGAAATAGACATCAAATTCATCCACCTTCAAACGATGGGCATAATCAATATAGGCAGAGACCTCCTGGCCACGGGCATTTCGATCGCGAATGAAGATTATGGACTAGAGAAAAAGGGAAAAGCATTACTGCACTCAAGTGTCCATAAAACATAGTTTGCACCATTTGCGTAGTTTCTTTGCAAGATCAGGATTTCATTCATTCTGCCCATCCATCACTTAGACTCATCCATCTTTCAGGTATGCTCTCTGTAGCCAGATCCAATTTGTATGTGCTGCAAAGTTATTTTAATGGGATTTTCCCTGAAGGAACAGCAAGCAGCATTTGCAGACTTCCTCTGGGAAAATATCGCCATGTTTCGGTGTGTAAACTACAGCAATGTTCCTCAACTTTTAAGCTCTGTGGAAGTCAACTCTCAGAATTCCCTAGCCAGCGTGCTAGCATCAAAATTCTTCCTCGACTTCTTGAAAGTGCTCCCAAGTACCAATTCCCTTTTAAAGGGGATCTTAGTCGTATTGTAGATTAGTGGTGATCCATTGTGCTATCATCATCCCTGAAACAGCAGAAATCCTGGAGCAGGTTGAAGCAAAAGTTCTCTCCAAAGAGAAGGCTGAGGCTGGCTGAGGAATTCTGGGAGTTGAAGTCCACAAGTCTTTTAAAGTTGCCAAGTTTGAAGACCCCTGAGCCAGATTCAGGAACAAATGAACCCAAATTAGCCAGTGTTGTGAGTTCACTTCAGATGGGTTTGAAGTAGGTTCTGAACTAAGGGAGACCCTCCTGTGTAGAGGTGTGTTTCTATTTCATGTATATATGACCTTCCTTTGTTATGATAGTGAATGTAGTAGCTGGAACATACAGTTGTAGTTGATTAGTTAGAGAGTGCTAACTCATGCATGAGGCAATCTACGCTATGATTGGTTGCCGTAAGTATAAAGGGGAGTTTCCCTTTTTTCCTTGCCTTTTTGTTCTGTGTGTTCTGTATAGTGTTTAATTTACCTCATGATGTTTCTGTGTTCCTGACTATCTTGTGTTATTTCTTTCTGGATGATAAAAAGGACTGTAAGTTTGTGTTAGTGTCTCCGACTTCATCTGGACAGCTGCTGCGCAATTACATGACATTCCTCATTACAGCTGATGGTTGAAAGAAAGGAAGGGCTTATATATATACAGTATATTACCATCAGTGTATGAATTTAGGCATTTTATAGAATGCCTAGAAAATCTAGAGGATGCTAAAAATGGGACATCAAAATATGAAACACTTAATGTGTCACACATTTCCTAGGCATTTTATGCAATGCCAAAAGGCAAATTGGCAAAGTATAAAATACTCCTGCTAAAATGCCATTCTAGCCTTCCTTGTTGCAACAAGTAGATCAATACTGTTTTTTTTCTCCAGTTTTTTTCCCCAGTAAGAAAGTCCTGTGTTACCAACTGAAGAGGTTTTAATTAAGAAAATCTTAGAACGTGCAGAAATGGGTAGACTCATGTTAGAGATTAAAGAGAAAGAATATTCAGTTTATTATAGAACATGGGATAATTTTTACCAATGGTTAGGAAAACGAACTAGTGAGAAATGAATATGATATGTTATTTTGAATATATATTAGTAAGAAGAATGGCATCTATTGATTAACTGATACTGTTTTTGATTATTGTTTATTACATTCTCTACAGTTATCTATCACTATATTAACTATTGTTAATTGAACATATGTACCCGGACAATAGCCTGTTTGCTAAAGAATGAAAGTGTTATTGGGGGATAACCCCAATGTTGATCCCAACCCTGTCCTAATCCCAACCCCAATCCTGATCCTAACCCCACCCTAAACCCTAATCCCTAACCCGATCCTATTTTATCCCTAACCCTATAAAATTCAATAAAATCCTTTATTAAAAAAGTCCTGTACTTATTTTGCATTTCTTTTTTGATTTTCATATATGTCTTTTAAATAACCCCAATCCTAACCCTTTAAATGACCCTCTTTTCATACTTTGCCTAAATTGTTCCTGTCATTCTGCATAATGCCTAAGTAATATACAATGCCTAGGGAAAACATATAGCATATTAAAGTAACACAGACATTTCATACTTTGCCTAAAAATGTCACACATTATAAAGATTTCTGAGGTATTCTATACAATGGCAGCTTTTCACCCATTGCTGGTAACATATACATTAAATGGAATTTATGGTAGTGGTAATGGCTGTTGGTTCTGAAAAGAAGCAAAGATTGTGTGTTTTGAGAAAGCCAAAAGCTGTTTTCAGGCTCCTACTTTAAAATAGACTTTAGATTGTCACTGACATATAAAGATCAGGAAGAGGCAAAATTGAAAAGTATATTGAATATGAATATGAGCAAGGAGGAACCCATGGTGAAATCATAAAAAGAAGAGTTACACAGAGTTACTTTTCTATTTATCAGGATTTTTTTTAAAAAAGGTTCCTATAAAAAAAAGTAGTCAATCAATCAATCAGATTTTGAACTCAGCAATGTCTTTTCTTCTTCAACTACAGTGTGAATCTTCTCAAAAGAAAAAAATATCTGAGCTGCAATAAAAACATTTTTTTGCTAAGGACAGAAAAATATTTTCTCTTCATGGCCAGAACTGAAATACAGAGCGTATTGTAGCTATGAAGATTTAAAAGACAAATATCATGCAATAAACCTATGAAACATTAATTTGTGGTATCTTTTTCTTTTTTTTAAAAAAAGAAGAAACTAACAATAACCACCTTAAATTACATGGGATGTTCCTGTGTTTAAAAAGTTGGCAAAGTAGGTGCTGTCTTATCTTCAGTGAACAACATAAAGAACATCTTTCAACTCTCCTATAACATTAATTTCACACAGACCTACCATGTGGAAAACGACAAATTTATACAGCTCTACAAGGAAGCAGTCAGGATGTCTCCCTATGTGTGTTTTTTTTAAACAGCTTCAAATACCTAATCAAAAATATCTGGAAGACACCCCCTCCACCCCACCCTTCCCCACAAAAAAAGTCCTGTGATAAAGGAACAAAGTTTCACATTTTTTGCTTTTGATCATTTAGAAGTACTTAAAAAGCTTTCATTCACAAAATGTACAAGTCTGTTCGGTAGATATTCTTAAGATGTTCTATACTTTTTTTTTTCAATTTCACCCCACCTTTCTCCCTCAGAGAAAGTAGATTTCGGGGGAGGTGATTAAACATTTTCTCCCTTGACATGATCAACAGTAGATAACTTTGTTCATACTAATAATTAATGTGAGTTTCACAGGATGATCACAAAGGCGTGTCTACTACAAGGACAAGTTAAGGTGGTAGGAGACTGCAGGTATCCTCAACCTGGCTCCATCCAGATGTTTCAGGAATTGAGTTCCAAGAATTTCTAACCAGCATGACAGAAAGGTTACCACCAACCTTCAGGTTGGCCTTTTCATATAACACTGGGACTGAACGCGGCTTATCCTAAATGTTGTGTAGCCGGTTCTTTACAGGCAATAAGCGAGATGGAAGGTTGCAAACAAGAACATGCTTTATTTAGGCAAACAGGAATAGAACTGAAGCAGAGGCTGCTATACAGCTGACCACTAGGCGGCGGCCAATAGGTTTAAAGGAACCCATTCCCATCCCAAAACAACCAATGATCTTCTTGGAGACAAGAAGTCTGGCTTAGTCAGTACTATTGAGCAACCTTAAGCACCATTCAAACAGACACGTGAATCAGTTCAACTAAAAATCCCAATACATTACACTAAAAACTAGTCAAAAATGAAAGAAACAGCAGCATGTGGTAACTGCTACAAGCAGCCATGAACATACAGAAGGGTTCACCATAAAAATACAGAAAAGTTTGCCATTAAAAGGCAGCACACTGGCTCAGCAGTTAAGACAGTGGGCTTGTCAGCTGGAAAGCCAGCAGCCCAGGTTCAAGACCCAAGCGCCCATGTGATGTGGCGAGCTGCCATCCTCGCTTCAGCTCCCGCCAACCTAGCAGTTCAAAAGCATTCAAATGTGAGTAACAGCTCTCCCTGACGTCATGCTGGCTACATGACCACGGAAATGTCTTCAGACAGAGCTGGCTCAATGGCTTTGAAATGGAGATAAGCACAGCCCTCAATAGTTAGCAACTACTAGTGGTGTAAAATCTGCAGGGTCTCTCTCTGTCTGTCCATCCGTCTGTCTGTCTGTCTCTCTCACTCTCTCTCTCTCTCCCCCATTAAAGATGCCAATACTAGAACTACAAGTATAGACAAAAATATCAAAGCAGCAACTAACAACTAAATAGTACAAAGATGAAATAGTCATTCAAATAAGAGATAGTGCTCAGTACAGACAGGTGGAGGAGAAATAAGTGTCCTTAGAAGAAAATATTAGAAAAATAAAATTGGTCTGTAGATGGTGAGATGAGTATATTTCTAGTCCTTGTCTATTTGGCATATATTTTAAATTATTTACTTCTGTATCATTTGGTGATTACTTTTAAATCACAGAAATATTAACTGAATTATGCCTTTCCTACCCACAAATAGGTCTTTACATATTTTATTACCTATTTATAAAATAGAGTTTTGCATGGGCATTAACCCAATTGACACATTTTACATGGACAATTCTATTTCAATCAAATGAAAAGACCTTTCAGTGAAGGGTTTTTGTTCAGCTCTGAAAGGATTTTATTTTATTTCCTCATTCCCTCAAAGTTAAAGTGTAGAAATCCATGTTCCTTTGTCTATATTTTTATCGAATGACATCATGTTAATAGTGACTTATAAACAGATGTCCATTTCAGTTGTCTGATGTGTTGCAGACTTTCATACAAAAGCAGATAAAGGGAGATACTCTGAAAATGAAATCCAGTATAGATAGTCCTCATTTAGTGGCTATTTGAAGTTACAAAGGTGCTAAAAAGTAACTTTATCACTCATCCTCACTTTTATGACCTTCACAGGTCTGTAAAGTAAAATAAAGCTCTCTTGCCACAGCTGTTATGTGAATCTGTATAGTCCAGGGGTATCAAATTCGCAACGTCACGTGACGAGTTGCGATGTATCGTGACTTTTTTGCCCTTGCCAGCAATGGGGTGGGCGCGGTTTTGCTATGACGCCTTCGGCCTGTGGGCCAGCAGTTTGACATCTCTGTATAGTCAGATTTTCTCACTGACAAAATCTGGTTTCCCCATTGGCTTTGCTTGTCAGAACATCTCAAAAGATGATCACGTAACCCTGAGACACAGCAACCATCATAAAAGCGTCCAGATTTTGATCACGTGACCACAGGATACTGCAAAGGTCGTTAAGTGTGACAAACGATATATGGTGGGCAATAATCTGAGGAGCAACCCACAGTCCAATCCAACATCCAGGACAAAAGTAAAATGGGCTGATTCTTTTTAGAAGATTAATTCAGAGAGTTTTCATTACATTCTCAGAGATTATATTTTTAATTTAATTTATTCTTATTCCCCACCCAATAGTTCATGCTACCTTGCAAGCAAATGTCCAAACATCTCAGAACTGATCCACTACATACTTAAGAAACAGATGTCCGAAGTCTCACTCTCTGAGCAAACTCAGTCATATGGATTCTTGGACTGGATCCATATTTTGCAGGTATGATTAGTCTCTGCTCCAGTTCCTTAAGCAATTATGTCTGGACAAAAGTAACACAATGAACTTTCTCAAAAGCCGTTTTTCTCTCTGCCCTGAAAAATCCCCTTCAGAAATGCATGCAGTTGGCCAAGCGTAATTTCTCCAACAATGGAACGAAAATTAAAGTGCCATTGAAAGAAAACAGATTCCCCCAGAATTGCTAGAGAAAAGAACAGTTTGGTTTTTCAGAAAGCAGTGACGCACCCTTCGCTATTGTGCAGCTTGGAAATATATAAAAACATGGAAGCGACAAGTGAGACACGTTTTTAACAATCGGCAGCTTAAAAGTAAGTTAAATTAGAACAATTCACAGTTACTGTAGAATGCACAGAATTTGGAACGAACAGTCAGCTCACTGATCACATCCATCTCAGCAAGCCATCTTCAAGAGATTCAGTACAGGTGGTCCTAGCGACTTAGGATCACAATTGAGCCCAAAATTTCTGTTGCTATGCGAGACATTTGTTAAGTGAGTTTTGCCCCATTTTACGACCTTTCTTGCCCCATTGTTACGTGTATCGTTGTAGTTGTTAAATTAATAACACGGATGTTAAGTGAATCTTTGCTTTTGTGTCAGAAAGTCACAAAAGGTGATCAGGTGACTTCGGGACACTGCAACTGTCATAAATATGAACCAGTTGCCAAGCATCCGAATTTTGATCATGTGACCATGGGGATGATACAATGGCCGTAAATGTGGAAAATGGTCATGTCACTTTTTCAGTGCCGTTGTAACTTTAAACAGTCTCTAGATGGATTGTTATAAGTTCCTAGCTGTATACGCTAGGACTTTTTCTTAATTTTTGTTTTTTACTGCTCCTAAGAGTTTGCTGGAATTGGGTATGTCTAGTTTAATGAAGAGAAGGACTAGGGGTGACAGGATAGCAGTGTTTTTATATCTCAGGGGCTGCCACAAAGAAGAAGGAGTCAAGCTATTGTCCAAAGCGCCCAAAGGCAGAACAAGAAGCAATGGATGGAAACTAATCAAGGAGAGAAGCAACCTAGAACTAAGGAGAAACTTCCTGACAGTTAGAACAATTAACCCGTGGAACAACCTGCCTCCAGAAGCTGTGAATGCTCCAACACTGGACAGAGACTGGACAGAGAGACTGGAGAGCCATTTGCCTGAAATGGTATAGGCCAGGGTTGGACTAGAAGACCTCCAAAGTCCCTTCCAACTTTCTTCTTCTTCTTCTTCTTCTTCTTCTTCTTCTTCTTCTTCTTCTTCTTCTTCTTCTTCTTCTTCTTCTTCTTCTTCTTCTCCTCCTCCTCCTCCTCCTCCTCCTCCTCCTCCTCTTCCTCCTCCTCCTCCTCCTCCTTTACATTTTTTATACCATGAAACCTACCTAGCTGACAAAAGGCACTTCCAATTTAAAACCCATGGAAAGTTACTCTTGGCCATACCAACCATTTTTGGTTATCAGAAAGCTCTAAGGTCAGGCGGCCAACCAGGGTTCCTTGGTGCTCTCTGAGCTGGGTTGTTTTCTTGCGGATGTTTCATTACCCAAACTAGGTAACCTGATCAGTGCTAGGAGAGAGTGGGCTTCATGGACAAGAAGAGGGAGGGGAGGAGGAGGAAGAGGAGAAGTGGGAGGAGGAAGGACTGTATGGTCCTTGGTGCTCTCTGAGCTTGGTTGTTTTCTTGCGGATGTTTCACTGATGTTTCAGCACTGAAGAGGTTACCTAGTTTGGGTAATGAAATGTCCACAAGTACTACACAGATAGTCCTCGACTTACAACAGTTCATTTAGTGACTGTTGGAAGTTACAACGGCACTGAAAAAAGTGGCTTCTGACCGTTTTTCACACTTATGACCGTTGCAGCATCCCTATGGTCACGTGATTGACATTCGGATGCTTGACAACTGGTTCATATTTATGACGGTCGCAGTGTCCCGGGGCCATGGGATTCCTTTTTGTGACCTTCTGACCAGCAAAGTCAAGGGGGAAGCCAGATTCACTTAACAACTCTGCTACTAATTTAACAACTGAAGTGATTCACTTAACGAATGTGGCATGAAAACTCACAAAATGGGGCAAAACTTTGTAAAAATGGGGCAAAACTCACCTAACAAATTTCTCCCTCGGCAACATAAATGTTGGGCTCAATTGTGGCCGTAAGTCGAGGACTCCTTGTCCACAACCAAGCTCAGAGACTACCCACGACCCCTCATTTCAACCCTGAGCGACAAATGTTCTCCTTCATTGGATCCAGCCTTTTGCTGCTGGCTAGCCTTAACTTTTTCCTTGACTGATGCCTAAATGTATCCCACCATCTTTTATTTGAGCGCTGCTCTCTTTTAGCTCCTCTGCCAGCTCACGTGCAGTACAACAGCAGGAAAGCAGATGTGCCAGGACGCAGGACTGTTGCGCTGTCCTTTAATGAGACCGCAGGCTGCCGGTCCCAGCTGTGGAAAGAATAAGCAAGCTGATGGTAGCTACCATGAAAGTCACAACCCAGTGTCTGAAGGATGTCAGGGTCTGGATGGGGAAAACATGTTCAGACTCAACCCAACCATGACAGGACGGCTGTGGATTCAGAGGCCACCCGATTCCAGAAATGTTAAGTTGCAGCTGGCGGCCTTACCTGGAACAGGATGCAGAGAAGAACACCTCTCACGCCCCCGTCAAATCTGGATTAGATTTCAAGTAGTCCTCGCCTTACAACCACAACTGAGCCCCAAATTTCTGTTGCTCGGCGAGACACGTGTTAGGTGAGTGTTGACCCATGTTACGGCCTTTCTTTGCCACCGTTGTTAAGGGAATCACTGCAGTTGCTAATGACAATGTGGTTAAGGGACTCTGGTTTCCTTACTGACTTTGCTTGTCAGAAGGTCGCAGCAGGTGATCGCAAGGGACCCCAGGATATGCAACCGTCATAAGTATGAAGCAGTTGCCAAGCGTCCCGATTTTGATCACATGACCATGGGGATGCTGCAATGGTTGTAGGTGTGACACCCACTTCATAAACGCATGACACAACATAGGAAAACAAACTCATCAGGACAAGATCCAGCAGTCCTTTTGCATTTAAAAGAGAAAGGCCGCTCTTTTGAAGACAGCAATGTCCACATTTTGGACAGAGAAGACCGCTGGTTTGAAAGAGGGGGTCAAAGAGGCCATCTATGTCAAAACTGAACAGCCCTCTCAACAGAGGGGGAGGGATACGGCATCATCTATCTCCAGTCTACAACACAGTCCTTTCAACAATTCCAAGAAGGCACCACACCCATTTGCACTACTCGGGTGACCCTGAGGACAAAGATAAACCTCCGGGTGGCCTCAACAACTCTCTAAAAGGATGCAAATGACCAGCTGTCTGCAAGGAGTATAAATCCTTCCATTCCCCACCATCCAGTCAAGAGCTGAAGAAGCAAAATGTCTTCAAAGAAAAAAAAACAAGAAAGTCCAGTTGCCTCACGCAAAAGCACCATTGGGATAACTATGACCTGGATGACTAAGAATCTCCATAGTCAATGGGTGGGAATTAATCAAGGAGAAAACAAAGCTAGAACTAAGGAGAAATTTCCTGACAGTGAGAACAATTAATCAGTGGAACGGCTTGCCTCCAGAAGTTGTGGGTGCTCCAGCACTGGAGGTTTTAAAGAAGAGACTGGACAACCATTTGTCTGAAATGGTATAGGGTTTTCCTGCCTCAGCAGGGGGTTGGATTAGAAGCTGGAAATCCTGATCACTGCCATCACAATACACTGGATGGGGCTAGGGTGAGGAAGTTATTTGTAAAAACAATAAAGATGTGGTACAAATATATTTTTTTCTTTTTATAACCCTTTAATCCCTTGTTTCGGGGTGGAGTTGGGGCGACTGAGTGGAGCTGAGCATTGACTGGCTGGATGCCCTTCCTGACACCTACCCAGAGTTCACAGCAGATATTTTCTCTTTGTGCCCTAATAGAGAAACATCTGTCACTCTCTAGGATTGAACTCTCAACCTTTCGAGTGGGAGGCTAGTGTCCTCACCTCTAGGCCACCATGCCGCTCTGATACAAATAAATAAGTAAATAAAAAATAGATTGTATCCTTTGCGTCATTAGCTTGATATACAATGCATGCAGTGCCGTTTGTGACATTTTCATGACCTGAAAGAAGTGTGAATGCGGTTGGGAAAGAAGAACTAAAGAATCCTGGCCTCTGAGAGACCACACAATGGCCTCTGGACTGCAAAGGCTTTTGCTGAGAAATTTAATTTTCTCCCCAAGTGAAAAGTGGGAGAAGACAAAAGCGGGGAGTCCTGAAACCTCAGCCCTGTCACCTGGCACAAAAAGTCCTCGGCAGAAAACCTTTGAAGGGGTGCCAGCTTAAGGGTAAATGATGCAAACAATATTTAGGAATCAATTATTCACCTACAGAGGAAGCAATTTTTTTTTTTAAAAAAAAGTTCAATCCAAACACGGACAGTTTCACAGGTGATGCCCTAAGGGCTTGAAGCAACCATTTCCTGAGAAAGGGGAAGCTTAAAATACATTATAACTTAAAATAAATTCTTAATGATTGGCTATTTTGTTTTTTTAAAAAAAATAATGTCTGGCCTAATCTGCCACCTGTGGATCAGGTTACACCAAGCCAACACAGCAACAGGCTCCAGGAGTGAAAGGAAACTGACCTGCTGTATTTTAAAAACAGATGGTCTTAGTTCTTTTCTGGAAAAATGTCAAAAGTGTTTGGCCTGGCTTTGCAGAAGGGATGAAAGCTGGCTACAGAATGATCATCTTCTGCTGCTAGTTTAATGAAGAGAAGGGTGATGGGTGACATGATAGCAGCGTTCCAATATCTCAGGGGCTGCCCCAAAGAAGAGGGAGTCAAGCTATTCTCCAAAGCACCTGAAAGCAGGACAAGAAGCAACGGATGGAAACTAGTCAAGGAGAGAAGCAACCTGGAACTAAGGAGAAACTTCCTGACAGTTAGAACAATTAACCAGTGGAACAACCTGCCTCCAGAAGCTGTGAATGCTCCAACACTGGAGGTTTTTAAAAAGAGACTGGACAGCCATTTGCCTGAAATGGTATAAGGTTTCCTGCCTGAGCAGGGGGTTGGACTAGATGACCTCCAAGGTCCCTTCCAACATTATTTTTTATTATTATTATTATTATTATTATTATTATTATTATTATTATTATTATTATTATTATTATTATTATTATTATTATTATTATTATTATTATTATTATTATTATTATTATTATTATTATTATTATTATTATTTTGCCTGCCTGAAACTCAGGGGTGGTGATTTCAAGGAAAGAAGATTGCTTGATTTAAAGTTTGAGCATACATTCTCTGGAATATTGTAATTATATTGTCCTCAGTGCTGCAACAAACAAGTGCTGGCCCAGTGATGGATTCTACTGCAAATCAGGGCTGTTTCCAGAGGAGGCAGAGAGGACCTGGAGCTTATGGAGCGAAGGAACTGGATGAGGCTGTCGGCAGGCCCAGAGGAAGAGAGGGAGGCTTTTGGAGGAGTTGGTGGCGGCGGCAGCGTGCTCCAGGGGCGAAAAGAAGCAAGGCCTCTTTAAGGAAAAGGTGGAAGAGTCAGGATCAGAAAAAGGAAAGAAGGCGAGGTTGTCAGAATACAAGCTAACTTGAGGGCTAATCCACATGGAGCCCCATTTCCATCTGTCCTGTTTGCCATCGTTCACTCCCTAGAGACTAAAATGGACAATGTGAAATTTGAGCGGGTCACGAACAAGGAGTATATATCGGAGGTGGTGACCCTTTGAGAGCTGTATGCAACGAAATTTCATTTTGATGTATGCCGATTGGTGTACATTCAAAGTGACAATAAAGTTATCATCAACAAATGGTGACCCTGTGGATCAGTACCCCTATAAATGAAGCAGGTAAAAATATTTGCCTTGCATCCAGTATTGCAAATATACAAAACTAGGGTAGGCTTGGTCTGCAAATGCATTTTATTTCAGGTCTATACAGGTAGTCCTCGACTTACGACCACAACTGAGCCCAAAATTTCTGTTGTTAAATGAGATGTTTGTTAAATGAGCTTTGCCCCATTTTATGACCTTTCTTGCCACCGTTGTTAAATGAATGACTGCAATTGTTAAGTCAGTAACATGGTTGTTAAGTGAATCTGGCTTGCCCATTGACGCTGCTTGTCAGAATGTCACAAAAGGGGATCAGATGACCCTGGGACCCTGCAACCATCATAAATAGGAGCCAGTTGCCAAAAGTTTGAATTTTGATCATGTAACGTTGGCGAAGCTGCAGTGGTCATAAGTATGAAAAACAGTCGTAAGTCCCTTTTTCAGTGCTGTTGTAACTTTGAACAGTCACTAAGCCCTGTTGTAAATCGAAGACTGCCTGTATAGCTGTCAGATGATAGATGTGATCATTCTTTTAAGAGTGTCCCTATGTTTGAGGGATGAGGCCATCTATCTTTCAGAAGAAAATCTGGCTATAATCAAAGCTGATTAAATTAGATATCTATTTAGTGTCTGTCTGTCTGTTTCTCTCTCTATCTATCTAAGAGCAATTTATTTATTTATTATTTATTAATTTAATTTGTATACCGCCCTTCTCCCGAAGGACTCAGGGCGGTGAACAGGGCAGTACATATTAAAAAACAAGATACAAAAATTAAAAGCGATTAAACAACAATGCCCATGAATAAATTAGTACACATTAAAAAAGTTAAAACAAATTTATAAAACCCAACCCCATCCCATCAGGCCAGGCCAGCTTGTTCAAAAAGATAGGTTTTGAGATTAAGTTCAAGAGATAATTATTTTAAGTTCTGCAAATTGTACCCAAGTGCTGAACTTGTATAAGACACCAAGAGATAACAGTAAAAGATCTGGAGAAACGGATTGAGGTCTACCAAATTATGTGCGGTATGGATAAAGTGGACAAAGTGACATTATTTTTATCTTCCCAAAGTATTAGAATCAATTACTTGAATCCTTGAAGAAACAAGAAACAGGGCAGAGAGAAGGAAACATGTTTTTAAATCATGAAATGTGCAGGCTACCAGCTTGGCTGGCATAAAACATAAAACAAAAAACGGCTGGAGTAATTCACGGAAATCTTGGGGAAATACGGCTAACAGCTTTGATGGTAATGTGATTATCTCTGAAGATCATCTTTTGGGAGAATTGTGGCCTTCCTTTTGAGAATAGATTGCCGCTCTGAAGAAGCCAGGCATCGAATCTACAGCCACACTGTTCTCGATCGTGTTTTGTCTCAAAACATGTAAAAGAGTTTCAAAGCACATAAAATATACACTGAATCCTAATAAGAGATATTCCAGCAATTAATGTTCTACGAGGTTGCCCCAATTATTCGGTTTCGTTTCTTTCCTTTATTCTTGTAGAATCCCAGAATCGCTGAAGGGCCTTTGAAAGCAACTCCCCGCTTAAGGCAGAAGGCAACATTTGTTTGTTTGTTTGCAGCTTTTAGGGACGCGGTGGCTCAGTGGGTTAGGACGCTGAGCTTGTCGATCAGAAGGTCGGCAGTTTGGCGGGTCGAATCCCGAGTGCCGCGTAACAGAGTGAGCGCCTGTTACTCATCCCAGCTTCTGCCCACCTAGCAGTTCGAAAGCACGTAAAAATGCAAGTAGAAAAATAGGGACCACTACGGTGGGAAGGTAACAGCGTTCCGTGCGCCTTTGGCATCCAGTCATGCCGGCCACATGACCACGGAGACGTCCTTGGACAAGCGCTGGCTCTTCGGCTTTGAAACGGAGATGAACACCGGCCCCTAGAGTCGGAAACGACTAGCACGCATGTGCGGGGGAACCTTTACCTTTACCTTTACCTTTTGCAGCTTTTATTTATTTATTAGATTTTATCCGATCTAATATTATTAGCTTAGATCTTTATTTACATTATTATTATTATTATTATTATTATTATTATTATTATTATTATTATTATTATTATTATTATTATTATTATTATTAATTTAATTTGTATACCGCCCTTCTCCCGAAGGACTCAGGGTGGTGAACAGGGCAATACATAATAAAAACAAGATACAAAAATTAAAAAAATATTAAAAAGTAATTAAACAGCGATGCCCGTAATAAATTAGTACTGATTAAAAGTTAAGACCAATTTATAAAACCCAACCCCATCCCATCAGGTCAGGCTGGCTTGTTCAAAAAGGTGGGTTTTAAGATCGTGCCGGAAGGAGCGGAGATCAGGCACCATCCGGAGCTCGACCGGAAGATGGTTCCATAAATCTGGTGCGCCCACAGAGAACGCCCTCCCCCTGGGGGCCACCAGTCGGCATTCTTTGACCGGTGGCACCCTGAGGAGGCCCTCTCTGTGGGAGCGTACTGGGCGGAGGGAAGTTGATGAAATAAGGGAAATTAGACCCTTATTAGATTTTTATCCCACATTTATTAATAAGTAACTCAAGGCAGCAAACATACCGTACCTCGTACTCCTTCCTCCTCCTATTATCTGCACAACAAACCTGTAAGGTGAGTAGGGCTCAGAGAGAGAGTGATTGGCCCAAAGTCACCCAGTCAGCTTTCATTCCTAAGGCGGGACTAGAACTCATAGTCACTTGATGATTGGGCCAAAGTCAACCACTCATCTTTCATGGTTAAGGTGGGGATTAGAACTCACAGTCTCCTGGTGATTGGCCCAAAGTCGCCCACTCAACTTTCATGTCTAAGGCAGAGCTAGAACTCACAGTTTCCTGGTGATTGGCCCACAGTCATCCAGCTGGCTTTCATGCCTAAAGTGGGACTAGAACTCACAGTCTCCTAGTTTCTAGGCCAGCACTTTCACCATTACACCAAACTCTTCTGCTACCGATAGATCACCTGTTAACCACATAGTTGTGTGCAAAAAAATGCAAATAATAGCACCATTTCCATCCTACACCAAGAAAACTGCATGGATACAACCATCAAGAAGCGAAGGTGGCTCATCTTTCACTACCATTTTATATATAAGAAACTTGTTTTTTTCTGTTCTTGGACATAGTGGAATATTTTTAGGGGGGTCCAGGGCTTAGTCTGCAGTTTCCTGGCAGCTGTTAAATATGATTAGCCAGGGAGAATGAACTTAGCACACCTGACATAAAATGTTCAGAGATGTACCAACCAACTAAACAAAGCCACGGCGGCCCATTGTGCCAAAGTTTTTTAATATCAGGCTCAAGGTTGACTCAGCCTTCCATCCTTCCGAGGTAGGTAAAATGAGGACCCAGATTGTTGGGGGCAATTAAGCTGACTTTGTAATAATGCCGCTTGGGGTGTGTGAGAAAGCCCTAATAAGCAGGCATATACATAGAATGAAGGCTACTGCTAAGCTTGTAAGCCGCCCTGAGTCTTCGGAGAAGGGCGGGATATAAATGGAATTAAAATAAAAAATAAAAATAAATAAAAAAATATGCACAGGTACAGCATAAGTGGTACCTCGCTCAGTAGTAGTAATTGTGAGAGGGAGTCCTAGTGGACAGTCACTTAAATAGAAGCCAGCCATGTGCTGCAGCTGCCAAAAAAGCCAACACAGTGCTAGGCTGCATTAACAGAGGGATAGAATCAAGGCTTTTTTTTCTCATAGAATGCTCAGAACGGAGTTCCGGCACCTTTTTTGGATGGAACCTTGTAGGGTAAGCAAGGCGGGTTGTATGACGTGTGAGTTCCGCCACCTTTTTCTTTTAGAAAAAAAGCACTGGATAGGATCAAGATCAAGTAAAGTGTTGGCACCACTTTACAATGCCTTGGTAAGGCCACACCTGGAATACTGCATCCAGTTTTGGTCACCATGATGTATAAAAGATGTTGAGACTCTAGTAAGAGTGCAGAGAAGAGCAACAAATATGATGAGGGGACTGGAGTCTAAAACATATAAGGAAGGGTTGCTGGAATTGAGTATGTCTAGTTTAATGAAGAGAAGGGTGAGGGGTGACATGATAGCAGTCTTCCAATCTCTCAGGGGCTGCCACAAAGAAGAGGGGGTCAAGCTATTCTCCAAAGCCACCTGAAGGCAAGACAAGAAGCAAAGGATGGAAACTAACCAGAGAGAGAAGCAACCTAGAACTAAGGAGAAATTTTCTGACAGTTAGAACAATTAATCAGTGGAACAACCTGCCTCCAGAAGTTGTGAATGAATATAATTCTTGAAAACACAAGACAGAGGCACAAATTCCACAGGACCATGTGAAAAAGCAATAACGCCCCCACCTCCAAAACAAAAAAATAATAAAGAAATCCAGTTTTGCAAAAGAGACAGTGGCCGACTGAGGAACAGATGTCCCAGCTTTGAAGTCTTCAAAAGAAAGGCTACTGGCCTTGTAGAGAAGAGCTGTTCCAGTGTTTGCGCAACTGTGCGTTCCAGTCAACTATTATTCACAGTGTCCCACAGCTGCTCGCCTGACTGGAGGAAGCTTGGCAGACTGTGGATTTGCTTATCTGTGTAAACAGGGTGTTGGCTGCATTTGCAAGTAGTAATTCACAGTGAGAACAGGCTCCTGAGTGTGTGTGTGTGTGTGTATGTGTGTGCACGCATCTTGTATTCGCACAGATGGCATTACCAAACTGAAATGCCTTCTGTGCTCCACGTGTGGCACCAAAGCAGTATGGATGTTGCAAAAGGCACATCCCCTCTAGGCTGATTTTTGGAAATCCCAATTATCAATAGGCAGGACAATTAGAGGAGATGTACAGGTAGTCCTCAGTTTATAACCATTCGTTTAGTGACCATCTGAAGTGACAATAGCCCTGGAAAAAAAAATGACAAGGCTGGTCGTTGAACTTATAACCATCACAGCATCTCCGCTGTTGCTGTAACTTTGAGACGTCACTAAATGAACTGTTGTAAGTTGAGGACTATCATAAAGGGCAGCTGAGCCTGCAGCAGAAATGTGGGTGGGGCCAGAGGTTTAGAAAAGACCCCCCTCTAGTTTTTTTAGGGGGGCAAAGAAGTAGTTTCAGACTTGCAAGATTCTATTAATGTAACTTTACAGAAAAGTAGAGTTAGCTCATCTGGTTTCATCTCGTGTCTGGTCTACCTGATCAGGCTAACATAGCCCGATAAATTCTTCCACCTCCAGAATCATAAGAGACCACCCAGACAATGAGGGCTCTAGATGGAAAAATGAAGATTTTGGAAGCACAGGTGCTGTTATTGTCATCTCTTCCCATTGTAGGTCATGGTCTATGAGGAGAGAGGATACTGGAAATGAATCAAAGCTATCCTGGTACTTGCCAAGGAAGACCTGACTGATGAGATGAAAGAAAACAGAAAAGTTTGAGGGACATACCCAAGACCTTCTTAGCATTCATAAAAACATGTCTTTGTGCAAAATATTTGCATAGAATCTTTTGAGACAGCAGCATATTTTATGTCACATTTTTTAAAACAATAAGCTATTTCGCCGCGATCTGAAAACATACCTGTTCGAACAAGCCGGCCTGGCCTGAGGGTGGGATTGCTGGGGTTTTTATTATCATTTTATTGGGGGTTTTATTAATGTATTTATTGTTTTTTATGGGCATGTATTTAATAACTTTTTAATTTTTGTAACTTTATGTTTTACTCTTGCCCTGTACACCGCCCTGAGTCCTTCGGGAGAAGGGCGGTATAGAAATATTAATAAAATAAAATAAAAATAAATAAAATATAAACAAGAACACCAGATAGAGGGGTTTTTTTCCCCATAACTTGGATAATGTCACTTTGGACAGGAACCAAGGGGTTCAAATTACAAAGATTTTAGCTGGTCATTAGGAGCAAATTCTCAAGCTTAAAGCAACGCAGAAGACTGTCTTGGAAGATGGTGGACCCATTTTACTGCAGTTCCCCCCCCCCCACAGAGGCTGGATATCCATGGGTTAGGCACACTGGAGTTGGCAGAGTAGGCTAAGATGACCTTTGAAATCCTTTCCAACTATGTAACGCTTGCGTAACTTGTTTGTCAGTGCCAGTTTCAAGGGACAAAGAGGCACAAGAAAATCTGCTTTGGATTTTTCACCCAAAGGTGTGAATTAACCCACAAGAAGCAACAGATGGAAACTAGGGAATAATTGAACCCAACCTAGGAATAAGAGAAAATTCCTGACAGAACAGTGGAACGGCTTGCCTCCAGAATGTGTGGGTGCTCCATCGCTGAAGGTTTTCAAGAAGAGATTGGACAATCGTTTCTCTGAAATAGTACAGGATGTCCTGCTCACGCAGGGGGTTGGACTAGAAGACCCCAAGATCCCTTCCAACTCTGTTATTTGGTTTTATTCTGTAACTTGAAAAGCACTGGCTACAAGGCCACCCAGTAGCTCCTGGGTACGTATTTGCCATTGATAAAAGTTGCCGTGATGAAGTTGCATCTCTGATTTGAAGAGAACTGCAAGAAGAAAGACGATCAGAGGACTGGAGGCTAAATCATATGAGGAACGGTTGCTGGAATTGGGTATGTCTAGTCCAGGGGTCGGCAACCTAAAAAAGGAAAAGAGCCACTGGGAACCGGTTACATCACAAATTTAAAAAAGTGGGAGCCGCGTGCGTGTGTCCATGCACGCGATGCGTGTGTCCATGCACGCACATGCGCAAAAAACATTTTGCGCATGCGAAAAATGTTTTTTGCGCATGCGCGGAAGCACGCGGTTGCCATTTTTTAAAAAGTGAGATGGAACCGGTTCCCGGTTGCCCGACGGCGACGGCCCGTCTGCAAAGCTGCTGCTTTCGGCAGCTTTGCAGACGGGCCGCGGCAGCTTCCTCAAAGAGTGGCGCCGCTGCCCGTTCGCGCGGAGGTACGCGCGCACCTCTCCAAAGGTTTGGGGAGGTGCGCGCGTGCCTCCGGTCGTTCGGAGAGGTGCGCGCGCACCTCTCGGAATGGGCAGGGGCGCCGCTCTTTGAGAAAGCTGCTGCAAAGGTTTGGGGAGGTGCGCGCGCACCTCCGCCCATTCGGGGAGGTGCGCGTGCACCTCCAAACGGGCAGTGCCACTCTCCATTTGGAGAGGTGCGCGCGCACCACTGCCCGTTCGAAGAGGTGCGCGCACACCGGGCGGCTGGGAGCTGCAGGAGACGGCTCAAAGAGCCGCATGCGGCTCCGGAGCCGCGGGTTGCCGACCCGTGGTCTAGTCTAATGAAGAGAAGGACGAGGGGGGACATGATAGCAGGGTTCCAATATCTCAGGGGCTGCCCCAAAGAAGAGGGAGTCAAGCTATTCTCCAAACCGTCTGAAGGCAGGACAAGAAGCAGAGATGGAAACTAATCAAGGAAAGAAGCAACCTAGAACTAAGGAGAAACTTCCTAACACTGAGAAAAAATAACCAGTGGAACAACCTGCCTCCAGAAGCTGTGAATGCTCCAACACTGGAAGTTTTTAAGAAGAGACTGGAGAGCCATTTGTCTGAAATGGTATAGGGGTTGGACTAGATGACCTCCAAGGTCCCTTCCAACATTATTATTATTATTGTTGTTGTTGTTGTTGTTGTTGTTGATATTCAAGTCTAACACCATCATCCACTCTTTCTGGAAACACCTGACCTCAGACAGCCAATTCAGTCTCAAGGTCTCTTAGATAACTTGCTCATCTGGTCAGCTCATCAATCATGGTGGCCACTACACTTAGAAATGTGTCTGTTTTTTCCCGTGGGCCTCTCTGTTCAAAATCCACATTTTGGATATTGCACTCCACCAGCTAATGTGGCTTTGGATCTTGCTGGACCTGTTACAGTTATATCCACTTTTTTTTTTATTCCCACAGTTACTGTTTCATGGTGGCATGGTATTTTGACTGACCACATCCTAACCTGTGAATAAACATACAGCTGAAACACAGGAAACTGGGAGGTGAAAGTCATATTTGAAGATGCAAACTCTGTAAGAGCTGACCAAATGTTGGCCAGCGTTGATTTTTTTTTTAACCTCTCCACTCCTACTCAATGCAACTAACAATTATGGCATCTCCAGGCTTTAGAAGCAGTTAGCATCAGGCTGTTAAATATCTGCTTTCACAGAACGATAAAATCATGAGTGGGATTAAGGCTACTGAATCCAATTCCTTGATCATGCAAGAATCCAGAATAAAGCAAGACGAGACAGATGGCCTTCCAGGCTCCTTCCAAACACATCCGGTGAAGGAGAACTGTTCATCTTCCTGAGTACCTGACTTTATTTTCAAACCACTTTTACTGTTAAGAGGTTTCCCTAACATTCAGTGGGAATCCACTTTTCTGAATCTTACATTTATTATCCCAGGTTCTGACCCATTCGTGTGTAAGTGCTAGCTCCATCTCCTCAAGTAATAGGGAATTTTTGTCCTACATTCATGAACATCTCTTGATGTTCTTCATTGTATTGTCTTTTCTGGTACTTGAAGACTGTTGCCCTCTATCCCAATTTCTCAGGACTAAACACACCTTTTGTAAACTCTCCCTGTATTCCTTAAGATTGCCAGTCCGGGATTGACCCAACTTGCTTTCAAAGGTACAAGACATTTTCCTCTTGGATTTTCTTGAGAGTACATAAACAGCATCTGCCATGCATACAGAACAACAGAGTTGAAAGGTCTTCTAGTCCAAACCCCTGCTCAGGCAGGAAACCCTATACCATTCCAGACAAATCTCTTCTTAAAAACCTTCAGTGTTAGAGCATCCACAACTTCTGGAGGCAAGTCGTTCCACTGATTAATTGTTCTAAATGTCAGGAAATTTGTCCTTAGTCCTAAATAGCTACTCTTCTTGATTAGTTTTCATCCCTTTCTTCTTCTCCTGCCTTCTGGTGCTTTGAAGAATAGATTGAGCTCCTCTTCCTTGTGGCAGCCCCTTGAATATTGGAACACTGCTATCATGTCACCTTCAATCCTTCTTTTCGTTAAACTAGACATACCCAATTCTTGCAACCGTTCTTTGTATGCTTTAGCCTCCAGTCCTCTAATCATTCTTTGTTGCTCTTCTCTGCACTCTTTTTAGAGTCTCGACATCTCTTTTACATCGTGGTGACCAAAACTGGATGGAGTATTCCAAATGTGGCCTTACCAAAGCATTGTAAAGTGGTATTAACACTTCATGTGATCTTGATTCTATTCAGTATTTCACTCCTAGTTACTCCTGTCATTTTTGACTATAAATGGCATTAAAAGGAAGACTATTTTCATAGCTTTGGTCCCAAGGAAAGCAAGCTTTCCTTACAAAGACAGGATGTTGAAACCGGTACATTTCCATGTGCACCATGATTGAGAGCATGCTTAGCATCATGCTACAATATACAATATTTATGAAACTCCTAAGAGGGGAAAAAACCTCATATGAAAATTAAATTAAGCAGGTTGAAACAAATAACAAAATCACAAAGGGGGAACGGGGCTGTGTGTGTTGGCAGAACTGATCTGTAAGAGTTTCATGTGAATCCATTAAGGATTCTGGCAAGTCAACTGCGAGGCTGAGATTTCAGCATTCTGAAAGAGTCTCCATTTCATCCTTTACCCTCGAACTAATCTAGGTAGACTTCAAGGAATTGTAATGTCTGCTTTTTTTCTTACTAGTTCTTCTTCCACTTAATGAAAAGGATTTTCTTTAAAGCAGCATACATTTTGATGTAATACTCACAGGTAAAATTCTTGCATTTATTTGGTTAGAAGGTCCATGGGTCATTTCATTCATGACCGAGTTTTCACTGTACAGATAATCCTCAAACTTTCAACTGCAATTTCTGTTGTAAGTCATGACGGTCATAACTTGAGGCATCATCATCATCATGATTGGATCTGACTTTACAACTTTGTCAGACCTGCCAGCACTTAAACCTCTAAATAGAAATGGTCCTTGACTCTGTTTTTTGCAAAATATATAATTTTATTAGAAGTCAAGTGTATTGCAGTAATGCTGAACCAGAACTGAGAATCACACACCAAAATTCCTAAGTTCAACTTTTTCCCTCCCTTAACTGCCTCCCATCACTGACCCTCCCATGACCAATCCAGGGTCAAGCAAGATGTTTTCAGAATGGTCAGTTCAAGTGTAGGGTGGTTCTTCTCCCAGCCAAGTGACCTTGAGGCAGCATCTTGGGGAGATACAGCCGTTACTTTCATTTTCCCCCAAGCATCAACCCTCCCATCCACCAGACTTCATGGCAGACTGTCACCACATGGTAGCAAAGCACAAGTAAGCATAAGATGGCAGCTGGCAGACTTTTTTTTGTGGTGGTCAATAAGGGAACAGTGTGATCATTAACTGAATACACCGGTAGTGAAGTGAATGCCAAAGTCATCAAGCAAATTCATGAATTCCTATGTATGTTTTTTGCTGGCACTCTACAAATGTTTTCCAAGTACAGTACACTTTTTTAAAACTTATGAAGCTTCTGTGGCAAGATGGCCGGCCAATGCATTTAATAACAAACAAATATCTTTTCAGCATCATCTTTTTTCCTTGCTGGGTGTGCACACGTACTTGAACGTAGTGCAAGCCTGTGCAAATCTCTCCTGCCATCAAAATTTTCCTCTTGTGGGGTGAACAATCATGCACTGTGCAGATGGCTGCAGGTGTCTCTGGATGCCAGCTGGTCTCTGTTTATTACTAGTTTGCCGCATACAGGAAAGCAGGCCAGGCCACTAGTCACCAAACTGTGCAAACCACAGTCAGGAAAATGAAAATAAGTCCTGTGGAGAAGGAGTCCGTAGGGAGGGTCTGGAATCTTGCTGAGTTCCTCTTGAGGTGCTGCTTAAAAAGTGTTCCTTGTTTGACTTGGAAGCCACTTCACACACATGAGCTTACAATGGGTAAAAACAATACAAAACATAGCGTACAACACATGCAGCAGCCAAGAGACCAAATCAGTCTAAACATCACACCACATCACAGGCTCTCACTGACACTCCGAGCCTCGTGTCTGGGAACATAACTATGCCTTCCAAACGATACGTAGGGTCAATACCGACTCAATTTCTGGGGGAGCAACGTTCCACAGGGCAGGGGCAGCAACCGAAAAGGCCCAATTTCTGGACCTCACAAGCTGACAATCTTTTACTGACGGGATTGCAGCCTGCCTCTCCTGCTGATCTAACGGGATGGGTAGAAACAAGTGGGAAGAGACACTTGCACAAATAACCTGGCCCTACTTCACAAAGGGCTTTATCGATGGCAAGCAGCACCGTGAATTGTGCCCACAAGCATACTGGCAACCGAGGCAGCTTGCGAAGCAGAAGTGTAACATGAGCACACGAAGGCAGGTTCGTAGCTGCCTGCGCCACTGCACTTTGTACCAGTTGCAGCTTGTAGACACTCTTCAAAGTGCAAACCCACGTAGAGCACCTTGTTGTAATCCACTTGGGAGGTGACAAGGGCGTTAGTGACTGTGAGATGTTCAGGAAACAAAGTTGTGAGGAAACCTGGCCAGGGCCGTCCCTTATTTCTTGAACAGGAGCTAGTCTAGTGGTTAAGGCAGAAGGCTAGAAACAAGGAGATTGTACGTTCTTGCCCTGCCTTAGGCATGAAAGTTGACTGGGTGTCTTTGAACGAATAACCAGGAGACTGTGAGTTCTAGTTCCATCTCCAGCACAAACGCCAGCTGGATGACTCTGGGCCTTGTCACTCTCCCTCAGCCCAAAAAAATTCACAGGGTTGTTGTAGGGAAAAAAGGGAGGTGGACAGAGTACAGGTAGTCCTTGATACACAGCCATAACTGGGAACAAGATTTCCGTTACTAAGCGAGGCAGTTGTTAAATGAATTGTGCCTGATTTTACGATCTGTTTTGCCATAGTTTCAAGTGAATCATTGTAGTTGTTAAATGAATCACATGATTGTTAGGTGAATCTGGCTTCCCATCATTGATTTTGCTTGTTGCAAGCTGGCTGGGAAGATCACAAAGGATGACCCTGGGATGCTGCAAACCATTGTAAATTTAGGCAGTCCTCGACTTACAACAGTTCGTTTAGTGACCGTTCGAAGTTGCAACAGCGCTGAAAAAAGTGACTTGTGGCCATTTTCCATACTTACAACCGTTGCAGCATCCCCATGCCTCAGGTGATGAAAATCTAGATGCTTGGCAACTGACACATATTTATCATGGTTGTGGTGTTCCAGGGTCACGTGATCACCTTTTGGGACTTTCTGACTTAACAACTGCAGTGATTCAGCATGCTGGCTGAGGAATTCTGGAAGTTGAAGTCCACAAGTCATAAAAGGGCCAAGTTTCAAGACCCCCCCCCCCCCGCCTTTAGGCAACGTGAGAAAGAGAATAGATGGGGTAATGATGCAAATCAAAACCTCTGGAAGTTGTTACATTAGATTTTAAGGACACATTTTCCCCAGTTGTAGCTTTCTTGGTTTCTTTCCTTGGGCCTCTTTTAGACAGCAGAGCAGTTAATGGTTAACTTTTTTCTCTGGGATAGTCAACTTTTTCTTACCTGCTGACCTTAAGGATTTCTACATAGAATAATTGTCCTAGCACAAAACCTTGGGTCAGCAACTAATTTTTAACAAGGGAAGTATTTTTCAGGGAATAAGAGCAGAGAGGCCAGCAAACCATAGATTTTCTTCAAAAACAAAAAAACAAAACCTGTGACGTATGCAAAAGGGCTTACTGTTCCCCAGAATGTATAGCATTTGTGGTTTAAACTGGGCACTTTCTCGTGTATTTCAATTGTTCAGTTCAATTTGTCTTCATCTAGCAGAATATGTAGAGAAGAAGCTAGATAGAAATTTGCCTCATTTCGTCTAAAAGACCAGGAACAAAGATGGCATTTAGATAAATTTTGGGGCCTAGACTCCCAGACTCCCACTACTACACATTTTTGAGGGGTACAATCAAATGCTTATTGAATCTAAAGATTTGCTGCTTATAGTGAGTTTTGGACAAGATCAAGCAGTTACAAATGTTGAATCTAGCACAGGTTTCTTCAAACGTGGCCCTTTTATGACTTGTGGACTTTAACTCCCAGAATTCCTCAGCCAGGCACGCTGGCTGAGGAATTCTGGGAGTTGAAGTCCACAAGTCATAAAAGGGCCAAGTTTGAAGAGCCCTGATCTAGCATATTTCACACCTCTGGCTTCTACTGTCAAGATGTGTCTTTTCTGGTGCATGAACCTGGGATGTGGTCGATACACTGTGAGACCTCATTAAATCAACCAAGTACTGGCCAGTCTTGCTTATCCATGGTATAAATGACACTGCAAGAAGAAGACAATATTTGAGAGGATTGCAATTGTCTATAAAGCTCTGCTTAGGAACATAAAGTTGCTATCCTAATACGTTTCATGTCGGAAGCGCCAAAGTGCTTCCTGGGTGAAAGGATTTGCAGTGAATTCACTGTTGCCTGGGGGACACCCACTTGGAGGTTCCATTTGCACCCCTGTGAAGTTGCTCACCCAAGTGGTACCCATTAATCTACTTGCAGTTGCCCGCTTTCAAACGGTTGAATCAGCGGGAGCTGGAGCATGTGACGGGAGTTCAACCTGTCCCATGGTAACAACGGGTCTCAAACACGAGCCCAGCATTCTAACCACAGGAGCTCCTTGAGAAAGTTACTGATCTGTTGGTGATTGATGGATAAGTAAGGAAAACAAGATGGTAAGAAAGGGCTTTATCAAGAAAGATGAAGAGATAGACCATGGCCAAAACTGTCCATATAAAGGACTTTTTAGATGAGTAGGAGCTGGTAAAAATGTGTTTTGCATCGTCCTTGCATACTTCTCAGAAGGGCTTTAAACTAAAAATAGAAGTGAGAGGGAAATAGAAGCACAGATGCAGGTAGAGAAATGCTGAGCATTAGGAAGATGGCATCACGTTCTAACCCAGGAGGTATGAATCAGAAAAGAACAGACAGAAACCCTAACACAGTTCTGTGGAAAAGAAACTAGGAAGTGTTGGTGCTCTCTGTTTTCTTGCAGATGGTTCATTTCCCAAACTAGGGAATAGAATAGAATAGAATAGAATAGAATAGAATAGAATAGAATAGAATAGAATAGAATAGAATAGAATAGAATAGAATAGAATAGAATAGAATAGAATAGAGAATTATTAGGAATAGAATGGAATAGAGTAGAGTAGAGTAGAGTAGAGTAGAGTAGAGTAGAGTAGAGTAGAGTAGAGTATAGAGTAGAGTAGAGTAGAGTAGAGTAGAGTAGGACAGGACAGGACAGGACAAGACAGGACAGAATAGAATTCTTTATTGGCGCAAGTGTGATTGGACAGCCAAGGAATTTGTCTCTGGTGCATAAGCTCTCAGTGTACAAACCACAAGGTAATATAATCAATGTACATACAAACATACAAACAACATGTGCATAGAAACAACAAGTGTACATACAAACATCAAGGTAATGTAAGCCTATGATACCAATAGAAGGTAGGAGAAAGGATGACAAGGGTAATAGTAATACAGCCATATACTAATACACCACATGCAGTAATACAGGTTTAGAGTACTAGTATTGGTACACCAAGCAACAGAGTACTGATAACAAACAGGAAATAGTAAAAACCTTAGCACAGAAAGCAAAGCATGAACGGATAGAATCCAGTTCTGATGACAGCCATAATTGGAATCTACTCATTCAAAGAGACCCAACTTAAAAAAAAAAGTAGAACAGCTTTGTATACCGTGAAACAATATGCCTGCAAAAAAAAAATCGTGACTGAATATGGAAGTCCTGCCACAAGCATCTGTTAAGATGAAAAGAACCTAAAGTGATACTATTGTGTTTGTCAGAGGCCACTTTTATAAGCAAAAAAAAAAAATGTAGACAAGGCTTTTCTACTTCAGTTCAACAAGTTCTCAAGAGGGGCCAAAACTATAGTGTGAATGGGAGACTTCAATTATTCCAGTATCTGTGGGAAAATTAACTCAGCTAAGTACAGCATATTTCTGATCTGTTTTTTCAGGGGGAAGAAGAAACTAGAGGATTACCTAGACATAAACCGAGTGATGAAACGAAGATGCCAAATGACTGGAGGAGGAATGATCACGTCATGCTGGAGTTCAAGATAATTAGGGGAGGAAAGGCAAAGAGGAAAACTTGAAGAAGGCAAATTTTAATGAACTGTGCCTGAAGATGGGTAGCATCCTTTAGCGTGAAACCCCAAAGAATAAACAGTTCCAAATGGAATGAGAAAGCACAAATTATTCCAATGAGAAGAAGGGAAAACAATTAAAAATGTAAGAGAAGCAAAGAAGAGATATATTGAAAATGGCCGCAGAGGCTGATAATTAAGGAGGGGTATAAACTACAGGTAGTTCTTGACTTATGACCACAACTGAGCCTAAAATTTCCAATACTAAGCAAGACAGTTGTTAAGTGAGTTTCAACTCATTTTACGACCTTTGTTGCCACAGCTCTCAAGAAAATCCCTGCAGTTGTTAAGTTAGTAACATGGCTGTTGACTGAATCTCATTTTCCCACTGACTTGGCTTGTCAGAAGGTTGTAAAAGGGAATCACGTGATCCTGGGACACCACAACCGTCATAAATATATGAGCCACTTCCCAAGCGTCTGTATTTTTATCACATGACCATGGGGATGGTCAGGATTTTTTTTTTTGCCATAGAACGCACCGGAATGGAGTTCCAGCACCTTTTTTCGATGGATTTTCCAGAGTTGCGTTCTTTTCCTATTGTTTCCCTTCCTAGCCTCATTTGTTTTGGAAAATGCCCCGCTGGCGGTACGGTGGCAGCGGGGTACCCTGCGGCGCTGTCTGCCTCCTCTAGGGGGAGCCATGAGGCGCCGGAGCACCACAGCCAGAGTGTGGCTTGATTGGCTGGGTCGGACCATGTGGTGTGGGAGCCGATGGTGGCGGTGGGAGACACATAAACATGGAGGCCCTCTTTCACGAGAGGGCGAGCAAGCCTCTTGCCTTCCATTACAGAAGGTGGGGTGTGAGGTTAAAAAGAGGCGAAGTGAGAGGAAAGTTCCTTGGGTAGTTCAAAGGCTGGGATGTCTACAAAAATCTCTTTTTAGTCTTTTATACTTTATATTCAAACTTCAGAGGGGAAGAATAAGAATAAAGCCAATGTCTTGTGATTTGGAGGTATTATTATTATTAATAATAATATATATTAATTATGTATTGGTCAGATGTAAAGGTAGTCCTACAGTATGAGGTTTAATCAGATCGATTTATGAAATTGGGTTTAACTGAAAGGTAAATTAAAAGCAATCTGTTCACTGACAAAAGTTTCAACTTTAATTTGTTTCAAGTCAACATCCATATTAAACTCCAAATGTAAATTTTTCCACCTTGTTTGACAACTTCTTAAAAATAATTCAATCTTTTACAAGCCACCAAATTTTGTTTTATTGGGCCAATTTCATTCTACATAGAAAGCTGACATTTCCACTCATTAAACTAAATGGGTATGCCAATGGTCAATGTCCCAAAAGATTAATAAAATGCCTTCTTGTAATTTAAAGCCACACTGTGCAGGGTAACATCAATAGTATTAACTTTCCTTGAACAAAATCCTAGTCTTTTAGATACACTAAAAATTGAAAGGTTTTTTGTTTCAACTACAAATGTAAACCTTGTGGGGTAGGCAAGGCGGGTTGTATGACATGTGTGAGTTTCGGCATTTATTTTTTTTTACAAAAAAAGCACTGGGGATGCTACCCCCGTCTTAAGTGTGAAAAATGGTCCTAAGTCCCTTTTTTTCCAGTGCCGTTGTAACGTTCCCCTTATATAACCTTTATTGTTTTATCAATGTATAAAATACACAGAGAAATAAAAATGGGAAAATTAAGGGAAGAAAAAAGAAAGGTGGAAAGAAAGTATGAGGTACAAGGGAAGGAAGAAAAAGTCGTTGATTTCCGACTCTTTTTTGCACAGTACAAGATAACATTACCACCTCAACTTTTTGCTTTTACACATTAGTATATAACTAGCCAGTGCTTTTTTTGTAAAAGAAAAAGGTGCCGGAACTCACACATTGTTGTGATTCAGGGTCAGCCTGTGGGTTCGGCAGTTGGGTCGGATGACTCAGACGAGGGGGAGGAGGGGGGTGTTGAAGAAGAACTTGCTGATGATGGCTTGGAGGCTCCGCAGAGCCCCCAGCCAGGCCCCTCTTACTTGGTGGAGACCCAGCTGTGTGAGCCCGACAGTGTGGATGAAGATGACCCACAGCTGGCCCTGTTCAAGGATGCCCGACGCAGGAGGCAGTCAAGTAGGAGCAAGCAGAGAAAGGCTGTGGGACTTCTCGGAAGGAGGCAAAGAGAGGCCACGCCCTGAACTCTTATAAAGGGAGTGTTTGGGGGAGGGCTGTTTTGCTGAAAGCAACCGCTCCGATAGAGGATCAAAGCTCCGGTATCTTGTTTCATGTTTTGTTTGTTTGTGTAATAAATTTGGCAGACGTATTCCAGCCTCTGCCGTTTGTACAGGGGTTGCCTTTCTGCAAGGCCGGTAGCAGGCTGGTACAGAACACACATGTCATACAACTCACCTTGCCTACCCTACAAGGTTCCATCCAAAAAAGGTGCCGGAACTCCGTTCTGAGCGTTCTATGAGAAAAAAAGCCCTGTAACTAGCCATTTTTATAACAACAAGTCTATCTAATTGGCAAAACCAAAGTCAAAGTTTCTTTCTTTTTTTTTCAACACAAGTACAAAATCCAGAAGTGACATCCAAATAAAAAAAAAACTTGTAACATTGTAACTTTTAACGATCACTAAATGAATGATCGTAAGTCGAGGATTACCTGTGTAGTGAGAATCCATAACTGTACCTTGAATGACTTCAAATCTCCAGGGACAGATATAGGAGAAGTTAATTGCAATAAGTGTTTCTCCTAAAGTGTAATGGATTCAGTCTTGAAGGATCCACCTATGCTTTATTTAACATTTTTCCTGGCCCTCCGTAAATGTTAAAAAATGCATTTGTTTTTTTTTTTTTGGGGGGGGAGAAACTACAATGAATACTTAAACTGTTTCACTTTTGTCAGCATCTTTGATTTTACTATCTGATCATATAACCCTCTATTCCAGGGGTGTCAAACTCAATTTCATTGAGGGCCGCATCAGCATTGCAGTTGCCCTCAAGGGGCCGGGTGGGTGTGGCCAGAGTGGGCATGGCCTACTGGGTGGGCGTGGCTAGAGTGCATATGGCCTGCTGGGTGGGCGTGGCCAGCTCTACAACGTTCGCATCAAGGGTGCCTATGGGGGCCTGGGTAGGAGTGGGACAGATCTGAGGGTCTCTGGCAGGAGGAGGGTCTCTGGGCCAGGGCCAAGGCAGCGGGGGCCGTTCCCTCACTGTTTCCAGGGTGGCTTCGCGGGCCACATGAAACCACTTTGCGGGCCGGATCTGGCTCCCGGCCCTTGTGTTTGACATGTCTGCTCTATACCGTTTATCCAAAAAAAAAAAAAAAAAACTAGACCCAAAGATGCTTTTTTCCCCCCAAAAAGGCGAAAACTGTACTTTGGTTTTCCTTGAAGACGTTTCGCTTCTCATCCAAGAAGCTTCTTCAGTTCTGACTGTCAGAACTGAAGGAGCTTCTTGGATGAGAAGCGAAACGTCTTTAAGGGGAAAAAACAAAGTTTAGTTGCCTTTTGGGGAAAAAAAAAACCTTTGGGAAAACCATGACCTGGATGACTGAGAATCTCCAGAGACATTTAACAAAACTAGACTGCTTGCAAAAGTTAAAACCCAAAATATAATATACACGGTAAGGTCAGCAATGTGAGCCCAATGCTTGTAAGTGCAAATGCCTGACTCAACCAGGATACAATCTACACGTCAGTCGACATGGTCTCTTCCTAGATCCAATGCACATTTCACCACACAGAAGGCCTTGATGCTGGCCGAGCCAAGGCCAGGGCAATTTTAGCTGATGAAAAGTGACATGGCTCCTCTCCCTTACCACTTTTTTTGCAGACCCCTAGTGAGTAATTTCAGGCTTTCTCTTGTTTGTTTGGATTCTTCTCCCCTCCCGGCCACCACAACTTAGCAAAAACGAGCTGTCCTTTCCAATCATGTTCAGTGGAACGCCAGGCAACGGCAGCTATCAACAAAATCACAAGATAGAGATTCCCTTCCCATGTAATTATAGGGTGTGCCACTATGCAGATGTCTCTGCGGAAAGCTGGAGCAGGCCGCAATTAACCAGAAGAGCCGAGCAGCGAATGCGGTTACAAGGAAATAGAGAGGAGAAGGTGGTTGCAATCTCATAAGGTTTATTTTAAAATCCATCAGAGCGAGGCTTAAACAGTTATGCCATGTCCCAGAATTGACCGTATCTTTGCTGCAATTAAATTTGGGGCTGAAACTTGGAAAGTTCTCTAAACCCTTTGGGTCATAACCCATGTGAGGAGGAGGAGGAGGGTGCTGGAAATTATCCTCACCAGCAAGGAGAAGATGCTGCAGCAGCTGTGTTGGTCATGTGCCCAAAAGGTATGAGCAAGGCAGAAATGGGTCAAAAGAAGACAGCACGTTGAATGTCCCTGAAGTTTCCTTTCTGAATTGTTTACATCGATACTCCAACATGAGACAGGTGATTCACACCTTTAGACCATTTTTCAAACGTTGTAACTTCTAGTGGTTAAAGATGTTGAGCTGGAAAGCTGACAGCCCAGGTTTGAGACTCTAGCACATGGGTTTTCAAACTTGGCCCTTTTATGACTTGTGGACTTCAACTCTCAGAATTCCTCAGCCAGGCGTGCCTGGCTGAGGAATTCTGGGAGCTGAAGTCCACAATCATAAAAGGGCCAAGTTTGAAGACCCCTGCTCTAGCACTATGTGACGGGGTGAGCTCCAGTTATTTGCCCCAGCTCCTGCCCACCTAGCAGTTTGAAAGCATGCAAATAGATAAATAGGTATCACTTCAGCGGGAAGGTAACCACGTTCCCTGCACCTTTGGTCTATAGTCATGCTAGTCACATGACCACGGAAATGTCTTCAGACAATGCTGGTTCCCTCGGCTAAAAAAACAGAGATGAGCACCGCTCCCTAGAGTCGGATAATTTATGAAACACAACTGCCTTTGCTAAGCCATAAACCATGGTTTACAAAACCACCAGTGGCTTGATGCAATGAAGGAAGCCTTTGATTTAGGTCACCTTGAATAGAATAGAGCTGGAAGGGATCCTGGAGGTCTTCGAGTCCAGCCCCCGGCTCAAGCAGGAGGGCCTATCCAGGGGTAGGCAACCTTGGCCTCTTTTATGACTCATGGACTTCAACTCCCAGAATTCCTGAGCCAGCCATGCTAAGGGGAAAAGGAGAGTTTCAAAGCTGAGCCATACTGGCTCAAGAATTCTGGGAGGTGAAGTCCACAACTCATAAAAGAGCCAAGGCTGCCTACCCTTGACCTATACCATCTCAGACAGGTGATTGTCCAGTCCCTTTAAAAAACAAAACCTTCCAGTGATGGAGCTAAAGAAAAGCAAGCTTCTGCCGCATTGCCTAAGAACAATTCTGCTCCATCAGACATATGATCTTCTTTTCCTGGACATTTATACAGGATTAGACTGCAATCTAGGAACAGACTGGGCACAAATCCCATTGAAATGCTGAAGCTTACTTCTGATTAAACATTCAGTTACGTAATTTGATTATCCTTCAAATCTAATCAAGATTTCTTTCACTGAGCAACAGGAGCCACTGCTGTAAGGGAGAAATTGATCGAGTGCTGTACATTTTGAGTAATTCTGCCTTATATTCATGTCCGTGCGACGGCCACTGAATGCCAAAATCTACTTCAAGGGTTACCCACCTCACAAATCCATTTTAGGGCTCTCTATGGCCAATGGAACCTTGACTTCCAGCGGCAACTGACAATAAAATCTGAAGTCTTCTCTCTCTGCTGCCAAATTTTATTTCAACCTCAGGAAATCTCCCCTCGGGATGGGGTTGAAGTGAGAGATGGGAGGTCTCCTCCATGGCTGCAATGTTTCTGGGGGTTTCCCCTTCACATTTTGATTGTTTTCTTAGAGGTTCTTCCAAAGATGGCAACTTTCCAAAACTCAAAAGCATACAAAACCACACTCCGGCACAGCTGAAAACCTCAATGGCCAAGAGAGCTGGAAGGTTTTCGGAAAGCTTGAAGACCAACCAAACGAAACAAATGTCAGCGTTGTTTATCTTGCAGATGTAACTGAGTGCTCTCTCTAGGAGAAACCTTTAATTTGTTTCTTCTTTAGAAAAGAAATATGGTGCAGGGAGAAAGGGAGAGACAGCGTAATCACATATGCATTTCTGAAGCATTTTGTTTATTGAGCCCGCTCTCCCTGGGAAAAAACAAGTATGGTCTTTAATCACGTTTGCAAACAGTTACATGTCCAAAAAGACACGATGGAATAAATCTGGAACAGTGGAACATTGGGATTGTTTAGTTAAGGAGGACCATGGCTTCTAATATGAGGAGAACTATTGTAATGCAATCAGGTTCCAGCCCTCCTGATTGGTTCAAAGGATGGCTTCAAATTTATTTGGCTGATTAGACACAGGAGGAATTTGGGCTAAACCAGGGGTAGGCAACCTTGGCTCTTTTATGACTCGTGGATTTAAACTCCCAGAATTCCTGAGCCAGCCATGCTGAGGAGAAAAGGAGAGTTTCCAAGCTGAGCCACGCTGGCTCAGGAATTCTGGGAGTTGAAGTCCACGAGTCATAAAAGAACCAAGGTTGCCTACCCCTGTTCTAAACCATACAGTGATTGGTTGAGGGAATTAGTCTTACAAAGAGGACTAGGGTTGATATGATAGCTGTCCTCAAGTACTTGAGGGGCTGTCACAGAGAAGGCATCAACTTATTCTGCAAAGCATCTGAAGTCAGGACAAGAAGTAACACATGAAAGATCATTAAAGAGAGATCCAACTAAAAACTAAGGAGAAATTTCACTGACTTAAATCAATGGAATGGCTTACCTCCAGAAGCTCTGCATGCTCCATTGCTGGAGGTTTTAAAGAAGAGATGGGACAGCCAGTCGTCTGAATTGGGTCTCCTGCTTGAGCAGAAGGTTGGACTGAAAGACCTCCAGTGCCCCTTCCAACACTATTATCTATGTTCTAAGATGGTCCCTGAGGTAATAGCAATAGCAAATAGCACTTATACTTATATATCACTTCACAGTGCTTTAAAGCCCTCTTTCAGCGGTTTACAGAGTCAGCATATTACCCCCAACAGTCTGGGTCCTCATTTTACTGACCTCAGAAGGATGGAAGGCTGAGTCAACCGTGAGCTGGTTAGGATCGAACTCCTGGCAGTCAGCAGAATTAGCTTGCAATACTGCACTTGTTGTGCCACACAACAAGCATCCAAGCTGTCAATGGCTTTATATTAATTATCAGCACCTTGGAAAGAGCTCAGAAGTCTACTAGCAGTCAGTTCTGCAAAAGAGACGTTGGTCTGCTAAACCAGGGTTTTGAAACTTGGCCCTTTTATGACTTGTGGACTTCAACTCCCAGAATTCCTCAGCCAGCATGCCTGGCTGAAGAATTCTGGGAGTTGGAGTCCACAAGTCATAAAAGAGCCAAGTTTCAAGACCCCTATGCTAAACCAATAAGAGCTGCACAACAAGTAGGCCACCATATTCTGAGTCAGTTCCAACACCTGAGTCATTTTCAAGGGTGCCCCATTGAAAGTGAATTGTAGTCACCTGGCTGAGAAATGACAAGGGTATAAATCACTGTTTTCAGTGCCACCCAAACAAGAAAAGGCACCAACTCTCTCTGCAACTCTAACTGGAGGACCTGGTAAAGCTGGACAAAAGCTCTCCTAGCCACACTTTCTCCATGCTGTATAAAACACACACACATACATCAGTGGTGGGATTCAAATATGTGAACAACCGGTTCTCTGTGTGGATGCTGCTTCTGGAAGTCCATTCTGGGCCTGGGTAACAAAAAATTAGCTATCGGTTCTGCCAAAGTGGTGCGAACTGGCTGAATCCCACTACTGACATACATGCACACAGAGAACAAAACGTCATGGCAACCTCAGGCAAATATTGTGAATTCCTTACTTGTACCAGATGTCAGGTGCGAATACATAAGTATACAGTATAATTTGCATAATGACATCACCATTTGCCTGATGTTATTTTCCATGGTCTTGCTTCATTGTGGACTGCCACAAATATATAATATATGTGTGTGTCTGTGTGTCTGTGTATACATAAGCAGACAAAAACAGCAGCTCTAACAAGCTGATGTTATGCATAAGAACAGAAGGATACACATTTTTGGCAATTGATTGATCTCGGAGCTCAAAAGCAAAGCAGAATCAAGCCAGGTTAACATTTGGATGGAAGACAAGACTATGAAGTCTACAGGCCAATTTCAGAAATTGAAAAACATTAAAAAATTTGGCAACGATAGAAAACTTCTCTAAAAAGAAAATGGCTAGAATGTGTCCATGACACCAACAAGAACTAAACTGGACTGAAAAGAGACTTCACTCTCTTAGACTCAGCAGCTTTCAATGGTCCCTGTTCTTAGTGACGTCAATTTACCAAACTAGGTGCCATTAAAAAAAGAAAAGAAACTAATGTTTTTTGTTTTTTTTTTCATTTCAGAAGGTTAAAAGCTGGCACACAATTTAAAAAGCTATCAAACCTGACGCTGGGATCCATCAAAAGAATAAAAAGTGTAAGATCTAATACTCCCCCATAAGAAATGAGAAACGTTATTCTAAGAGAAAGAAAAGATATGCAGATGACACCACTCTAATGGCAGAAAGTGAAGAGGAACTGAAGAGTCTCTTGTTGCGAGTGAAGAAGGAGAGTGCAAAAGTTGGGTTGAAACTAAACATTAAGAAAACTAAGATCATGGCATCCGGCCCTCTTAATTCCTGGCAAATAGATGGGGAAGAAATGGAGGTAGTGACAGATTTTATTTTCCTGGGCTCCAAGATCACTGCAGATGGGGACTGTAGTCAAGAAATTAAAAGACGCTTGCTCCTAGGGAGGAAAGCCATGGAAAATCTAGACAGCACACTAAAAAGCAGAGACATCACCCTGTCAACAAAAGTGCGTATAGTCAAGGCTATGGTCTTCCCAGTTGCAATGTATGGCAGTGAAAGTTGGACCATAAGAAAGGCTGAGCGCAAAAGAATTGAGGCCTTTGAACTCTGGTGCTGGAGAAGACTCCTGCGAGTCCCTTGGACTGCAAGGCGATCAAACCGGTCAGTCCTAGAGGAGATCAACCCTGACTGCTCTTTAGAAGGCCAGATCCTGAAGCTAAAACTCAAATACTTTGGCCACCTAATGAGGAGGAAGGACTCACTGGAGAAGAGCCTAATGCTGGGAAAGATTGAGGGCAATAGAAGAAGGGGACGACAGAGAATGAGGTGGCTGGATGGAGTCACTGAAGCAGTAGGCGTGAGCTTAACTGGACTCCAGAAGATGGTAGAGGACAGGAAGGCCTGGAGGAACATTGTCCATAGGGTCGCGATGGGTCGGACACGACTTCGCAACTAACAACAACAACAACAAAGAGAAAGAAGTCCATAATACCAATTAGCTTCTGATCTATTAATGTTTTTGAAGAATTTAATTCACTCTTAAGAACAGGTCAGCTCTTTGTTAGCCTATTATACCCGCTAATTAATTTATGTGACATTTGATTTGCACATTTTCTTTCTGTAAACTGTTTAGTTAATAGCAGCAATAGCATTTAGACTGATGTACCCAGTGGTGGGATTCAAATACCTAAACATCCGGTTCTCTGTGTGGATGCAGGCCTGGGCCTCCAAGACCTAGAATGGACTTCCGGAAGTGACATCCATGCACTTCCTGTGGGCTGTTTTAGGCCTAGGAGGCCTCCTCCAGGCCTCCGAGGCCTAGAATAAACTTCTAGAAGTAACATCAATGTACTTCCGACAGGCCATTCTAGGCCTGGGAGGCCTCCACCAGGCCTAGAACAGACTTCCGGAAGTGACATCCACGCACTTCTGGTGGGCCATTCTAGGTCTGGGAGACCTCCTCCAGGCCTCCGAGGCCTAGAACGGACTTCCAGAAGCAGAATGGGTTCAGCCGGTTCTCTGAACTCAACAAAATTTAGCTACCGGTTCTACCAAACCAGTGCGAACCGGCTGAATTGCATCACTGTATATACTGCTTCACAGTGCTTTACAGCCGTCTCTAAGTGGTTTACAGAGTCAGCATTTTGCCCCCAACGATCTGGGTCCTCATTTTATTGACCTTAGAAAGATGGAAAGCTGAATCAATCTTGAGCTGGTTAAGATCAAACTCCTGGCTCTGAGCAAAGTTAGCTTGCAATACTGTACTCTAACCACTGCACTAACACGCCTCATATAGCTTTTCCATCTGATACATTTCTTTCTACTTGATCCACTGCTC
>NC_138209.1:9446730-9451730 GCF_964194415.1 Vipera berus | reverse complement strand
ACGGCCATCATACAGATGACAACTGGATCATCTTTATACCCACCATGGAGGAAGAAGGTCGGTGAAATTGACAGAACTTGCTGAGATGGCCAAAGTGACTTCTTTGATTAGAGAAAGGTCGTTACTGACATTCATCAATGGTTGAAAATCCCTGATGGACTTTTTGCGTAAAAAAAAAGAAAATGATTTTATGACTTAATGTTTTAGTGATTAGAAAGAATAGGTTATAGAAAGAACAGAATTATGATTTAGTCCGAGAGAGAAAGAGAGACAGAGAGAGAGAGAGAGATCTGATTAAAATTGTATGTATAATTTCTCAGAGGAAGATTGAAAGTCAATTCTGTATTTTTTTTTTCATGTTTTCTGTTCTTTTGTTTATTTACTTTTTTTCTTTATCTCTTTTTTACCTTTTTTCCCTTCTTTTTCCTTCTTCACATGTATTATTTTTTTTTCTTTGAATGTATTTCTTATTCTACAGGTAAAACAAAAGGATTTTTTAAAAAAGTGTTTACACCATTCTCCTAACCTCAGTTTTCTTGCTTCAGTTTTATTTGATGTATACTGCCCATATCTTACAAGTCTTGAAAGTATGAAAATAATAGGTCTGATAAACTAGATCTGTACACTTTACTGAGAAACATAGAAATTATATTTCAAAAGTGATATAAACCTCTGCAGAACTAAATTCAAATTAAATTGCCCCACTTAGGACACTCAAGGGAATATACTGTATATGCCAAAATGAAAAGCTCGCAAATGCCTTTAGTGAATATTTCAGTGTTCAGTCTAGAAAGTCTAATTATCCTACCCAGATAGGTTTGTAAAATCAGAATCAAAATAGAGCTGGAAGCGGACTTCCGGTGGCTGCGCGGCGACGGAGACAGCCTTCCCGGGCTGCCCGCAGCTCAGCTGAGTGATTTTCGCCCGAAACAGCGCCGATCAGCTGTTCGGGCGGATTTGAAGCCCCCTCCTCGGGAGAAGAGGAGGGGGTGAGGCCCCAGGTAGGGGTTGAGTTCTCCGGGGCCGCCTGAGCTTGCAGCTTGGGCGGCCGAAGGATTGAACTCCCCCGTAGCCTGGGTCGCTCCCAGCTGGCCAGCGCCTCTGCTCCTGACTTTATGGAGCAGAGCCAGGCGTCTGCGACCACCCCTGCCTGAAGGAAGGACTATGGAATAAAAAGAGCAGGCAGAGCGGTACAAGAGGAAAAGGTGAAGAGGATTATTTTATTCTACTCTCGAGCTTGATGGACTTTTTAAACTCTAAGTGAAAGTGCGTCACAATTGAAAGTAAAAGATGGCGGCTAAACCTCCCCCTAAAACTCTTCGGAGTGCTGGAACTTCCCCGGTGCAACAATCATCATTGCAGGCATTGCATCCTCCTGATGTAGTGACATCGAAGGACTTACAAGATGCTCTTGAAAAACATACCCAGGTAATCTTGGAATTAATTTTGGAATCAATGGGTGATAAATTTGCACAGATGGAGGAGAAATTGAAGAAGTTGGAGGAGAGAATGGAGGAGAGGATGGAACAGAAGTACAGGGTGATGAAGGTAGACATTTTGTCTTCAGTGTATAAAGTGGCTGAATGTGTGGAAGATTTGGATGAAAAAGTCAAAGATTCGACTCAAAAGAATGCCATATTAGAAGCAAAAGTATTGGAGAATGAAGATTTAAGAGACAAAATGGATAGAGAATTGAGTCTTGCTCAATATTTCCAGATGCAGTTTGCCATTAGAATCAGAGGTTTAAAGGAGAATATTAAGGAAGATCTAAAGCAGCTGGTTTCTGAGGCTCTCGAAGTGGTATTGAATCAGCCAGCATCTGAAATAAAAGGAGGCATGGATAAAGTGTATCGTGTGAACTCATGGATTGCTAGACAGAGAAAGTTGCCTAGAGATGTGGTGGTTTATTTTGCAAAAAGGGAAATTAGAGATGAAGTTATACAAGCTGCCTATGATACTAAAGTCGTGATTGCTGATCAAGAAGTTCTGGTTCTAAAAGAAATTCCTCCAAAGATTTTAAGGAGAAGGAAGGATTTTACATTTCTTGTGCAAGAGCTCAAGCAACGAGATATAAGGTTCAGATGGGAGATTCCAGCTGGGTTGATGGTGATGCATGAAGGTAAAAGGTACCGTCTGGTTACTGTGATGCAAGCGCGTGATTTTTACAATAATGTTTTAAAAGCAACCCCATTAACACTTCTGGAAGCTGCAAAGGGATCTGAAGAAGGAGAATATCAAGAGGCTGAAGATGGACAGACAGAGGAGAGTGGTGCTGGAGGAGATCAAGTTATAACACTTTTGGATGATCCCAGAGAACAGAGGGTGACGCGTGCTGCTTTAAAACGATCAAAAAAGATAAAAGAACAAGATCAGCAGAAGTCTATGGAACTTTCACAACGTACTTACAGCCAAGTAGTGGGAGGTGGGAAAAGATTTGGGTGAGGAATGTAAAATTTATACAAGTTTGAAATCTAAGAGAGAATTTTTACAAAATGTTTTATAGATGGTATTTAGATTTTAAAAAGCTAAGCATGTATCTGAATTATTAGCCTAAATGTTGGAGGTGCGGTGATAAAGACGTAATATATTTTCATATTTTCATATATGGTAGACTTGTAAAAAGGTTAAGGCTTTTTGGATAAAAGTCTGATGGAATATACTAAGTTGATGTTGAATTTAATTACGGCAGCAAGACTTTTGATAGGATAGTACTGGAAAGAGGAACTGCCGACCATAGAAGAGTGGATTTTAAAGGTTTCCGACCTGGTCGAAATGGTGAAGATTTCGGCCTATTTGAAAGATTACTCGCAGGAACGCTATATTATGGAAGGGAGAAAATGGCTTGAGTTTATTCAGAATAAGTATAGGGTTAAGAAGTTTTATATTTGAATAAGTCTTCTTTCTTTGTTTTTTTTTCTATATTAGTTTTTTTATATATATATTTATATATATTTAATATTACTAAGGTTTGTTTTATCCTATATAAGCTAGAGAGTGATAGATTTTAGAGTTTATGGTTGTTAGTATATGGTTGTTTATGATTGTTTTTTTTTATATATACCTTGTATTTAGCTCTGGGAAGTCGGGGGGGGGAGGGGGGGAGGGGGGAGAGGAAGGGGGGGAGGGAGAAGGGGGGGAGGGGGGATTTTTTAAGGGAAAAATTGTATGTTAAAACTTTTCAATAAAAAAAAAATAGAGCTGGAAGGGACCTTGGAGGTCTTCTAGCCCAGCCCCCTGCTCAAGCAGGAGACCCTATACCATTTCAGATAAGTGGCTGTCCAGTCTCTTCTTAAAATCCTCCAGTGATGGAGCTCCCACAATTTCTGGTGGCAAGCTGTTCCATTGGTTAATTGTCCTCACTGTTAGGAAGTTACTCCTTAATTCCAGGTTGCTTCTCTCCTTGATTAGTTTCCATCCATTGTTTCTTGTCCTGCCCTCTCTGGTGCTTTGGAAAATAAGCCGATCCTCTCAAACTAGAATTCAGGTACCCTTTATGATGGCTCCTTCACACATTCAACATACATAGGGTCTCAGTGTTGCAATATTTCTTGCAGGGAAGTTAAATTAACAAGGTAACGTTTGCTGGGACAGTTACCAAAAGTAAGATAAAATAAATAAATCAAGGCGCTTTCACTTGCAAACCAAACGTCTGGAATAAGTCTGCAAAGTAAACAGTTTTCATTAATAACAGACTTAACAAAAGGGTGTAGTAATAGCAATAGCACTTAGACTTATATACCGCTTCGCAGTGCTTTACAGCCCTCTCTAAGCGGTTTACAAAGTCATCATATTGAACCCCACAACAATCTGGATCCTCATTTTACTGACCTTCGGAAAGATAGCAGCTGAGTCAACCTTGAGCTGGTCAGGATTGAACTCCGGATTGTGGGTAGAATCAGCCCGCAATATTGCATTCTAACCACTGCACCACCCGTGCTCATCTCTATCAGTAAGGTAGAGAAAAGAGAGAGAATACCTCTTAACTGGATTTAACTGGCACATTCAAATGTTGTTCAGAGGAGATTTGCTCATTTCAAAAACTTCCATCTGTATATCAAACGGTGGAACGTGCAACTTTTATTAGCTTGAGAAACACACCAGTCTGCCCAGTAGATCAATAGCTGTGTTCCAAAATCTGTGGGGCCAGGACATAGTTTTGGGAGAGAAGGAAAACTTAGGATTTTTAAATGTGAATGTTTCCCACACTGGAAATTCTTCTTCTTTTTCTTCTTCTTTTTTTTGCACCCCTGATTCCCAAGATGTTTCAAGTGCCATGGTGCCTATGGGTACTAATGACTTGCTTCTCTGCATTATAGTGTACACCAGGCACGTGCTGTTCTGTACCAGCCTGCTACCGGCCCTGCAGAAAAGGCAGGGACAACCCCTTTTACAAGAAGGCAAGAGGCTGGAATTACGCCTGCCAAATTTATTACTACAAAAACAAACGGAACAAGACAAACCAAGAAACAGGAGCTTTAAGAAACAGGAACTATCCAAGCCGTTGCCTTCAGCAAACCAGCCCTCCCACACATTCCCCTTATATAGAGTTCAGGGCGTGGCTTCTCTGTGCCTCCTTCCGAGGAGCCCCATTGCCTTCCTCTGTTTACTCCTAATTGACTGCCTCCTGCGTCGGGCGTCCTTGAACAGGGCCAGCTGTGGGTCATCTTCATCCACACTGTCAGGCTCACACAGCTGGGTCTCCTTGTTGACCAAGTGGGAGGGGCCTGGCTGAGGGCTCTCATCAGCAAGATCTTCAACCCCCTCAGCAAGGTCTTCAACACCCCCCTCCTCCTCTGAGTCGTCCGACCCAACTGCCGAACCCACAGGCTGACCCTGAATCACAACACGTGCAACTGTGGCAACTTTGCAACCTTTGGACTTCGATTCCCACAATTCTTGAGCCAGCAGGTTCAGGAATTCTGGGAGTTGAAGTCTACAGCTCGTAAAGTTGTCACAGTTGCTCACTCCTGGTGTGCAAGATTGTCTCTCTGTGTGTGTCT
>NC_138209.1:9179230-9444230 GCF_964194415.1 Vipera berus | reverse complement strand
AAAGGCAAGATAAGAAACAACGGATGAAAACTAATCAAGGAGAGAAGCAACCTAGAACATAGGAGAAATTTCCTGAAAGTTAGAACAATTAATCAGTGGAACAACCTGCCTCCAGAAGCAGTGAATGCTCCAACACTGGAGGTTATTAAAGAAGAGATTGGACAACCATTTGTCTGAAATGGTATAGGGTTTCCTGCCTGAGCAGGGGGTTGGACTAGAAGACCTCTAAGGTCCCTTCCAATTCTGTTATTCTATGTTCAATGTTCTAAAATCTGAATTTGCAGGAACAGCATCCTTTGGCTACAGAGTTTCTCCAGAAATTGCTATCTGCTGCGGCTTGGGAACTACAGCATAAGAAGTAGCCAGATGAACGCCCCTTGAAATGCAGAGAATTTATGGCCTACTACTTCCTAACTCCCCCCTCCCCATATAATTCAAGCTCCATTTGCCAGACTTAAAATGGAGATCTATTACACACACACACACACACACACACACACACACACACACACACAACAACCCACCAGGGCCGAACTGGAAAGGGGGGTGGAGGCGAAACGTGCTAGTCAACCGCATTTGTGTGTGATAAATAATCAGTTGTGTGGTGCGCTCAGTTTTCGATGCTTGTTAAAAATCCAGCCACTGGAACAGCTCCCGAAACTCACCGCTTCCCACCTCCATTGCCAATCTCTTTTGCATCTCATTGGCATTTGAGAACATTAATTGACTCATTATTCCAATTCATATTCAGGAAAGGAAGCTGATTAACGAAGGCAGATGCAGAATCTCCAGACGCATTTGAAGCAGCCTTGTTTGCCCCGCTAGTTTACTCGACTTATTAGTATCCTTCAGAAACAGCAGCCAAGAGAAGTGGGAGATGCTTTATGGCCTATCCTTTATGGCATTGGCACATCTATACGTATTTATTTATTTATTTCGCCCTTTTTTATTTTATTTCTCGGGGGTTTTTTTGTTTCAAATGACCATCCACGTAAGAGCGGTGCCAAAGGAAAGGAAAAGACGGTGGGAGGGAGGGAGGGAGAGCAACTTAACGGAGCAATTGCTTTGAGATTTTTATTTTGCGTTGTTGAGGAGAAAATATATAAGCAGAGTTACGAAAAAAATGTGAAAGAGGCAGTGGCATCGGTAATAAAGCCTGGCGTGTGTTGTGATGCCACCATGCAAATGACACAATTTAGCGTGTGCAATGTGTCCTGGATGATGTTTTGATGCATGTGTCATTAATTTGCCATTTCTTGTCCTTTCTGGGGATATCCATGGAAACAGCTAACTGGCCAATTCTAGAAGTATCATAACCTATATTTACTTATTGATATACTACCTTTCTTGTTTTTATAAATAACTCATGGCAGTGAACATGCCCAGTACTCCTTCCTCCTTCTATTGTCCCCACAACAACCCTGTGAGGTGGATTGGGTTGAGACAGAGTGACTGGCCCCAAAACACCTGGCTGGCTTTCATGCATAAGATGGGACAAAAATTCTCAGTCTCCTGGCAATTGGCCTAAATTAACTTGGCTTTTCATGCCTAAGGCAGGACTAGAATTCACAGTCTCCTGCTGTGTGGCCTCGTGCCTTAATCACTAGACAAAACTGGCTTTCCTTGCGACTGCCAGTCTCATAACCATCTATCTGGGGGATGTAAAAGAAATTAAAACCAAGCAGTAATCAAATATAAGAACCAATAATCCACACAACTGAAGTCTAGGCTTACCAAAATAGTGACTTAGATGAGATAGGTGGTGTAGAAATGTGATAGAGATGATAGATAGATAGATAGATAGATAGATAGATAGATAGATAGATAGATAGATAGATAGATAGATAGATAGATAGATAGATAGATAGATACAAACAGACAATAGATGGGAGAGACGGCGGGGGGGGAGAGGGAGAGAGACTTACAGAGTGATTAATATTGTCTGAAATTTGAGTCATGGCAACTGGACTTATTTTTGTGTCAATTAGAAACATTTTGCTCTTCATCCAAGCAGCTTCATCAGTCGTAGCAAGTCAGGCAGAGAGGCATTGGAGTGTACCAGTTCCTCCTGCACCAACCTCTTCACCTTTCAGACAATTTTACCTGGACAGCTGAGAATTTTCACTGACATATTGCTACTGCTTTGGGGAGGAAACCCTTGAGGTTGGTGCAGGAAGAGTTGGTACATTCCAACAACTCTCTGCCTAACTAACTTTCTCTGACTGATGAAGCTGCTCAGATGAGCTGCGAAATTTTTCTACCCAACAAGAATAGGAATAGGAATAGGAATAGGAATAGGAATAGGAATAGGAATAGGAATAGGAATAGGAATAGGAATACTGTAGGAATAGGAATAGGAATAGGAATAGGGATAGGGATAGGGATAGGAATAGGAATAGGAGTGGAGTGGAGTGGAGTGGAATGGAATAGAATAGAATAGAATAGAATAGAATAGAATAGAATAGAATAGAATAGAATAGAATAGAATAGAATAGAATAGAATAGAATAGAATAGAATAGAATAGAATAGGACCTTGGAAGTCTTCTAGTCCAGCCGCCTGCTCAAGCAGGAGAATCTACACCATCTCTGACAGGTGATTGTCTAGTCTCTTCTTAAAAATCTCCAGTGATGGAGCGCCCACGATTTCTGGTGGCCAGCTGTTCCACTGGTTGATTGTCCTGACTGTCAGGAAGTTTCTCCTTAGTTCCAAGTTGCTTCTCTCTTTGATCAGTTTCCAACCATTGTTTCCAACCATTGTCCAGTTACCATAACTCAACTTTCACACAATATTAAACAACCTTTAAGTCTTATCCTACCATTTATGGTATCTCTGTTGTTTGCCTTAAAATACGGATAAGGCACAGATTTTTAGTAATAGTACTGGTGACTCTGGAATTTGTTCCGGTGTTAAGGTTGCAAGTTTTTCACTACTGACTTAAAGCATCAGCAAAATAACAGTCAGACTAATTTTCAGAAGGGAGAAATCCATTTAATTGCAGCAGAGTACTAAGGTGGCTCCCATACCTGAAATGCATTTATGTGTTTTTCTTTTAGAGAAATGTACTTTACCTCCAGCTCTCTCTCCACGGAAGTATGGCAAACTGAAAAGTTATTTCTACAGGCCTTTAATGATGACTTAAGGGGCAGCCATCAATCCCTAATGTCTACATTTTTCTGGTGGTTTACTACAACCCCCTCCTCTTTGCCTCTTAATTTAAAGAGTTAGTTTTGCTTCACAAACAGTTGCTGGGGGAGAAAGGGGGGGGACATCAATCCCTGTAGGAAATGTGTTTTGCCTGTCACAGCTGACTGCTATAGTTCCTCTGCAGCCATTATCATCTGTCATGTAAATACATAATTAAGAGCTTTTTAAAAATGCAAATTATGTAAATATATATTAAAGGTTTTCAGAAAAGGCAGAGGGTTGGCCCAGTGGAACATAATGAGTCCTTTGGAGCTGTTTGTAAATACATATTAAATTTGAAAATGAAGAATAAACGCTCAATGGAGCAGTAAGTATTTTTTTCAGAACCATTTACAGATCCTTGAACAGACACTCATTTTTATACCAGAGGTAGACTCTGAAATGTACAATTAATGCAAGATCAACAGTCCTGGTTTGCTCTCAACTTGGGTTGTTGAAAACTTAGAAAGTGGCCCGCTTCTAAAGGAACAAAGTACAGTAATAAGCATGTAGAAGATAAAAAACTGGAGAAAGTAGCAAAATGCAAAGAACTGCAAATAGAAACAGAACGACTGTGGTAAAAGAAAGAAAAGGTAGCACCAACAGTAATAGGTGCCTTAGGTGCAAACCCAAAAGAGTTGAACACCACAGGCATTGACAAAATCACCAACAGTCAATTGCAAAAGGCAGATTAACTTGGAACAGCTTACATCCTTCCGTGTTATCAGTAACACCATCAAACACCCACAGCTTATACTTGGATAGGACTCGATAGGTGGACAAAATGTCAGGTCCCATCTGAATATCTGGTTGACTGTAAAAATATATTTTTACAATGGTAGCTTAAGACAAACTCTGAGAGTTTGCAGAATTGTGATGTGGATCAATTGCCCTCCCATGTCATTTTTGACCTCTAAGTTCTTTCAGATCTTAAAAATCAACCTTTTTTAAAAATAAAAATACTTCCATGTAATATTATTTTATTGTTATAGTTTTCCATCTTATTCTTTATACTAGGAGTTCAAGGTGGATGATAGCAGCAGTATCGACCACAAAGGAGAGGAGGAACTATTATTAATATTACAACCCTTTCCATTTAGATGATAAACATAATCAAATATTTATGCAATGTTGACATAATTGCAGCTTGGGTGTAATCCATTTCCAGAGTGAGAAAGTCTTTGATTCTATGAAAACTGACATGAATCTAAAGAGTCAAAAGAGCCTTCTCGTGTCTGTGCTTTTAACTTGAGTGATGGAGTCAGAAAAAACAGGACAGCCTGTGGCGGATATTTTCCAAGATTTAAAAGAACTAAGCCTTCTCTCTTTTTTCTTCTTTTTTAATGAACTTCAACGTGCTTTCTTTTTTTGGAATAATCAGATCCATTTTTAAATTTACCCTTGTGTCTAACTGAGATGGACAAATCTGTCAGTTTTGCTTTTTTTCCCCTTCACTAGAATCTCAAGTTCTCTCTGTCCTATATATGAAGACATCTGTTGCTTTTCTTTTATATTTATTATTGCATAAGTCTCCTCTCTACACTTTTCTATCTCTTCCACCAACTTTTTTTTATTGAGGTCTTTTTTTTGGCTGTGGCCATGCTGGCCAGGCAAAAGAATTCAACCAGGCTGGATTTCAGTAACGCGAGATCAGAGATGGTAGGCCACTTGGCAAGGCCAATGTTGTAGACTGGACTGGACTGGAAAGAGAAGAAGAAGAAGAAGAAGAAGAAGAAGAAGAAGAAGAAGAAGAAGAAGAAGAAGAAGAAGAAGAAGAAGAAGAAGAAGAAGAAGAAGAAGAAGAAGAAGAAGAAGAAGAAGAAGAAGAAGAAGAAGATGGAGGAGGAGGAGAAGGAGAAGGAGAAGGAGAAGGAGAAGGAGAAGGAGAAGGAGAAGGAGAAGGAGAAGGAGAAGATCTAGACAACAAGCATTTCTGTATTTTTGCAAGAAAACTACATTGCCATGTGTTCCTCAGGCAGAATAACAGAATAATAGTTAGAAGGGACTTTGGAGGTCTTCTAGTCCAACCCCCTGCTCAGGCAGGAAACCCTATACCATTTCAGACAAATGGTTGTCCAATCTCTTCTTTAATAACCTCCAATGTTGGAGCATTCACCGCTTCTGGAGGCAGGTTGTTCCACTGATTAATTGTTTTAACTTTCAGGAAATTTCTCCTATGTTCTAGGTTGCTTCTCTCCTTGATTAGTTTCCATCCGTTGCTTCTTGTCCTGCCTTCAGGTGCTTTGGAGAATAGCTTGACTCCCTCTTCTTTGTGGCAACCCCTGAGATACTGGAACACTGCTATCATGTTCCCCCTGGCCCTTCTCTTCGTTAAACTAGACATACCCAATTCCAGCAACCGTTCCCTATATATTTTAGCCTCCAGTCCCCCAATCATCTTCGTTGCTCTTCTCTGCAGCTCTGCAAAGCACCAGCTTAGACTCAAGGGGTCCTTTTATCTTACTTTTTAGAGCAGGTTATCTTCCACAGCGAGGCAATTAAGTAGGAATTTATTCGAAGGACTTTATTTTAACCAAATTACAGGTCCTCACTACCTCCTTGATGATCTTCACCAGGCATTTCTTTCCTACACTCTCTGATTTTACCTGGCAGGCTGCTACGTGTGACAAAGCAAAACTTCAAAATGCAGCTGACACCAAGTAGAGAGTTACTGACATTGCTCTCTACTGTAAGTCCTTGTGTTGGTTTACACAAGAGCCTCCACACCGCTTCAGTTTGTTTGTTTGTTTTTTAAACAAAATTGGTTCAGAAAAACTCAGTGAAGTTGAGAGAATGGAAAGGGTTTATAGTTTGTACTCTTTAGTGGTTTATTTCATTCTTCCTGCCCTTTGTAGGATGTGAAGATAGTTGGGTCAAGCCAGGCTGAGTCTGTCTCATTTATTTGACAGTAACAGTGCTTCCAGGTCTGTTGAGGATCACGTTTATACAGTCTTGCATCACTATTTGTTTATTTATTTTATTATTTTGCACAAATTCACTGTTCAACAATAAAGGTAAAAGGTAAAGGTTCCCCCGCACATGCGTGCTAGTCGTTTCCGACTCTAGGGGCCGGTGCTCATCTCCGTTTCAAAGCCGAAGAGCCAGCGCTTGTACAAGGACGTCTCCGTGGTCATGTGGCCGGCATGACTAGACGCCAAAGGCGCACAGAACGCTGTTACCTTCCCACCGTAGTGGTCCCTATTTTTCTACTTGCATTTTTTACGTGCTTTCGAACTGCTAGGTTGGCAGAAGCTGGGATGAGTAACAGGCGCTCACTCTGCTACGCGGCACTCGGGATTCGACCCGCCAAACTGCTGACCTTCTGATCAACAGGCTCAGCGTCCTAACCCACTGAGCCACCGCGTCCCTTGTTCAACAATAAAGAACCGTAAATAATGCCCCATAGAAACCATATGGTTACAGGCTTCCAAAACTATGTTAACACTGTGACAATACCAGAAATTTAAGTCAGAAATTGCATGAATTCATCAGCAGTACATGAACAATTTAAACACGGTACATTTATAACATTCCTACTCCAATTTTATTGCAACAAAACTATAATGTAGATTGTTGTTGCTGTTCAATTGATAATTTGTGTCTGACTTTTTGCAATCCCATGGTCCATTGTACATGAGGTCCCCTGTTCTGCATTGTTTCCTGGAGTTTGCCCAAATTCATGTTCATTGCGTTGATAAGACTATCTAAACATCTCTACCGTCCTGTTCTCCTTTGGCCTTCTATTTTTCCCAACATCAGGGTCTTCTCCAATGAGTCCTCTCTTGTCATTAGGTGGCCAAGCCTTCAGCTTTACTATCTGTCTTTCCAAAGACCAATCAGGGTTGATTTCTTTTAGGATTGATTGTTTGGACCTCCTTGTGCTCAAGAATGGGCCGTTGTGATGTTACTTTCCAAAGTGTAACCTTCAGAATGGGCATTGAAGGGTTCAAAATACTGGCTTATGGATATATAAAAGAGGGGGAAGGGTGAGGAGGATTTCTCTAGTCAGTCATTCCCGGTTCTTGGCGATTCTATGGGTCAGGTTTCTCCCCACATCTTCCGATCTGGCCGGTGTCAGTTTTGATGGTGTCCAGCCGCCATGTTCTTGGGCAGCCTGGTTTCCTTTTGCCGCCAACTCTTTCCAACATAACTGCTTTCTCCAGTGAATTCCCCTGCACGACAGGGCCAAAATAAGTGAGATGCAGTTTTGTGTTTTTTCTCTCCCTCTTCTGCTTGTGGCCTTTCCAAGGGGACATAAAGGTAAGAAAGAAAATGCTGGCTTAAGATGGCGACTTGCCCTGATTCAATAAGGCTCTTCTGTTGTTTGTTTGTTTGTTTGTTTGTTTATTCAATTTGTACAGCCCAAAGGTTCTTAAATTCATTCGCTTCCTTGTACCAAATCCCATGACATTTAATAAAACCCTATGAGATGTATAGATTCACTTAGTTACTTGTTGTTGTTAGCTGCGAAGTCGTGTCTGACCCATCGCGACCCTATGGACAACGTTCCTCCAGGCCTTCCTGTCCTCTACCATCTTCTGGAGTCCATTTAAGCTCAGGCCTACTGCTTCAGGGACTCCATCCAGTCACCTCCTTCTCTGTCGTCCCCTTCTTCTCTTGCCCTCAACCTTTCCCAGCATTAGGCTCTTCTCCAGTGAGTGCTTCCTTCTCATTAGGTGGCCAAAGTCTTTGAGTTTTAGCTTCAGGATCTGGCCTTCTAAAGAGCAGTCAGGGTTGATCTCCTCTAGGACTGACTGGTTTGATTGCCTTGCAGTCCAAGGGACTCGCAGGAGTCTTCTCCAGCACCATAGTTCGAAGGCCTCAATTCTTTGGCACTCAGCCTTTCTTATGGTCCAACTTTCACTGCCATACATTGCAACTGGGAAGACCATAGCCTTGACTATACGCACTTTTGTTGACAGGATAGTTACTTACTTACTTACTTACTGGTATTTCCCCCCAAATAAGACCAGGTCTTATATTAATTTTTGCTCCAATAGACACCTTAGGGCTTATTTTCCGGGTAGGTCTTATTTCCGGGGAAATACAGTACTAAATGCATCCGTCTGGCTGACGATCTTAACTTAATTTTTGGGGTAGGGCTTACATTACAAGCATCCTGGAAAAATCATGCTAGGGCTTAGGTCTTTATTTTTGGGTATTTATTTATTTATTTATTTATTTATTTATTTATTTATTTATTTATTTATTTATTTATTTATTGGGCCCTCTAACAAGAAGGACCCCGAGCAACCTATAGCACATATAAGCACCGTATACGTGCTTGGTGTAAAAAGTTCATTGGATGAAAGCCTCTGAATTCTCCCCCTTTTGGAGGGCATCTGGCATTGCTCTTAATACATTGCTGCTGAGTACCAGTGTCCACGGGTGAAGCATCCGATTTTTCTTTGCATATGGTGCGAGGCATATTGGCATCAATTTTTCCGTCTGCTTTCGATTCTTTGTCCGTGACAGATTTCACAGCAGGGAGTCGTTCTCTCGCATATGGCCAGTAAATTAAAAGAAACTTCCAAAACTTCTGTCTACGAGTTAATTTTAAAACCCAAAGAACAGAACAGTGCCTTAAAATAAAGAAAGTCAAATTAGAAAAACTGAAGGATCTTTTCACTGAAAGGTTGAATGAGGGAACGAGAGCTACCTAGGCATTCTTTCCCTTCGCATCCATAAGGTAGTGGATCGAGGTAAAATACTCTAATTGTGGACAATAGCCCACAGTGAAAATGCTATGAGTGGGGGGGGGGGAGAAAAAACCCTCCACATTTTGTATTTGTTGCTTCCAATCAATCTACCAGGTGATCGAAGCACAGTTTGACTTTTATCTATCACCCTATCCCTTATCTACAACTGGTACTAATTCTCACTCCTGGGGTTCAAAGAAAACTGCATATCACTGGAGCTTGTGACCTTTCTAAAAGTTGTGTTTTCTTCTTATGTCATAAGTAATTGTTCCCCACATCAGTTTTGGGTTGTTGTTGTTGTTGTTTTTAAAATGGCCATCCATCCAGACCAGTTTTGACCTCTGCGGATGACCCCTGACCTTCGGTCCTTCCACCGTGACCTGAAGACTTGGTTGTTCCAACAAGCGGGTCTGGACTGACTACGGTTTTTTAATTAGGTTTTATCGGTTTTTTAAATTGTCATGTAATTATTGTATTTATTGTTTAATTCTTTTTTTAAAAAAAAATTTCATCCTACATTTTTTATTTTTATGGTTGTGAGCCGCCCTGAGTCCTCAGGGAGAAGAGCGGCATATAAACTTAAATAAATAAAATAAACAAATAAATAAATTTAGGTCAGGTCACACCTTTCTTTACAAAGTGTCACATGGACACAAAGGAACAGGCCGTAAAATGGCCAACATCAAGAACAGGCCAACATAAAATGGCCAACATTGAAGGGTTGCATGTGTAACATCTAATCATTGTTGACTCCTGGCGACTGCCCGGTCTAGTCCATTGCAGTTTTCCTAGCAAAATTTTCAGAAGTTTTTTACCCTTGCTTTCTTCCTAAGGCTAAGAGAGAGGGGCTGGTCCAGACACTTAGCTAGCTTTGCAATTAAGGCAGACCCACAACTCAAGACCCTCCAGTTTCTAGCCTGGTGCCTTCACCACTACACAAACTGGGTCCTTTGAGAACTTACTAATTCCCAAAGTGGCTTTCACGGTGTGCATGACATGGGGCCAAGCAGATAACAAAGGAAAAGGGAAAGAGACAACGGTTTTGAAGACCAGGGATTTGCTTTTTGGCATGTCTACGACTGCTTATCCAGATAATCAGTTTGGCGTAGTGGAAGGTAGGCAATTAATTTTCCCAAAGGATCACATGAGGAACTGGCGCTGTGGTGGAGGACCAAACCAATAGATCCTGGCTGTACCCTGCCCACTGGCCCGCAATGCCATCCTTCAACTGAGGAGGTGGTCCCTTCATGTGATGACCAACACTGCCTTCCTCAGGCCAAAGAACAGTTTCAGGAACTGGACACGGCTAGTCTAGTGAAGAGAAGGACCAGGGGAGACATGACAGCAGCGTTCCAATATTTGAGGGGGTCTTACAGAGAGGAGGGGGGGGGGTCAACCTGTTTTCCAAAGCACCTGAAGGCCAGACAAGGGATAAGAGACGGAGACTGATCAAGGAGAGATTCAGCTAGAAATGAGGAGACATTTTCTGACTGAGAATTGAGGAGGTGGTTCCTACATGTGATGACCACCACTGCCCTCCTCTGGCTGCTCCAGCCAAGGGGACTGAGCACAGCATAAATGCAAAATGTGTTTCTCTTCTCATCCTCCTGCAGCTGCCGGCTGACTGAAGGAGCGCATGGTGACTGTGCACAACCGGGCCTGATTGGCTTCTTCTCCTGTCATGTGCTTATTTACTTTTGATTTTTAACTTCTAGTTGACCTCACACAGGCCGGACAAGGACAGCCAGATGGCCAGACGTAGCCCAGAGCTGTAAAATGCCCAGGTCTGGTGGTAGTGGTTAAGGCACCAGGTGTTGTGATTCAGGGTCAGCCTGTGGGTTCGGCAGTTGGGTCGGATGACTCAGAGGAGGAGGGGGGTGTTGAATAGCTTGCTGAGGGGGTTGAAGATCTTGCTGATGAGAGCCCTCAACCAGGCCCCTCCCACCTGGTCACCACAGAGACCCAGCTGTGTGAGCCTGACAGCGTGGATAAAGATGACCCACAGCTGGCCCTGTTCAAGGCCGCCTGACGCAGGAGGCAGTCAATCAGGAGTAAACAGAGGAAGGCAATGGGGCACCTCGGAAGGAGGCAGAGAGAAGCCACGCCCTGAACTGTATAAAAGGGGAATGCGTGGGAGGGCTGGTTTGCTGAAGGCAACCGCTTGATTAGTTCCTGTTTCATAGCTCCTGTTTCATGGTTGGTGTCTTGTTTTGCTCTGTTTTATCTTAATAAATTTGGCAGGCTTAATTCCAGCCTCTTGCCGTTTGTAAAGGGGTTGTCCCTGCCTTTTCTGCAGGGCCGGTAGCAGGCTGGTGCAGAACACCAGGCTAGAAAAGAAGAGACTAGGAGTTCTAGTCCTGTCTTGGACCCCAGGCCAGCTGGGTGACCTTGGACCTGTCCCTCTCTTTCAGCCTACAAAGCCAAACCTACTTCTGAAAAACCTTGCCAAGAAAACGGCAGGGAGTTTTCATCAAAAGTTTTCATTTTTATTTTTAAAACTGACTCAAAAGTCATAACCACCCCTCCCCTTTTCTCTTCATTTTGATTTTTAATTCTAATTAAGTATATGAGCTAGGCAAAGGTTCTCATGTATTCTAAGGCTGATACACATATTTTTCCTATTGTGCCACAAAACCTATCCCTGGGTAAGCACACCTCCTTTGTGGTCCATTCTTGGCTTTTCAATATATCTGCCGGGTTTCTCCCTCGCACTGTGGAAACGGAGACAATCTGACAAAGTGGGAGGTGCATTGGGGAGCCATTCCTGTTCGAGAATTCATCCATCAGTTATTTGCGTGGCCTTTCATGAAACCAAGACAGCAAGGCTTGCAGCCATTTGACCCCACCAGCTGAACGGAGCCATCGGGACTTCATATAAACAAAAGCCTGTCACCAAGTGCTGCACTTGGGCTGCTCCTGCGGAGAAATATTGACTGTGGCTTGCAAGTTGTCTCCCCAAGTCCTTTGTGACCAATCTAGTTTAGCCCCATGCAAAATGGGATCACTTGGAAAAAAAACAAATTCCAACACCTGCCTCTCTCCTCCCTTCCTTTCCTGCCTCCCTCCCTCCTTCACTCCCTCCCTCCTTTACTCCACCCCTTTCCTTCCTTCCTTCCCTCCCCCTTTCTTCCTTTCCACTCTTTCTCCCTCCTTCATTCCCTCCATCCCTCCATCCTTCCCTCCCTCCCTTTCTCCCTTTCTCCTTTCCTTTCCTTTCCTTTCCTTTCCTTTCCTTTCCTTTCCTTTCCTTTCCTTTCCTTTCCTTTCCTTTCCTTTCCTTTCCTTTCCTTTCCTTCTTCCCTTCCCTCCCCTTCCCCCTTTCCTTTCCTTTCCTTTTCTTTCCTTCCCTCCCCTTCCCCCTTTCCTTTCCTTTCCTTTCCTTTCCTTTCCTTTCCTTTCCTTTCCTTTCCTTTCCTTTCCTTTCCTTTCCTTTCCTTTCCTTTCCTTTCCTTTCCTTTCCTTTCCTTTCCTTTCCTTTCCTTTCCTTTCCTTTCCTTTCCTTTATTTCCTTACTTCACTGAATTCCCAGCTTTCTGTTCAGTACTTAAGGCACTTTTTACATAATAAGAAACAAGGAAAAATACCCAGGATAACATTAAAACAATTACTGCAAGGATGTTAAGCATCACCATAGAGATGTTGTTTTAATTCAGAATTGCCCAACCTTGGCAACTTTAAGCCTTGTGGACTTCAACTCCCAGAATTTGATAGTTGACGTTCACAAGCCTTAAGGTTGCCAACATTGGATACTCCTGCTTCAACTGACTTCAAAAGAACAAAGGCGGCTGCATCGACGCCAGCCACTTAACCTAGTTACGTGGTGAACTGATTTCCTCAATTCACACAGTACACCGAAGCCTAAACAAGCCAAAAGGGTAGGATCTGCACAAGATACTCAGCCAGAAAGGTGTGCAAGTGGATTTGCTAGTTTGTTTTTTTTAACATAGCTAAGTGTGTTGCCCAAACGCAACCACAAAGGAAGCCAAGGCAGGGTACATTTCATGGTCTTATGGAAAGCCTTATCCAGCGTGTCCGATAAGCACGTTCCTGAAAGGAGAGGGATCTCCAGAAAGCCTTTAGACAGTTGTTTTCAGACAGGTTAATAAAAGGGTTCCATATATGAACACAGCTGATATCAAGAAAGACGTCTTGTGTCTTGCCAATAACTCACCCTGCGAGGAAGTCGTAGATTGTAGTGTATGCGTCTTAAGCATACACAGGATGTCAGCACAGAAGGGGGCTGGACAGCTCCAGGCTATAACCGCTTTTGGCGGGAAAGCCTGAATGAAGCAAGCCTGACAGCTCCGGGGCATGGTCAGCTCTGGCGGGAAGCCAGGGTTTAAATCCATTGGTCACCTGCACTAGCGGGAAGCCCAGGTTTGAATCTATTGGTTGCGATTCACCTGGGCAGGTATAAAGAGACGCCAGGTAACCCCGTTGCCCAGCTTCGTTCCTGTCCTCAATAAACAAGTTACTACCGAGCTAAAGGTGTCCGTCTCTCTGTGTGACCACGCGACATTGCATAGATAAAAGCCTGGTGCAACCGCTAATCTTCGGTGGCTGGCAAGATCACGTGGGCAGAGATTAAACTGGGGCCCATAAATTCTCCTATACCTCTTCTCTATATCTTCTGCCAGGCCCCCAAGAGCGAAGAAAGACACTTGGAATTAAAAGGTACTCCTCGAATTATGACCACAATTGAGCCCCAAGTTTATGTTGCTAAGCAAGACAGTTGTTAAGTGAATCTTGCTCCATTTTTTTAAAAATCCCATTTATATCCCGCCCTTCTCCGAAGACTCAGGGCGGCTTACAATCTAAGAAGCACAAACCAATGTGCTTAGCAATAGCCTTCATTTTATGTATATGCCTGCTTATTAGGGCTTTCGCCCCCCCCAAGCGGCATTTTTACAAAGTCAGCTTATTGCCCCCAACAATCTGGGTCCTCATTTTACCTACCTCAGAAGGATGGAAGGCTGAGTCAACCTTGAGCCTGGTGGGACTCGAACCTGCACTAATTTTACAACCTGTCTTGCTGCTGAGTTTAAGTGAATCACTGCAGTTGTTAATAACCTGGTTGTTAAGTGAATCTGGCATTCCCCGTTGACTTTGCTCATCAGAAGTTTGCAAAGGAGGACAATGTGAGACTGCAACCATCATAAATATGAGTCAGTTGCCAAGTGTCCGAATTTTGATCACGTGATCATCGGGATGCTGCCATAGTTGTAAATGTGAAAAATGGTCCCAAGCCACTTTTTTTAAAGCGCTGTTGTAACTTTGAACGGTCACTAAATGAACAGTTGTAAGTTTGTACAGGTAGTCCTCGGCTTACAGCAGTTCATTTAATGACTGCTCAAAATTACCACGGCACTGAAAAAAGTGACTTGTGACCGTTTTTCACACTTATGACCGTTGCAGCATCTCCATGGTTCACATGATTTACTTTTGGATGCTGGACAACTGGTTCATATTTATGACGGTTGCAGTATCTCCGGTTCATGTGGTCCCCTTATGTGACCTTCTGACAAGCGAAGTCAATGGGGAAAGCAGAGTCACTTAACAACCGTGTTACTAATTTAACAACTGCAGTGATTCACCTCACAAATGGGGCAAGAAAAGTCATAAAGTGGGGGAAAACTCACTTAAGGACATAAATTCTGGGTGCAACTGTGGTCATAACTTGAGGACTACCTGTATTCCTGATCAGGTTCCTCACCTATAAACAGAAATCTTGCCAAACCAATTTCCCTCACCATAGATGTTCTCTGAGAATCGCTAGGGAAGGGCTGGCATAACTTTCTTTCTCCCAACCCAACGATCGAAGCTTTGCTGTCTCTTCATCCTCTGTAATGCAGCCCCTCCCTCTTGGGAATCCAGACTACAATCCACCACATCTTCTCATTTAAACCGCTGAAAGAGGAATAGGCTGTGTTACTTTATTCTACCTTTTGCCATTAAGGCATTTTTGCACTTATGGCCATGTAGGTGTGTCTGAATATTGCATATGTCATTCTTCCACTAGTTGATAGCATTCTAACTCACCACCACCAGCAGCCTATTTTTTTTAATGTGTTCATTAAAACTGTCCCTGCAGTTATTTTGGCAGGATTTCAGAACCAGTTTGCCATTGCCTCTTTCCTAGGGTTGATAGAGAGGATCCGGCCAAAAGTTACCAACTGGCTTTGTGCCTAAGGTGGACTAGAATTCCCGTCTCCTGGTTTCTAGCCTGATGCCTTAATTGCTACATCAAACAGGCTATTAAGTCCCAAGAAAAGACCTCTAGAGGAAATACTTCCACCGAGTTTTTATAGCAGCACCACTAAGGAGTAAATCTGCCACTGAGAGATAATTGGAGAATTTCTTCTTCCCCTGGATCCATTAAGAGGAAGCAATTCTATGGATGGGTAGAAAAATTTCTAAAGGCCATAGATGGTCTCCTAAACAAAGATTGTTCTTCAAGTCAGCTTCAAGTTCTGAAAGATGAAGAAAAGCTTAGGTTCTACAGATGGTTTTCCACGCTCATCACATTTCTTTTTATAGGCCAGCTATTTGTAGTTACGGACGTGGTGGCTCAGTGGGTTAGGACGCTGAGCTTGTCGATCAGATGGTCGGCAGTTTGGCGGGTCGAATCCCGAGTGCCGCGTAACAGGGTGAGCGCCTGTTACTCGTCCCAGCTTCTGCCAACCTAGCAGTTCGAAAGCACGTAAAAATGCAAGTAGAAAAATAGGGACCACTACGGTGGGAAGGTAACAGCGTTCCGTGCGCCTTTGGCGTCTAGTCATGCCGGCCACATGACCACGGAGACGTCCTCGGACAAGCGCTGGCTCTTCGGCTTTGAAACGGAGATGAGCACCGACCCCTAGAGTTGGAAACGACTAGCACGCATGTGCGGGGGAACCTTTACCTTTACCTTTATTTGTAGTTATGCCACCTCAGAAAGAACCCATAGGCTGTCTGAGGAATGGATCCAGTTTGGGTCCAGAACACCAACAATGTCCCCCTTTTGTTCTGTGTTTGTGATGTTCCATGATCATCACAAAGGTTGCCATTTAACTAATCAGGATGTTGCTAGCTTGGATTCTGAAGGGCCTTTTCAGCATAACAGAGTTGGAAGGAACCTTGGAGGTCATCTAGTCCAACCCCCTGCTCAGGCAGGAGACCCTATACCATTTCAGCCTGGCTGTCCAGTCTGTTCTTAAAAACTTCCAGTGTTGGACCATCCACAACTTCTGCAGGCAATTCGTTCCGCTGATTAATTGTTCTGTCAGGAAATTTTTCCTTAGTTCTAGGTTGCTTCTCTCCTTGATTAGTTTCCATCCATTGCTTCTTGTCCTGTCTTCAGGTGCTTTGGAGAATAGGTTGACCCCCTCTCCTTTGGGGCAGCCCCTCAAATATTGGATGACTGCTTTCATGTCACCCCAGTTCTTCTTTTCATTAAACTAGGCATACCCAGTTCCTGCAACCATTCCTCCTATGTTTTAGCCTCTCTAATCATCTTTGCTGCTCTTCTCTGCACTCTTTCTAGTAGAGTCTCAACATCATGATGACCAAAACTGGATGCAATAGTCCAAGTGTGGTCTTACCAAGGCAATATAAAGTGCTACTAACACTTTTTTTCCTCATTTCCCCTTTTCCTTCCTTCTCATTAAATCAATCAACAAAACAGACACTCTGTTCTGAGGATCCTAGGAAATTATTTTATATTAAAGCAAGATGTATCCATTTCCCATCGGACCACTTTTGATCGGATGTGGCACAATCAAGGCTTTATTTAGCAAGACACGTGCAGTTCCGTAACACGCTTGACAGAAAGCCACGCTGAGACCTTTTCAAAGGCTCTCAGGAATTATTACTTGAGATTAACTCTGGCATGAGCAAAAAAAAAAAAAGATTTGAAGTCTTGCTTAGATTTTGCCTGTGGGCTCTGAATTAGCAACTGAGCTCTTAAATGATCGGCAATTGAATCATAGGTGTTAATGAGTGAGGCTTAGCCAGGAGGGGTGAAGCAAAGAGGACGCTGGAAGTACGCAAGTGCTGGATTTCCTCGAGGGGTAGGGGGAAAAAAAAAGTTAGGAGTGGCAAATATATCCCTCCATGACTTTTTTTTAAGTCAAATTGTATTTTAATAATGGCCTTGCAGGCGAGGAGACACAAGGCTGTGACACCTCCAGCTGTAAAAAGTAGAAGTCTGGTATCACATTTGCAGGATTTTGAAGGTCAAATGCCTGCAATCCAAGTCTTACTCATCCATATGGACTAGAAATGCCACAATATGCAATCTTCACCAAGGCAGATTGTCTCCTGTAAATCTGTCCTTTTTGTAACACGTTCAAAAAAGTACCGTATTGGATAGATTATAAATCCCTTCAAGAAATACGAGCCATAGGGTAGAAGCCAGCTTTAGGAAAAGGAGCATTTGAGTGTAGGAGACACAGGGGCCAAGGTAAGTAGGTTTGGCTAAGTCAACCTGCATGGTGAGATGTGCAGGTAGTCCTTGACTTCCGACCGTTTGTTTAGTGACCCCTTAGACTTACAATGGCACTGGAAAAAATGACTTATGACCATTTTTCACACTTACCACTAGTGGTGGGATTCAGCCAGTTCGCACCACAGTAGTAACTGTGAGAGGGATCTTGGAGTCCTAGTGGACAATCACTTAAATTTCAGCCAGCCGTGTGCTGCAGCTGCCAAAAAAGCCAACACAGTGTTAGGCTGCATTAACAGAGGGATAGAATCAAGATCACGTGAAGTGTTGATACCACTTTGCAATGCCTTGGTAAGGCCACACTTGGAATACTGCATCCAGTTTTGGTCACCACGATGTAAAAAAGATGTTGAGACTCTAGAAAGAGTACAGAGAAGAGCAACAAAGATGGCTAGGGGACTGGAGGCCAAAACATATAGGGAACGGTTGCTGGAATTAGTTACGTCCAGTTTAATGAAAAGAAGGATGAGGGGAGTGACATGATAGCAGTGTTCCAATATCTCAGGGGCTGCCCCAAAGAAGAAGGAATCAAGCTATTCTTCAAAGCACCTGAAGGTCGGACAAGAAGCAATGGATGGAAACTAACCAAGGAGAGAAGCAACCTAGAACTACGGAGAAACTTAGTTCCGGAAGCGACATCCACACAGAGAACTGGTTGTTCATATATTTGAATCCCACCATTGCTTACAACCATTGCAGTATCCCTGTAGTCACATGATCAAAATTCAGACGCTTGTCAACCGACTCATATTTATGACGATTGCAGTGTCCGGGGGCATTTAATCAGCTTTTGCGACCTTCTGACAAGCAAAGTCAACAGGGAAGCCAGCGTGTTACTGCTTAACAACTGCAGTGATTCACTTAACCACTGTGGCAACCAAGGTCGTAAAATGGGCCAAATCGCACGTGCTTCGCAACAGAAATTTTGTGCTCACCCATGGCCCTAAGCCAGGGGTAGGCAACCTCGGCTCTTTTATGACTCATGGACTTCAACTCCCAGAATTCCTGACTCAGGAATTCTGGGAGTTGAAGTCCATGAGTCATAAAAGAGCCACGGTTGCCTACCCCTGCCCTAAGCCGAAGACTTACCTGTATTACAATTTTTGAAAGCTTTTTTCCTTCTTCCTTTCCAGTTAAACAGCACTTAACTTCTGGGATCCCTCTGCAGAGGAGGAGCGGTCACTTTCTTAATCATTCTAGTTGCAACGGCTCATTTGCTTATTTAAATCTTTTTCATGACAAATTTATACGGTGCGTTCCGGACCCAGGCTAAATTTCCGATCACAGGTCCAAATGCAGCAACCTAACCTTAAAAAAAGAGAAACCTATCATTTTCATGCCAAACTGTGCCAATCCTTGTTGAAATAGGATGAGTCACAGTAGAATAATTTCCCTTTGTATGACAAGGAGAAAAAGAGCCCCCCCTTTTTTTTTAGAAAACAGCAACAACAACAACAACAACAACTGTATAATCACTCTTTTGTTTCTCTTTTTTGCTTTTTTTGCATGAAAAAAGTGCTGGATATTACCTGAAAGAAAGGCAGGAGAGAACTCAACAGACCTTTGCAACAGAATGGGCATCTGCCAAGACAAAAATACCCGGCAAGCTTCTGGCGTTGGCACGGTGACAGTATCAGCAAGCTGTCTTTGCAAACGATTGCACAATTGATCCATTGCAAAAAACTAGTGCTTGAATTAAGTACAACGAGTAGATCCTGCAAAAGGGCTTCTGGGTAGAAGAGGTTGGGTTAGAGGGGAAGATGACTCAAATTTCAAAGTCACATTGATGGGCAAATGGGTTAAGACAAATTTCTTCAAAAGAAGCACTTTTTTAAAAAAACGTTGTGCAGTCACCTATGAACACCGAATCAGGCCCCTCCTTCCTCTTTCATCCTCGTTCTCGCTCTCTCTTACATTCTCTCCTCTGTGTCTTTTTGTTCCACATTTGCTAACTCACAAGCTGCTGTTTGCCTTCTCAATGAAGCTCTGATGGGTGGAGGGCCAAGAAAAATGCGCCCAAATGATGAATGCAATCTTGACAGAAAATATGCTTTTTAGCAGAGACCGCATGTTGCCAACAGGCAATTAGCGGAAAACTTGGAGGTTTTAAGGGATGCAAAGCCGGGAAAAGAAAAATAATAAAAAAAGCATACCTGATATTGTTCGGGACAGCTGCGCAGGGTAGCACGGGCTGTGAAATAAGAATAATAAATGTACGTTGAAAAGGAAAATTATTTCTATTATTATTATATTGGTTACCAGGATTTAATACAGTATATGAGCATTTGTGTTAAGGGTTAACCTAAAGCTGAACAATGTTCTTAAATATTTCTAGATGTTGCCTATTGTGTCCCTGTAGGGATTATTATTTGGGCCTTGTTTCCTTCTGAATAACTTTCGTTGGAGGATATCATGGCCATATCCTGTTTGGAGGTTGATTAGAGAATTTCATTTCCACCACAGGTATGTAACAGAATCCACAGTGACACATGTGTTAATATGACCGCCAGATGTCATTTTGCTTGAAAATATTTCGCTTCTCATCCAAGATGTTTCTGAAGAAATGTCTTCAAGCAAAAAAAAAAAAAGTCCAGCTGCCTTTTGAAAAAGTACTTTTGGGGCAATCACCAGATGTGTCTGTTGGCAGATTTTTAGACAGGTTTGTGTCAATTATAACCTGGCCTGTGAACATGGCTTTGATCAACCACAATTCATGGGATTGGGTTGAATGGGATGGGGTAGGGATGGGATGGGATGAGGTGGGGATGGATGGGGTGGGATGAGGTGGGGATGGATGGGGTGGGATGAGGTGGGGATGGGATGGGGTGGGGTAGGATGAGGTGGGAATGGGATGAGATGAGGTGGGGATGGGATAGGATGAGGTGGGAATGGGATGGGATGAGGTGGGGATGGATGAGGTGGGGATGGGATGGGGTGGGGTGGGATGAGGTGGGAATGGGATGAGATGAGGTGGGGATGGGATGGGATGAGGTGGGAATGGGATGGGATGAGGTGGGGATGGATGGGGTGGGATGAGGTGGGGATGGGATGGGATGGGGTGGGGAGGATGAGGTGGGAATGGGATGAGATGAGGTGGGGATGGGATGGGATAGGATGAGGTGGGAATGGGATGGGATGAGGTGGGGATGGATGGGGTGGGGATGGGATGGGATGGGGTGGGGTGGGATGAGGTGGGAATGGGATGAGATGAGGTGGGGATGGGATGGGATGAGGTGGGAATGGGATGGGCTGAGGTGGGGATGGATGGGGTGGGATGAGGTGGGAATGGGATGGGATGGGGTGGGGTAGGATGAGGTGGGATGAGGTGGGGATGAGATGAGGTAGGGATGGGATGGGATAGGATGAGGTGGGAATGAGATGGGATGAGGTGGGAATGGGATGGGATGAGGTGGGGATGGATGGGGTGGGATGAGGTGGGGATGGGATGGGGTGGGATGGGATGAGATGGGGATGGATGGGATGAGGTGGGGATGGGATGGGATGGGATGAGATGAGGTGGGAATGTGATGGGATGAGGTGGGGATGGGATGGGATGGGATGAGGTGGGGATGGGATGGGATGGGATGGGAAGGGGCTGGTTATTATTCTTTTCGGGGCATGATGGCTCAATAGTTAAAGACCTTGAGCTTGTCAGCTGGAAAGCTGACAGCCAGGAGTTCGAGATCTGAGTGCTGCACAATGGGGTGAGCTCTTGTTCTTGCCCTAACTCCTGCCCACCTAAGGAGTTCGAAAGCATGCAAATGCAAGTAGATAAATAGGTACCACTTTAGTGGGAAGGTAACAGTGTTCCATGTGCCTTGGCATATAATCATGCTGGCCACAAGACCTCAGAAGTGTCTTCAGACAACCCTGGCTCCTTCAGTTAAGAAATGGAGATAAGCAGCAACTCCTAAAGTTGGACATGACTGGACAGAGGAAACCTTTACCTTTATCTATTATTCTGAACCATGTTAGATCGAACGTGCAAAGGGAACGCCTTAGCAGGGTGGGAGGAATGAAAAAGAAGAGAGGGTCTGAAAGAATCAGATGGACGGACGCCAGACAATTGATTGATTGACTGGTTGATTGATCAATTAATTTCTTGGATTTGAACCACAAACCCTAAAATGGCCAGCAAAAAACAAAACCCCTAACACCCCACACACACACCAAACCCCCCCCCCGCCCCCAAAGATTGAAACCCACATTCAGATGTTTTAAATTTTTATATCCTGGCATCACCCCCTGGGCCTATTGCTGCTTTCAACGTTGCAACTACCAATGGAGTATACAGGGAGGGGAAGAAAGGAAGGAAAGGAGCAGAGAGGAGGAGGAGGATAACCAGCCCTGAGGCTGTGCTGCATTAAACCTCCTTTTTTTGTTTTTTTTTTGCATCTTCCCAAGCCACATTGCTGGATACACGCCAGGGGTGGTGGAAAAAGAGGAGGCTGGCCACAGTTTTGCTTTTCACTCTTTCTGAACCAGGACCATTCCTGTCAAAAACGATGATTCTCACTGGATGGGGGGTGGGTGGGTCTGTTTCCACAGAGATGTAGCTAAAAACCAGCACTCTAAACCTGAATTTGGCACTCGGCCTGTGAGTTGAGGAAATCAACTGGCGCAGGGCGGCTCAATTACCGCTCAAGAGCTCGTCTTGTGGAATCCTTGAGCTTCGCTGGTCCATTCTGCCTCCCTCCAGCCCCCACTTTAGACCATTACCGTCGAATCAATCATTTGTCCAAAGAGAATAGCGTGTTGAGACTTGTCTGTGGTAGGAGAAAGAGTCTCTCTGCAGGCAAGATGTCAAGCTGGGTCTGTAAGACTGGAACTGACAAACAGCCAGTCTCTATTGGCCGTCAATTACTTCGAGCTAAAATGGCAGGCTGCTTTCGTAAGGAGGGCAGCTTGGGGCACCTTGGAAACAGCCTTAGCCGACCTGCCAGGATCCAAGTCGAAAGGAGCCTCAGAAAATCCCAACCAGTAAGGAGAAGCTGCTTGGAACTTCGGCCTCCAGATGACGACTTGGGGGATTGTGAACTTGGATTAAAGTTGAGGAGCGTCCTCTCTTATAAAATGATCAAAAGCCTGGAGACTAAAAGATATGAAGAATGGCTAGTCTAGAGGTAAGAAGGACCAGGGGGTGACATGATAGTAATCTTCCAGTAATTGAGGGGCTGCCCCCAAAAAGAGGGGGGTCAAATTATTCTCCAAAGCCCCTGAAGGCAGGACAAGAAACAATGGTTGGAAACTGACCAAAGAGAGAAGCAGCCTCGAATTAAGGAGAAACTTCCTAACAGTGAGGACAATTAACCAGTGGAACAGCTTGCCACCAGAAATCGTGGGTGCTTCATTACTGGAGGTTTTTAAGAGGAGGCTAGACAGTCACTTATCTGAAATGGTATAGGTTCTCCTGCTTGGGCAGGGGGGTGGGCTAGAAGACCTCCAAGGTCCCTTCCAGCTTCCATTCTATTCTATTCTATTCTATTCTATTCTATTCTATTCTATTCTATTCTATTCTATTCTATTCTATTCTAGTCTAGTCTAGTCTAGTCTAGTCTAGTCTAGTCTAGTCTAGTCTAGGTCTACTGGACAATGGTTGAAAACAATGGTTGGAAACTGATCAAAAAGAGAAGCAACTTGGAACTAAGGAGAAACTTCCTGACAGTGAGGACAATCAACCAGTGGAACAGCTGGCCACCAGAAATTGTGGGCGCTCCATCACTGGAGGTTCTATTCTATTCTATTCTATTCTATTCTATTCTATTCTATTCTATTCTATTCTATTCTATTCTATTCTATTCTATTCTATTCTATTCTATTCTATTCTATTCTATTCTATTCTATTCTATTCTATTCTATTCTATTCTATTCTATGCCATGCCATGCCATGCAATTCTATTCTATTGCATTCCATTCCATATTTTCTTTTCTATTCCTATTCTATTCTATTCTATTCTATTCTATTCTATTCTATTCTATTCTATTCTATTCTATTCTATTCTATTCTATTCTATTCTATTCTATTCTATTCTATTCTATTCTATTCTATGCCATGCCATGCCATGCCATGCCATGCCATTCTATTCTATTGCATTCCATTCCATATTTTCTATTCTATTCTATTCTATTCTATTCTATTCTATTCTATTCTATTCTATTCTATTCTATTCTATTCTATTCTATTCTATTCTATTCTATTCTATTCTATTCCATTCTACTCTTCATTGAAGGAGGAAAACCAGAAGGACTTACTATAAAGCAACTCTCTAGTTAAAAGATATTCTCCTTTTTACAGCAATAACACCCCAAATCCTTAAAGACTGTCTTTCCCCTGTCTCGTTTTAAAGGCTAGTCTAGGTAAACTGAAAACAGAATCTCCAGCTTCTTTCTTATAGTATATTAATATGTTGTGTATTAACCCGTTGGGTCATTGTTGAAGTTGGGCCATTGTTTCAGAGATATTTGCTTACTTAAGCAGATCAACAGAATGACCATGGGCAGGCAAGCAGTTCACACACCAATGGGTTTTAATGTGTTTCTTCAACACTGTAAGCCCCTGTTGTCATTCCCTGGGTCCCATTTTTATTGAGGGGTCCATTTTTAATCTAGCATGCTAGAGAGCTGCTCTTAGTAGAGTTTGAATCCACACATTGAGGCATGAAGTCAAGAATCAAAGCAAGAAGTCCAAAGTCTGGAGTCAAGGCATGAAGTCAGGAGTCAACAAACACACGCATGGCAGAAATGTGAACGTTTGTCTCCGACAATGTTACTTTCTTTTTCTTTTTTCTATTTCCTTTCTTCTTTATTTCTTCTTTTCCTTTCTTTTTTTCCCCACATTTATCATATATTTCTTTGAATGTATTTATTACATACATAAAATCTTTTGATAAAGGTTTAACTATTTTTATTAAAGTGTCCCAACCTTTCCTCCAAACACTTTTAATCCATAAAACAAACAAAAATCTTCTTTTTTCCAACTAATACAGTATATTTTCATATTTTATATGAAACTTGAAAATGTCTATGGAAATACTTTATATTCTAGATAAAGTTAAATTATTATTGTTGTTGCTGCTGCTGCTGTTGTTGTTGTTGTTGTTGTTGTTATTATTATTATTATTATTATTATTATTATTATTATTATTATTATTAATTATTCCATGAAGAGTCACTCTTAAACAATCACACCAGAGCAGGCAATCTTGTCTGACTTAGAATGATTAATTCAGCCCCAGTTCTGAGATGCTAGATAAAATAAAATATTCTGCAAAAGAACATTGAAATGATGTTCTGATAGTTCCTCAGAGGTAAAACAAGCACAGTATTTCTGTAGTGAGAATGTTTCTAATTATAATTCCATTTTGATCAAAAAAGCCAAGAAGGTCATTTCATTACCCCTAAAATTACATTTCTTAACCTTATCATAATATGGTGTGGCTGCAATTCCAATCCCAATACTGGGAAAAGTTTAACCTTGCTTATTTTTTAAAGTACTTAATATAATGTTCATAATAATAAATCAGAAGTTCTCAAGTTACTCACTCCTCCAAAGAAGTCACACAGCTCCGTTGTTGGGCATGAATACATTGTTGAATAGGAAGCTATAGGTTGTCCACAAATGAAGGATAATGTCCACATGTCTCGGGATAATGTTGCGGGATCCAATCTGGGTTGGTCATCAGGACTAGAAGCTTTCTCTTCCAAGCTTTCGGATTCCCATCCTCAGGGAACTTCTCTCTCATCAGAAAGTGTCGTTCTCCAGCAACCTATAACCATAATTAAAAATATGTTTAATCTTTAAACATTCCATTTAATACATCAGGGGTGTCAAACTGCCGGCCCGCGGGCTGGATGCATCACGTGGAAGCCACATCACCCCAGCTCCGGCAAGAGGGGAAAAGTCGCAATACGTCGCGACACGTCACGTGACATGGTGAGTTTAACACCCCTGTAATACATCTAGTCATCTAGTCTAACTCTTATTCAAAACATTTTTATCCATTATAATTTTCTTAAGTTCAAATTTCCTTTATCTAAGTCATTTCAACTTTTTAATATTACTCATATCAAGAAAGAGAACAAAAAAGGGAAAAAGCATACTATATTATTTAAGGAATTCATCCCTCTTAGAATGACATATATATTCCAAAACTTTTCTATTTCTTTAACCATATTCAAACAAATGTTTCTTTTTTAACTATTCCCTCTGGTAAGTCCCATCATCTATTTTCTTGGTTTCCACTTTAGTCTTTTTCCTTTGATCTTTCTTAATCAATGTATTTTGCTGAATCAAAAAGTTTTTCCATATGTTCGTAAATGTTGCTGTAGATATAAAAAGTAAATCAGGTGAAGTGTCTTTGTACGGGGCCTCTGCCTTTCCATGTTTGTTGAAAATCTTTTTCTTTTTCTTTCTCTCTGCCTCTCTTATCATTTCCTTTCTCTCCGATGTTCCTGACACCTCTACAGTCCATTTTATCTGGTCTGTTTTCTTGTCCTCAGATTTATTTTGTAGTCTTAAGAGATAAGTTGTTTCTTCCAATTCTTGTGAGTTTTTTTCCCACTAGGATTAAATCACGTTTCCTTGTTTTGTTAAGTTCCATCTTGAAGTCTCTATTCTCAATTCTACATCCATTTATCTGTTTTATCTGCTCCTTCTCTGTTGTTGTTTTCTTGGAATATTTTTTGTTGTAGGGTTAACTTAGAAATAGATTGATTTATATTTTCAAAGTTATTTTGGATTTCTTTGTGGTTTAAAGTCATTGTTGTTTGAATTAGTTGCAGTATACTATATATCTCCTCCTGTGAAGTATTTATGTTTTCTTGATATGTTCTTTCTATATGTCTGTGATCCATGATGACCAAGAATTTGAGTTTTTCTCTTCCTTTCTTTTCTCTGCAAATAGCTTTAGAGTCCCAATTAAATAGATATTTGTAATCCAAATAGTTCAAAAAAGATTTTTTCCCCTGAAATTTATAATTCTTTCTTTGTCTACAGCCCAGATTATTGTCTTTTTTTGTCACAGCTGTTCTTTTTGTCACAGCTGTTAAAACTTTGAAGGTCACAAACACAGATTAGCTTTTCCCAAGTTTTGCCAAGTCTTATATTAAAGTCAGGGACGCGGTGGCTCAGTGGGTTAGGACGCTGAGCTTGTCGATCAGAAGGTCAGCAGTTTGGCGGGTTGAATCCTGAGTGCTGCGTAGCAGAGTGAGCGCCTGTTACTCGTCCCAGCTTCTGCCAACCTAGCAGTTCGAAAGCACGTAAAAATGCAAGTAGAAAAATAGGGACCACCACGGTGGGAAGGTAACAGCATTCCGTGCGCCTTTGGCGTCTAGTCATGCCGGCCACATGACCAGGGAGACGTCCTCAGACAAGCGCTGGCTGTTCGGCTTTGAAACGGAGATGAGCACCGGCCCCTAGAGTCGGAAACGACTAGCACGCATGTGCGGGGGAATCTTTACCTTTATATTAAAGTCATAGCTGTCATAGTCTTCATCCACCACTAGGTGTCAGCAACTATTTGTTTTTCAATTTCCAAAATAAACAATTATCTTTAAAATGAGAGTCTTAACCATTCAAACAATTTTAGATTTATCCAGATTTAAGTTTTAAATTTCAGGTTTTATATTTATTTCACTTCCATTTATTTTGATCCTCCATAAAAAGATTAATTCGCCGCTTCCGTTAGTATAAGGGTGGGGCGGAAATCCCCCTCCTTCCCTTTCGGAGGTATTTTGCTTCTTGGGGATCTTTTCCAGGAAATTAAATGTAGAATAGAAAAGAGAAGATCAAATTCCTCACCCAGTTTCAAGCACACTGTTCACAGTTGTGCTGGTTAGTGCTTTTGGACTTTGGTTGCTAGTAGCTTGGGGTGGTCGATGCAATACAACTAGCCTTTCTCCTGTTTGGTTAGAAGGCTTTCTCCAAGTCGAACGGAATGGCTGCCACTGTTCCAGAATTGCTGGAGCATCCTTCTTTCTTTGTTGCCTCTCTGGGGTGACGTAGACCCATTTAGGGTCCCCAGGCAGGACGTAATTAGCCATGGGGGTGCGGAGAATCCGCAAGCCCATGACTGATCGCTACCGCATGAAACTGGAAGTCCACACTTATTTTAATTCTGTGTTCCTCTCTCCCCTGTTCTCTGATTCAAAACTAAAAAAAAATTCTGATTTTAACACAAGGTGAATTAGTTTCTTTTTAAAAAGTATAACTAGGTTGCACATGTGATATACTGTTTAGGGAGGTATTCTCTAGTTAATGTTAGGTGTGTCATTTTCATTAAAAAGGTAAATATTACCTTTAGGTGAATATAACTCCTAGTGATTTTATCGATAGGCAAGGTTTCTGACAACTGTATACAAGTGAATTTTCCTTCCTTCCTTCCTTCCTTCCTTCCTTCCTTCCTTCCTTCCTTCCTTCCTTCCTTCCTTCCTTCCTTCCTTCCTTCCTCCTTTTCCAATTCTTCTTCCTTCCTTTCTCCCTCCCTCCTTTTCCAATTCTTTCTCCTTCCTTCCTTCCTTCCTTCCTTCCTTCCTTCCTTCCTTCCTTCCTTCCTTCCTTCCTTCCTTCCTTCCCAGTTTAGCTTCTAGTCCTAGAATTGCCTGGCAATGCTATATCCAAACATTGGATAAATCTTACCTTGCTTAGTTTCTAACCCTAGTCAAGATTAACTAATGTAAGGGCATTCTCAGAGCATGGAAAGAAAAATGATTTTCAAAGCATGGTGAAGAAGCAATAGATGGATATTTCAGTTTTATCACTTAAATCATGTATTAATTGTCCAAACTAGGGCTACTGTGAGAAAGAGGATCAAAGAATTCACAGCAAACCCTACCTTAATAAACCTGTCTTGTTTCTGAGATTCTATAACCTAATCTCTTTTCTCTGGCATTAAACCTGTTCAATCAGACTCTGTCATATTACCAATGACACAAACATATAATAACAATTCAAAAGATTTTCCATTGCTTTCTTTCTGGATGTATTTTCTACTTCAAATCTAACTGATAACCCCAAGGATTTCATCACCTTTTCAAGATCAGCTAAGTTATCCAAGTATCTCAATGCATGTTTATAATTTTGAAATGTGGAGCTAAAATAATAAGAAATGAAATTTGGGAATGCATACATGTTAGTAGAATATTATAACTGCACCACAAGGTGCCTTCCCAAAACAGAAAGATGTAGTTCTATTTTTGAGGCAGAATATTTTTATCATGAATGGATGAGGGAGAACACCCTGAAATTAAACTTAGAGAAGATGAAAGTGCTGATAGAAATGAGTCTCAGGGATGGAAATTGGGTAACTGGATCAAAAATCACAACTAGATGAAGTAATTCTACTTTATTCTAAGGCTGCATCATCAGAATCTTGCAGGTCTGAAAGTACCAATCCCCACTGCTGCTTTTAAATACCTGACACTTTTAGAAAATCTGTAAAGATGCATCTGCTCCTAGGCTAATAATTGTTGAGTAATTGTACTCTTGATTTTAATGTATTTTTGAATGTTTGGCTGGACAAGGAAGAAGGTGTTGGTTTACTCTCAGTTGATTTATTCTCAATAGCACCTGAGGATAGGACAAGAAGCAATGGGTGGAAGCTCATCAGAGGGAGAGCCAACCTGGAAATAAGGAGGAATTTCCTGACAGTGAGAACTATTAAGCAAAGAAACAGCTTGCCTCCCAGAGATGTAGTGTCAACATCCAGCTCAAGAATCCAAATAAAACTCCAGGTTCGTTCTGTTTCCAAAACTCTTACTGTTTACTGAATACACAGCTTGGTAATGTCAAAGCAAAACTAACTCTGAGGTTCCCAGATACCAGTTCATAGAATTAAACAATAATTTCTCCGGCCAAACCCTCACCCTCTCACATAGTCCATGTAAACAATTTCACTTTGTTATGGGAACCGTCTGTTTCCTCTCCACACCTGCTGCTGTGTCCTTGGAAAGGTTTGCATAACTTAATAATAATAAGCTGGAAGGGACCTTGTAGGTCATCTAGTCCAACCCCCTGCTCAGGCAGGAAACCCTATACCATTTCAGACAAGTGGCTGGCCAGTCTCTTCTTAAAAACTTCCAGTGTTGGAGCATTCACCACTTCTGGAGGCAGGTTGTTCCACTGGTTAGTTGTTCTAACTGTCAGGAAGTTTCTCCTTAGTTCTAGGTTGCTTCTCTCCTTGACTAGTTTCCATCCGTTGCTTCTTGTCCTGCTTTCAGGTGCTTTGGAGAATAGCTTGACTCCCTCTTCTTTGGGGCAGCCCCTGAGATATTGGAACACTGCTATCATGTCACCCCTCACCCTTCTCTTCATTAAACTACACATCCCCAATTCCAGCAACCCTTCCCTATATGTTTTAGCCTCCAGTCCCCCAATCATCTTTGTTGCTCTTCTCTGTACTCTTTCTAGAGTCTCGACATCTTTTTTACATCGTGGTGACCAAAACTGGATGCAGTATTCCAGGTGTGGCCTTACCAAGGCATTGTAAAGTGGTATTAGTACTTCACATGATCTTGATTCTATCCCTCTGTTAATGCAGCCTAGCACTGTGTTGGCTTTTTTGGCAGCTGCAGCACACTGCTGGCTCATATTTAAGTGATTGTCCACTAGGACTCCGAGATCTCTCTCACAGTTACTACTATTGAGCAAGGTACCACCTATACTATACCTGTGCATTTGATTTTTCCTGCCTAAATGTAGAACCTTACTTTTTCACAATTGAATTTCATTTTGTTAGATAGTGCCCAGTGTTCGAGTCTGTCCAGATCCTCCTGTATCTTAAGCCTATCTTCTGGAGTATTGGCTATTCCTGCCAGCTTGGTGTTGTCTGCAAATTTGATGAGTTCCCCATCGTTGATGAAGATGTTGAAGAGCACTGGGCCCATAACAGAGCCCTGGGGCACCCCACTACATGCTTCCTTCCATGTAGATGCAGTTCCATTGAGGACCACATGCTGAGTATGGCCTGTCAGCCAGCTATGAATCCATCTGGTGGTGATGCTATCTAACCCACATTTTTCTATCTTATCAAGTAGTAGATTGTGATCTACTTTATCAAATGCCTTACTGAAGTCCAAGTAAATTCAGGCTCTCATGGTCATGAGTGGAATCATAGAGGTTTTGTTTCTCTATCTAACCCTTTCTAAAGCAACACCTCCATCCCTTACTCTAATGGCAAGTTGAAAAGAAAAGGAATGTAGCTGACATGAAGATGCTCCATCGCTGGAAGTTTTTAAGAAAATATTGGACCCCATTTGTCTAAATAGTATGAGAACTGCCTTGGAGAGGAGATTGGACTAGAAGACCTCCAGGCTTTCTTCCAACTCTATGATTCTAGTATTCTTGGGAGAAGAACCAACCAATGGATAGTAAGAGAAGTGACAGAATTTACAGTCAATAGATGTTTGCCCAACGATAGCGAAGGAGTGATAATAAATCTATTTTAGATGTGCTAAAACTACTACTAATTCCTGTTTAATGCTTGTCAACAAACACCTATCTTCTAATTTTGTCCCATTCTGCCTGAATGAGCAATGCAAACAGTTAAGACTAACAATGCTCTGAAACCAGAAAGTGGATCCAGAGTGGTTTAACAGTAGCAGAGAAAATGTTTCCTTTGATTTTTATTAACTGATTGACATGAATTAATGCATTAGGATATTTGATCATGTCATAAAATGTGTATATGGACATCATGATTCAATTTAATGTACCCATTACTGCTTGATGTGCCATTATATTAGACTAAATTAAAAGAGTTTTATGGAAAAAAATTACAATTAAAAGAGTCAAATTTGATTACATTCATAACTTACTAGTAGAGATTCGTTCTTATTAATATTTGGGTGAATGTTCATAAAAGTACGAACAAACAATACAATCCGAAGCAGTTGAGTCCAAAACACCCATGTCCATCAATCCCAAAGGAGTAGGGCATCACCCTTAAGTAGGGCATCACCCAACATCAGGTCTTCTCCAATGAGTCCTCTCTTCTCATTTGGTGGCCAAAGTATTTGAGAACAGACAGGGTTGTCTTCCTTTAGGACTGACTGATTTCTTCTCCTTGTAGTCCAAGGCACTCTCAAGACTCTTCTCCAACACCACAATTCGAAAGAATAACGTGTACGATCTGCAAAGGGATGCTGATTATGTGCAGCCGACAAGCCACACTGTGGCTACTACAGTTATGGTGGGTACTACAGAATAGTACTTACTGCTATTCACTTGGGGAACAGAGCAATTTGAGATAGATGCAATGGTATGCTAAGTCCTCAACTTAGCAATCATCCAAAGTTATGACAGACCCAAAAGAAGTTACTTACAAAGTTCTGTTGTCCACTTGTGGCACTCAATTACAGTCGAAACTTGAGGACTACTTGTACAGGGATCATTGGATCCTTGCCAAAGAACTGCACAAGATCCCCAGATAAAGCCAGGTTAAAGATTAGTCTATATACATTTGTGTTATTATGCTACATAAGAAATATAAAGAAAACATTGTAAATAACAGTATGACCCTTATATAAAAATTCTTTGACAAGAGATTGGGGATGATTGTACTATAGCAGGGGTGTCAAACTGCCGGCCGGTGGGCTGGATGCATCATAGCGAAACCGCGCTCACCTTATTGCCATCAATGGAAAAAAAGTTGCAATACATTGAGACACGTCACGTGACATTGCGAGTTTGACACCCCTGTACTATAGTGTCTCTGCATGCCTTCTCACTCTAAGGCAGGGGTGGGGAACAATGGCCCTTTTATGACTTGTGGTCTTCAACCCCCAGAATTCCTGAGCCAGCCATAGTATCTAAGGATTCAGTTCTGTTAGATACCACCAACTTGTTCTGTCAACAGTAGTATTTACTGTGTCTGCATACTTTTTCTTTCCACACCATTTCAAACAAAGTCCAGTTGCCTCTTCAAAAAGCACCTTTGGGACCACCATGATCTGGATGATGGAGAATCTCCATAGACATTTGGAAAATAACATTTCCTGGGAATGCTAGCTTCTTGGATGAGAAGCAAAATGTCTTCGAAGACAAACAAGAAAGTCCAGTTGCCTCGTGAAAAAGCAAGCCGTTCCACTGGTTAATTGTTCTCACTGTCAGGAAATTTCTCCTTAGTTCTAGGTTGATTCTCTCCTTGATCAGTTTTTAATCATTGCTTCTTCTTCTGCCTTCAGGTGATTCGGAGAATAGATCAATCCCCTCTTCTTTATGGCAGTCCCTCAGATATTGGAACACTGCTATAAGAGCCCTGGTGGTGTAGAGGTTAGAATGCAGTATTGCAGGCTAACTCTGCTCACTGCCAGGAGTTCGATTTTCACTGCTCAAGGTTGACTCAGCCTTCCATCCTTCCGAGATCAGAAAAATGAGGCCTTAGATTGCTGGGGGCAATATGCTGACTCTGTAAACCGCTTAGAGAAGGCTGTAAAGCACTATCAAGCAGTATATACGTCTAAGTGCTATTGCTAGAATGTCACCCCTAGTCCCTCTTTTCATTAAGTTGGACATACCCAGTTCCTGAAACTGCTCTTCGTATGTTTTAAACTCCAGTCCCCTAATCATTTTTGTTGCTCTTCTCTGCACTCTTTCTAGAGTCTCAATATCTTTTTTATATCATGGCAATCAAAACTGGATGCAATATTCCAAGTGCGGTCTTGCTGAGGCATTAGAGGCAGGTTCCTGACTGTATGATCACAACTACCATTTTGCAATCTGCCACCAACTGAAATTAGCAGTGGGAAATATATCCATTTCTAATATGTGGCTGCTTCTTAACTGTGAACCTGTTCTTTGCATTACATTTCTTCCTGTGGGCCCTTGACTGAACATGGCGAGCTACTTTTCATTGGCAGAAAGAAAAACTTGTGTGATCTATTAACTTACTTTTTCACAATTAAACTAATCATTATACAGCATGAGATGGAAAAGAAGTAAATACTGTACAGTCTCTAATCCTAGAGGGAGTGTTAATCAAAACAAAATTATGTTACATTATCCAAGCTGTCAATATTAATTTTAATCTCATTTGCAGCTAGAGCAAATCCTGTAACAGCATAAATAATATATTGGGATTTATTTCCTAATAAGAGCTTTGATTGTTCAGTTACAAGCAAATGAGATAAATTAAAGCCAGAAAGAAGAGGTATGATCCAAACCAAGGCTTTTATGAGAAAATAGGGGACTTTTCAAAGATCACTGGAAATGTTCTTTGCAAAGACCTAGAAAAATGAAAGTCAGTTTTTATCTTGGTATTAATCTGACTTTTTTCAGGTTTGAATATGGGTTATAAGTACCTCTTACGAGGTCCATCATAACTGAATGGTCACTAAGCGTCCAGTCATAAGTTGAGGACTATCTGTATATTTTGGAGGAACTTCAGGCAAAAATGCTGGCAGGAGGCCATTTACTTGCTCTTTATCTCTGGACCAATTTTGTCCAAAAGAGGAAAACTTGATAAGAACACGTCTCCTTCTAGACTTCCCCCTTTTCCTCTTTTCAATACAGGTGGTCCTTGACTTACAACAGTTCATTTAGTGACTGTTCAAAGTTACAATGGCACTGAAAAATGTAACTTACAAGTGCTTTTCACATTCACGGCCATTGCAGCATGGTCACTTGATCAAAATTTGGATGCTTGGCAATTGGTTCTTATTTATGACGGTTGCAGTGTCCCGAGGTCATGTGATCCCCTTTTGCAACCTTCTGACAAGCAAAGTCAATGGGGAAGCCAGACTCACTTAACAATCGCCTGACTAACGTAACAACTGCAGTGATTCAAATAAGAACTGTGGTAAGGACGGTGATAAAATGGGGAAAAACTCACTTGACAACTGCCTCGCTTAGCAACAGAAATTTTGGACTCAATTGTGGCCGTAAATCGAGGACTACCTGTATTTACATGCTTACCATGTCTGGCTCTATAGCAGGGGTAGGCAACCTTGGCTCTTTTATGACTCGTGGACTTCAACTCCCAGAATTCCTGAGCCAGCATGGCTCGGAAACTCTCCATTTCCCCTCAGCATGGCTGGCTCAGGAATTCTGGGAGTTGAAGTCCACAAGTCATAAAAAAGCCAAGGTTGCCTACCCCTGGTTTATAGCAAGCAAAACAAGAAGGGCAAGACGTTCTGAGGCAACAAGAAGACCGTCTTCTACTGATATGAGCATCAACAGATGCCAAACTTTTCCATGGAAAGCACTGCAAGGAAGTAAAAGTTAGAGAAGAAGATCCTTATTCATTTGTGAAGTGAATTTGGAGCAAAGCCTTGGGAAACCGGTTCTTCAGATGTCAGAGGTCGCAACAGTGCTGTCAATCTATATCGGAAGCTGTTGATTTTGAACAGATGCACCTGGATCTATTCTGATCGTGGGATATGGGATTTTGTCTGAAATGGGTTCCTAGGATTGGCAGTGCGGATTGTTGTGATTCAGGGTCAGCCTGTGGGTTCGGCAGTTGGGTCGGATGACTCAGAGGAGGAGGAGGGGGGTGTTGAAGACCTTGCTGAGGGGGTTGAAGATCTTGCTGATGAGAGCCCTCAGCCAGGCCCCTCCCACTTGGTCACCACGGAGACCCAGCTGTGTGAGCCTGACAGCGTGGATGAAGATGACCCACAGCTGGCCCTGTTCAAGGACGCCCGACGCAGGAGGCAGTCAATTAGGAGTAAACAGAGGAAGGCAATGGGGCTCCTCGGAAGGAGGCAGAGAGAAGCCACGCCCTGAACTCTATATAAGGGGAATGTGTGGGGAGGGCTGGTTTGCTGAAGGCAACCGCTTGGATAGTTCGTGTTTCTTAAAGCTCCTGTTTCTTGGTTCGTGTCTTGTTTGTTTTTGTAGCTATAAATTTGGCAGGCGTAATTCCAGCCTCTTGCCGTTTGTAAAGGGGTTGTCCCTGCCTTTTCTGCAGGGCCGGTAGCAGGCTGGTACAGAACACAGATAAAGAATACAGCATGAGAGCCAACTTGATTCTATCATTATTTTCTTTGATGCTTTTCTTTGCTTTTCGCATGACACCACATTTCAGTTGCTCCTGGATACTGTCTCAAAACTTTAGAGAAGAATGTATGTGTCCCACCATGCAGAGATAGCTCGTTCACAACTTATTCATAGGTTGTTTCTCACTTTGAAAGCAAAGAGTTCATTCTGCCTCTAATGCAATGTTCCAGTAAGTTGAGCAGTGACACTGGAGGAGGCCCCTGTGTATTTCTTGGACAGCAAAGATGACCAACAAGCAAGTACTGGAGCGCCTAAACACCAGACATGTCTCTAGAAGGAAAAAAAATCACAAAATTGCCTCTCGCTTACTTTGTCAATGTCATGTGGGGGAATTCACTGGAGAAAGCAATTATGTTTGGAAGAGTTAGTGGTAAAAGGAAACCAGGCCGCCAAAGGACATGATGGCTGGACACCATCAAAGCTGACACTGGCCACAGCATAGAACAACTCAAAGAAACAGTGCAAGATCAGAAGACGTGGAGAAACTTGGCGAATAGAATTGCCAAGAATCGGGAATGACTGAATAGTTAATATCATCACCAGGTTGAAACCAGGTTTCTCCCCTGTACAATGAGATTTTCAAAGTATTTATAGCAGAAGTACTAGATTCTGTAGCAGCTTTGTTCCTTATGCCATCCATCTTGTAAATTTGCAGCATTCTTTTTTTTTGCCATGTATATGTATACATTTGAACTACACTGTGATCTTTCTCTGTCTCATATAACTGTGTGTATGTGTGTATATGTATTATGGTATTTTTCTGAGAGCTGAATACAACAAAATTACATTTTAATGTATGCTGATTAGTGTACATTTAAAGTGACAATAAAGTTTCTATTCTATTCTATTCTATTCTATTCTATTCTATTCTATTCTATTCTATTCTATTCTATTCTATTCTATTCTATTCTATTCTATTCTATTCTATTCTATTCTATTCTATTCTATTCTATTCTATTCTAAAATCTACTCTACTCTACTCAACTCTATTCTACTCTACACTACACTACACTACACTACAGTGTAAGGTAAAGGTAAAGGTTCCCCCGCACATGCGTGCTAGTCGTTTCCAACTCTAGGGGCTGGTGCTCATCTCCGTTTCAAAGCCGAAGAGCCAGCGCTTGTCCGAGGACGTCTCCATGGTCATGTGGCTGGCATGACTAGATGCCAAAGGCGCACGGAACGCTGTTACCTTCCCACCGTGGTCCCTATTTTTCTACTTGCATTTTTACATGCTTTAGAACTGCTAGGTGGGCAGAAGCTGGGACGAGTAACAGGCGCTCACTCTGTTATGCGGCACTCAGGATTCAACCCACCAAACTTCCGACCTTCTGATCGACAAGCTCAGCGTCCTAACCCACTGAGCCACTGCGTCCCTCTACACTACAGTATAGTATACTATAATAAACTAAACTACATTCTTCTTATTTTCCAAAGCATCTGAGGGCAGAACAAGACATAATGGATGGAAGCTCATGAAAGAGAGGTTTAACTGCTCTCAATCCTGATAGTGGGAACAATTAATCAGTGGAACAGCTTGCCTCTAGAAGTTGTGGGTGCTCCATCATTGAAGGTTTTAAAAAAGAGATAGGACAGCTATTTGTCTGGAATAGTATAGGGTCGCCTTCTTGAGGAGGGGGCTGGACTAGAAACCTCCAAGGTCCCTTCCAGCTCTATTATTCTGTATCAGTGGCGTAGCGTGGGGGGTGCAGGGGGGGCCGGCCGCACCGGGCGCAACATCTGGGGGGCACCCATTAAGCTCGCCGGAGGGGGACGATTCTGCTTCACCGAGGGTCGGAGGAGCGAGCGAGTGGGCGGAGCATAGAAAGCAACCGCATTCGCTGCGCCCAGCTAGAGCGGGATCCCGTCCTCTCGCGGCTGCGGATCGCCTCCTTTCTTGGGTGGGGGTGGGGAGGCTTGGCGGCGTCTCGCCTCCCTCTCTTTCTCCCGCCGCGGCTCTCCTCCGCTTGGCTCTCAACCTGCAAGCCCGCCCCCCCGACCCAGCTCCCGCCCCCGTCTCCTCCTTTCCCGGAGGTAAAGGTAACAACTGCAGCCGCCGCACCTGCGGCTTCTTCCTCCTCCTCCTCCTCCTCCTCCTCCTCCTCCTCCTCCTGCCGTATTGACTCTCTGTGGCCACTCGGTTCCCCCTGCAGGAGGCGATCAGGACTTCCCCCCGACACACGTCACCAGCAGCGAGAGTTTCCAGCCAGTCCAGCGAATCTTTGGGGCGAGGTGCCAAAAAGAAGGAGGCGGCTTGGCTTGGATAAGCAGCGTCTGGGCAGAAAATAGGTCAGGCGCCACAGCAAGTATGAACTCCTGGGATTCAGCCTAAGCAGGCAAAGCTGCAGGGTGGGTTGGTTGGCTTTTCCGGCTTTGGAATAACCTTGGGAAGCTGAGGCATTGTAAGTTGGAAGTCATTGTTTGTCGCCTAACATGTTGGGTCAACCCCACGCCACATGCTAAGCCATAAACCGTGGTTGGTATCCAGGGTTTAGGACAAGATGGAGAAAACTAGCCAATTGTGGGATCATAAATCTTGATGAAGCCCATCATCGCTCCATGTGATGTATGCACTCAATCTACAAACGTAGTCCAAGCCTATTCACATCTGTTGTAAGGTCATTCTCTCGTGGGGTTTATCTTGACATCCACTAAGAGTGGAACAAACATGCCCCATTAACCATTTTCAACGCCATGTCCTCTCTTTGTCTCATCCTAAATCACAGCTGAGGCACCTTAAAGTTGCCTTGTTTCAGTTTTAAACTAGCATTTTCCCTCTTCTCCAGAGACCCTTTTTTGCCTTGAACCTAACTCAAGGGTAGGCAACCTTGGCTCTTTTATGACTCATGGACTTCAACTCCCAGAATTCCTGAGCTAGTGGAAGAGACTCGAGTGCTAAAATCCACGGGTTAGGGGGCGCAAATTACTTGCCTTGCCCCGGGTGCTGACAACCCACGCTACGCCACTGTTCTGTATTCTGTTATCATAAGACGTTTTCTACAGTATATTTTCTGTTTCTTCTAGGAGGTCTTCCCTTCTCGAACACCAAGGTGGTCTCAAACCCTCTGGCTGCCTCTGTACAATATCACATTGCATCATATTTTCTTCCGGAAAGATCTAACAAACCCATCTAAGTTATTAATGAAGTCTTTGTTCCATAACTGCCTTCTTTCTTGGGAGAGATTTGCCGAAGGTGTACATTCAAGTATGTGGCACGTTCTTCCCACTGAAAGGACTTTTTCCTTTCTTCGAAGAGTAATTGAAATGTTTATGACAGAGACTGCTTTAGAGCTTTATTATTGATTTGCCTGCCTACTTCCTTGATAACTCAGGTTTGATGTTGTCACTGTTTTTCTCCTCAGCACAGTGGGTTCAGAGCTGTCACTGTGAAAATGTCTATCGGTGATTCAAACGGACCAGCTTTGATAAGCTATGTATCAGACATTACATTTAATGGGTTTTTAAAGGAAAATCCCTGAAGGCTAGTGGAAGGTTGTTGTTTTTTTCTCCAATACCTCTCTGCTTTCCCTCCACCGTTCTATTACTGTAAATTTTCTGCTATATTTGGAGAGAAAACATCTCCAGAGTTAAGGTCAGGAAGTGGAAATGAAATCAGTTGTGATCCATATAATTCCAATCCTGCTGTAATTTACAAAATTCTGGTTTTTCCTGCAGAACATTACCAACTGGAGTGTTTGCTGTGGTTATTTTATTATCTCAATTGTTGCTGTTGTTGTTTAGTTTATTACCTTGATGTTTTTAACCCTTTCTACAAGATTTTGTGGACCACCTGGTGATTGGGCAGCCCTATTATTATTATTAATCCCTACAGGTAGTCCTCAACTTACGACCATAATTGAGCCCAAAATGTCTGTTGCTAAGCAAAATAGTTGTTAAGTGAGTTTTGCTCCAGGTTACAACCTTTCTTGCCACCATTGTTAAGTGAATCAGTGCAGTTGTTAAATTAGTAACATGGTTGTTAAGTGACTCTGGCTTCTCCATTGACTTTGCTGGTCAGAAGGTCGCAAAAAGAGGATCCCACGTTCTTGGGACACTGCAGCCGTCATAAATATGAGTCAGTTGCCAATCTGAATTTTGATCATGTGACCATGGGAATGCTACAAAGGTCGTAAGTGTGAAAAACGGTTATTGGTCACTTTTTTCAGTGCCATTGTAACTTCAAAGTCACTAAACAAACTATTGTAAGTCTAGGACTACCTGTAATAATAACTAAGTAAATAAATACATTGGGAATGTCATTGTATTTAAAGGGCTATCATATCCAATAAAATAGGTGGTTAAACAGCATAGTTCCATTAGAGATGTACCTGTGAATGAGGCCCTACAAAATATTCTACTGGGCCCATACTTCTACATTAGGTTGTTCTCCAATTTGCAATAATAATCTGGTTTAATAGAGCGAGTTAGGATATTAAATTTAGTAGCTGAAACAGTAAAGTGTACAATGGACCAGAACACATGGTTGTAGTTGATTGGTTGAAGAGTGCTGGCAATCTGAGGCAATCTAAGCTATGATTGGTTGCTGTGGGTGTAAAGGGGGAGTTTCCATTTTTCCCGCCTTTTTTCTTCTGGGTGCTCTGCATGCAGTTTAATTTACCTCATGATGTTCCTGACTATCTTGTCTTTTGTGAACATAAATGTAAAATGTATTTATTTATACAAAAGCTATAAGTTTGTGTCAGTGTCTCCGACTTCATTTGGACAGCTGCTGCACAATTCTTTGACAGAGTGTAAATAAGAATCTTAGGTATTAGTACCCTTGAGGAATTCTGGTTTAACTGCTTCACAGTGGATTGAGTTTTTGCAATGTCTTTTCACAAAACATCATTTGATCATCGTCTTATCAGCAGAATGTCCTGCCCTAATGAAATGTTTCCCCTGCTGAGTGTTTGGAAATTACCATATCGGATAATCAAGATTATCACAAACACATAAGACTACGTAGGCACATAATATCCCAAATTCTTCTTCTTGGAATAATGGAAGAACTGGGGTTGATAAAAATTAATTTCCTTTAGGAAGGAAGGAAGGAAGGAAGGAAGGAAGGAAGGAAGGAAGGAAGGAAGGAAGGAAGGAAGGAAGGAAGGGAGAACTGATGGACAATATGTCTACCCTATCAGAGAAGTCAAAATCTATTCAGGTATTCCTCGACATACAACCACAACTGAGTCCAAAATTTATGTTGCTAAGTGAGACATTTGTTAAGTGAGTTTCGCCCCATTTTATGACTATTCTTGCCACAACGGTTAAGTGAATCATTGCAATTGTTAAGTTAGTAACCTGGTTGTTAAGTGAATCTGGCTTCCCCATTGACTTTCCTTGTTTAGAAGGTTGCAAAAGTTGATCACATGACACTGGGACAACACAACCGTTGTAAATATGAACCTGTTGCCAAGCATCTAAATTTTGATCATGTGACCATGGGGATGCTGCAATGGTCGTAAGTGTGAAAAATGGTCATATGTTACTTTTTCCAGTGCTGTTGTAACTTTGAACAGTCACTAAACAAACTGTTGTAAGTTGAGGACTACCTCTACTGCATCTTCGTCCTTTCCTCCCTTCCTTCTATCCACTGAGAGATGTGGAACGTAGTCTTCCCTTCACAAGTTTCTTGACTAGGCTTTGTCAATCAAGTTGCTAGTCCAAAATGTTGAATACTTAGTTCAGCTAGAAACCTATTGACTGCTAATCATATTGGCAGGTTGTAATGTCGATTTTCACTTCTCTGCCAGCTGGCACATACTGTCCATCATGGCTCCTGATTAACCCCTCTTCCCTTTATTTGGAAGGCAGTAGTTTGGGTACAACAAGAACAGAGGTATCAGAGAAGAGCCAAGGCAGAAATGCATCATTCCTCTCCTCTTTTATAGGCCCTAGATTCCTAATATTTAGATACTTCATCTTGTGGGATCTGTAATTTTCCCCTGGGCACCTAAGGATGAATCCATCACTTTGGAAATGGTGCAGGAGTATGAATGGACTTCCAGGGAAAAAAAAACCAAAATTGCTGACTATAGGACCATTTATGCTTCAGTTTGAGATGCAGACAACACAGACTCATCCCCAACAGCTTGCGCCTGTCTTCAAAAGTGAAGGGACACAGGGAGGAAACATCCTGAGGCCTAGAAGGCTCCACAACCATTTGCACCATTCAGGTGACCCTGAGGACACAGGAAAACCTCCGAATGGCCTCAACAACTCTCTAAAAGCAGGCAAAGGACCAGCTGTCTGCAAGGAGTATAAATCCTTCCATTCCCCACCATCCAGTCAGAGCTGAAGAAGCTTCTTGGATGAGAAGCGAAATGTCTTCAAAGAAAAACAAGAAAGTCCAGTTGCCTCCTGAAAAAAACCCTTGCATATATGGGCTGTATGATTTGAAACGTATTTGATTGCCCCTGCAATACTCCAATAAAAAGCCTTCCAAAACAAACTAATAATTCCTTAAATCAAACTGGATGTTTCCAAATCATTTTGAACAGCCTTTTGCGCACACACAATCTTCTATTCCTATTCTACCGGTTTTGTTTCCTACTGACTTCAAAATCAAATCAATCCAATTCAACAAATAGATCCAAATCCAAATCAGATCAGAGCCATATACTATAAAGGAGATGTATAATTGTACAGGGCAGGAGTGTCCAATCTTGGCAACTTTAAGACCTGTGGACTTCAACTCCAAGACCTGTGGACTTCAACCCCCAGAATTCCTGGCTGGGGAATTCTGGGAGTTGAAGTCCACAGGTCTTAAAGTTGCCAAGGTTGGACATCCCTGGTATAGGTTGAAGCCAGCAGAAATCTGTTGAAATAGACACTTAAAAGCATGTTGATTTATAAAACAGCATTAGCAAAAAGCACTAAGCATGTCATATTTTTAATTACATGTCTCTGTCCCCAACAACACAGAGCAATTAAAGCTAATTGTTTCTATTTTATTAAACAAATGGAATTAGGAAGGCATGACCGAAAACTCTACAAAACATAAACACTTCCCCTCCTTCCTCCCACTTCCAGGGAATATTTTGCACTCTAAACACACTTCAGATTTAGGGGTGTTTAATTATGCATCGCCCAACTCAGTCAGATGCCTTTGCCGTTCACTGAGAAGTTGACTTTTTAAAAATCCACTTCCTCCCTGTGGATGCTCTGTCTCCTCTATGTGCTGAAAGCATCCAGGGTATCTTCAGCTTTGCTCTTTGGCAGCTGTCACTTTTAAATGCTTTCATAGCAATGGAAGAGTCTCACCAGCCAGCACCATGGCCAGCACACAGCCGCCAGCAGTCTGACAGGTGTTGACTAAGTTGCCCAAAAGACAGGCCAAATGAAAACACAGAAACGTTTTGTGGACTCTGAATATGATTTATGCAACATACTACAAAGCAACAACACATCAGAGTGTTTAATTGTCCATTTCAGCTCACTGGGGCCTTTGCTAAAGGAAGGGAGGGAGGGAACGTACAATTTTCAAATAATCTCATGTCAGTGTGGATGCCTCCTGAATCTATTTAAACTGTGCAGATCAGATTCGTGATTTCAATGAAATCTCCTTTAAATATACAACGACCAGGAGATAGGTTTTATTCAGAGGAAAGTGGGTCTTTACTTCCAACAATGTTGGACAATGCAGGACAAGAAGCAACGGATGGAAACTAATCAAGGAGAGAAGCAACCAAGAACTAAGGAGAAATTTCCTGACAGTTAGAACAATTAACCAGTGGAACAACCTGCCTCCAGAGGTGGTGAATGCTCCAACACTGGAGGTTTTTAAGAAGAGACTGGACAGCCATTTGCCTGAAATGGTATAGGGTTTCCTGCCTGAGCAGGGAGTTGGACTAGATGACCTCCAAGGTCCCTTCCAACGTATTATTATTATTATTATTATTATTATTATTATTATTATTATTATTATTATTATTATTATTATTATTATTATTATTATTATTATTATTATCTCTTTGACCCCTGTTGTTCGCTTGCATTGGCATACTGTGAATACTGTGAAAACGTGGAATACTGTGTACAGTTTTGATCACCACGATACAGAACAGAACAGAATAACAGAGTTGGGAGGGACCTTGGAGGTCTTCTAGTCCAACCCTCTGCTCAAGCAGGGAACTCTACCATTTTCAACAAATGGTTGTACCAAAATGATGCTGAAGCCCTAGAAAGTGTGCAGAGAAGAGCAGCAAAGATTATTAGGGGACTGGAGGCTAAATTGTATGAAGAACAGTTGAAGGATTAGATATGTCTAACCTATTGAAGGGAAGGATTAGAGTGAACATGATAATCTTCCTGTACGTCAGACGCTGTCACAGAGGAGAGGGGATTGACTTATTCTCCAAAGCACCAGAGGGCAGGACAAGAAATAATTAGTGGAAGCTTGTTAAAGAGAGATCCAACCTAGAAGCAGGTTGTCCTCAACTTATGACTCACAATTGAAGCCAAACGTTCAGTTGCTAAGCAAGACAGTTGTAACTTTTGCCTCATTTTGCAACCTTTCTGGCCACAGTTGTTAAGTGAATCACTGCAGTTATTAAGTTACTATTATCATCATCATCATCAAGTTGGAAGGGACCTTGGAGGTCATCTAGTCCAACCCCCTGCTCAGGCAGGGAACCCTATACCATTTCAGACAAATGGCTGACCAGTCTCTTCTTAAAACATAATTATTAAGTGACCCTAGCTTGTCAGATGATTGCTTCTGAGAAGGCCGTAAAAAATGTTCCTATGATCCTGGGACCCTGCAACCATCATAAATATATCCCAATTGCCCAGCATCCGAATGTTGACCGCAAGGATGGTTGAAAGTGTGGGAAATGGTCACGTCACTTTCCCCAGGGCCATTGTAACTTCGAACAGTCACTAAATGAGTGATTGTAACTGGAGGACTATCTGTAAGGAGAAATTTTCTGACAGCGAGAACAATTAATCAACGGAATAGCTTGCCTTCTGGTGTTGTGGGTGCTCCGTCACTGGAGTTTTCAAAAATAGACTGGATAACCATTTGACCAGGATGGATTAAGGTCTCCTGCCCTGAATAGGGGGTTGGGCTAGAAAACCTCTGGGGTCCTATGTTTCTATGTTTTATGTCAATAAGGCAATGTTTTCCCTCCATCCTGGGAACTTAATAATAGTCCTGTTTAAAGGTCTTCTGGAGATCAGATTCCTGGTATCTGATATGTGATTTAGTGGGCCTCAGCTCATGGAGCTTTGGGTCATGCTGAGACATCGCAAAGCAATAACTGGAAAATCAGAGTGGCTTTTAGACTAGATGCTGCGCTATTCCAGAGTTACTCCACCCACTCTACCAAAGGCATTTGAAAAGCTTTTCCGAATGGCGTCTCCCTAACATCCCTGTGTCCAAGGCTTTCCCCTAAGTGGCTTTTATGATACTTTAAGTGTCCCCTTGGGTGAGACATACAGCCATTTCCCTGAATGGGTTTTTAAGTGATCCTAATGGTAGTTGGAAAATTGCCTTTCTTAACCTCAAAGTCTTCCCTGGGAGCCCAGAGCAGACTTTTACAATTCTCTGCATAGAAACCGACCCAAAATGAATGCTCCTCGCCAATGAGTCCTTGTTAATCGGGTGGCATCCGAGGAAGTAAAAAACATCTGTTCATAACAAAGAGGACTTTGATGACTCTTCCTTGATATCTCTCAAATAGCCACCAGGAAGCTGTTAGAAGTTTGGTACCCATTTGCCTGTACCACAAATCTCAAAGGGATGAATTACGTTCATCCAAGCTGTACTAACTGGGACGGGGAGATGCTGAAAGGCAGGACACTAATGGTGCCTTCTAACCATTTAGCAGTGCTGTTACTCTCTTGGGGATAAAAAGAAACCAGATTAATTGAGGTCTGGTTTCAGAAGAACGGTGTGAACCTTACCTCACCTCAGAAGAGAAAGTATAGACAGCCAGAAAGAAATCTAAAATGGGAACCCAAAGGTGCTTTTTTTCCCCCCAAGAGGCAACTGGATTTTCTTTGTTTTTCCTTGAAGACGTTTCGCTTCACATCCAAGAAGCTTCTTCAGTTCTGACTGAATGATGGGGAGTGGAAGAATTTATATTCCTTCAATCATCTGGTCATTTAACTCTCTTTTTGAGAGTCATGCAAGTCACTTGGAGGTTTATCTGTGCCCCCAGGGTCACCTGAAGAGTGCAAACGGGTGTGCAACCTTCTTGGAACTGCTGAAAGAACTGCGTTGTAAACAGGAGGTAGGTGGTGTTATATTCTTCCGCCTCTGTTGAGAGAGGGCTGTTCAATTTTAATATAGATGGCCTCTTTGACCCTTCTTTCAAACTAGGGGTCCTCTGTGTCCAGACTGTGGTCTTTGCTGTCTTTAAAAGAGTAACCTTTGTCTTTCAAATGCAGGTGGACTGCTGAATCTTGTCCTGATGGGTTTGTTCTCTTCGAAAGAGGGGGTCAAAGAAAAAAAAACACCTTTGGGACAACCGTGACCTGGATGACTGAAGATCTCCAAAGACATTTAAAACGGGAACCCTTAATGTCAACTGCTGAAGTAGGAAGTGTTATTTAGAATTGCCCACAAGACAGCGTGGCCAAATAGATAAAGAGGAATTATGTATCCCCGGAAGATGGTTCTAACAGATCCAAGGTATGTTTCACCAGGTTGTCCTCAAACGTAATTATATTGTACAATCGAGGCAGCTGAAGATGTTGAAAACTGGGGTCTCCACATATATATTGTGCACACCAGATTGGAGAGAGTAGATTGAGGGTTGAGAACGTTATCTAAACCATGGGTTTCCAACCATGGGAACTTTAAGACTTGTGGACTTCAACTCCCAGAATTCCTCAGCCAGTCATGCTCAACTTTAAGACCTGTGGACTTCAACTCCCAGAATTCCCCAGCCAGCATGACTGGCTGGGGAATTCTGGGAGGTTGAAGTCCACAAGTCTTAAAGTCATCAAGGTTGAACACCCCAATCTAAATCATATTGACCATCATGATCCTGTCATTTTAGTGTGGTTCTTTCAAAACTAAATGTATGCCACCTGGATGCCACATGAAAAATCCCATTTTAAGCTGCACGCATTTTCTCTTAATACATACAGAGTCTTCACTCCGGGATCCATTTGGTATGCATTTTCTTTTAACATTTTTTTTGTGCATATCCCCCAGAAGAGCAGTTTTAAACACATTTTCTCCTAAAATATGCACATTTCTCCCTCAGCTATAAGTTACTTAGCTGAGAAGCGTACTGTAACATTCACATACCAGTCCCAAAAGCTTGAGTTAAAGGACATTTGTTTTAAAATCTGGACCGATAAATCACTCCTATAACTCTGAGATAAGTTCTTCGTTCTAATCTCACAGGGGAAGGAACAGTCATTCTGCTACAATGAAGAGAATCTTCATGACACAAGCTGAACAGTAAAAAAAAAACCTACAATATCCACCCTGCGTTTCTTTCTTTCTACTGCTTCCTGCTTCCTGATATACAGGTTCTAGTCCTTGACTTAGAACCATTTATTTAGACTACTGCAACGCTCTGTACATGGGGCTGCCCTTGAGGACCACTCGGAGGCTTCAACTGGTGCAGAATGCGGCCGCGCAAGTTGTGATGGGGGCTTCCCAATACTCCCATGTAACACCTCTACTCCTTCGGGTGAGATTCAAGGTGCTGGTGATGACCTATAAAGCCCTTAATGGCTTGGGTCCGGGTTATCTGAGGGAACACCTGCTGCCGGCATCAAGCTCCCTTCGTCCCGTGCGCTCCCATAGGGAGGGCCTTCTCAGGATACCGCCGGTTAAGGAATGCCGGCGGGTTATTCCCAGGGGAAGAGCGTTCTCTGTGGGCGCACCTGCCCTTTGGAATGATTTACCTGTGGAACTCCGGACCGCCCCCGATCTGCGTTCATTTCGCCGAGACCTGAAAACCTGGCTTTTCGATCTGTCAGGCCTGGACTGAAGGGGTTTTAGCTTTTTAAATATTGTTTTAATTGTTGGGCTTAATTAATTTAATTCATTTTAATTTTATATTATCTTTTATATTGTATTTTATGCTGCCCTGTAAACCGCCCTGAGTCCTCCAGGAGAAGGGCGGTATATAAATCAAATAAATAAAATAAATAAATGAATAAATAAATAAATAAATAAATAAAAAAAAATAAATAAATTTAGCGACCAAAGTTACAGTAAAACTGAAAAAAGCGACTTGTGGTCTATTTCACATTTATGACTATTGCAGCATCCCTGTGGTCAGGTGATCAAAATTCAGATGCTTGGCAAGTGGCATGTACTTATGACAGTTGCCCTGTCCTGGGGTCATGTGATCACCACTTGTAACCTTCCCAGTTGGCTTCCCGCAAGCACAGTGGGGAAAGCGGGATTTGCTTAAGGACTGCATGACTGACTTAACTCCTGCAGCAATTCATTTAGCAACTGTGGCAGTCATAAAATGAGGTGCAACTCACTTAACGATGTCTTGGCTCTGTAATGGAAAAGTTGGGCTCAACTGTAGTCATAAGTCAAGGACTACCTGTACTTCTTAACCTGCCCTCTGGTGGAACCCCAGTTCTTGAGTTAGTCACTTAAAACCCAAACTCTTAATAATGCAGTTTGTTTTGTAATTGTTTGTTGATTTATTTATTTATTTATTTTTTAAAAAACCTCATTAAAAGAGGGGTGTCCAACCTGGACAACTTTAAGAGTTGTGGATTTCTACTCCCAGAATTCCCCAGACAGCATGGGGAATTCTGGGAGTGGAAGTCCACAGGTGTTAAATTTGTCAAGGTTGGATATTCCTGCTCTAAACTATGAATTACCAACATAGTAGTCCTTGGCAAGTACAGTTCTCTTTTTGGTCAAAATGTTCAGGCAATTAATGACCAAAAGCAGCCCACCGAGAGACAAAATCTCTAAGAAAAAAGAATAAAATATGGATTTAAGTACGTAACCTGATTTGTATATATATATATGTGCATAGGAACATGCATGTGCACGCACATAGACTTTTAGGATTTTAGAGATTACACATTAGGATTTCTGAGACTACACATTAGATGAGTGTTTCTCAACACTGACAACTTTCAAATATGTGGACTTCAACTCCTAGAATTCCCCTGCTCTCCTTGCTGGGGAGGGGAATTCTGGGAGTTGAAGTCTGCACGTCTGAAATTTGCCAAGGCTGAGAAACATGGCATTAGATTCACACCGAATCAACTTGTCTGTTCTGTGAAAATTCAAGTGAAATGTCAGGGCCTGATCAGAAATGCCATGTCCACTGAAATGTGGTAATTAAGTTGGTTTCGGTAATCCTGTGAGCAATGACAATGTTTCAGAGCACCCAGATGGCGACTAATATCTTGATATTTCTTCCATTGTTCCTTCTTTAAATCAAAAGCTTATCCTATGTACTGAGATCCCCATTTTTAGCTGCTCCGGAAATGAACAGTGGCAATTATCCATCATTTAGTTATGCAAATGCATTTTAATTAAAAGACATTTACTCTTTAATAACTTCAGGGGTTCGTGCAACTCCTTACAGGGCCTGAAATTTGGATAAGCTAACAGGATGCAGTAGCTGAGCTGATGAAACTGCAATGTTACCATCTCTCATTTCAGGGGATCTACATAGCCAAATTTTTTTTCAGTGCAATGGTAAACAAAGACAGTCACAATGCTTTTATTGCTTTGAACTGGACCTTTTTGTCTGCCTGCCTGTTTGTTTAGTGCAAGTAGTCCTCAACTTACAACTATTCATTTAGTTCAAAATTATAGCAGCACTGAAAAAGCTGACTCCTGGCCATCTTTCACACTGAAGACCATCGCAGCATGCAATGATCAAAATTCAGATGTTTGGCAACTGACTCATATTTATTCATGATAATTGCAGTGTCCCAGGATTGTTTGATTACCTTTGGTGACCTTCTGACAAGCAAAGTCCATGGATTCACTTAACAACTGGGTTACTAACGTAACAACTGCAGTGATTCATTTAACAATTGCGGCAAGGAAGGTCATACATGGGGCAAAATTAACTTAACAGATGTCTCACTTAGCAACAGAAATTTTGGGCTCAGTTGTGGTCGTAAAAATGTTGCACAGTCCTATTATCTCATCCACCTCAAAGCAATCCTTATTTGCGTCTAAGCATCAGTGAATGGCAAGCTACGCCTGTGTTGAAATATTATACACAGATGATATTTGACATCCTACTGGTTATTGTTTACACCCTTTAGCATAAGCTTCTAAATCTTCTGCTGTCATCTATGACTCCTTTCATATGGTCTCTGCAGAGCAATCCTGAGAGGCTCATGATCAAAACAGCCTTGACGGCGCAGTGGTTAGAATGCAGTATTGCAGGCTAATTCTGCCCACAGCCTGGAGTTCGATCCTCACCGGCTCAAGGTTGACTCAGCCTTTCATCCTTCCGAGGTCAGTAAAATGAGGAGCCAGATTGTTTGGGGGTCAATATGCTGACTCTGTAAACCACTTAGAGAGGGCTGTAAAGCACAATGAAGCGGTATACAAGTCTAAGTGCTATTGCTATTTCTCAGGCATTGTAGGAGACCCTGTTGTGGATTCTCCAATGAATTCTCTACTTGGGTGGGATGGCAGCCAGACCTAGGCATTCTTAGGACTCCTCCAGATAACTTGAGAATGCATTCCAGTGCACCACTAACATTGATCTAAAAACTTATCTATTCGAACAATCCGGCCTGGTCTGATGGGTTTGGGGTTTTAACATTGTTTTTAACTAACTTACTACATTGGGCACAATCATTTAACTTTAAATCTTATATCCTGTATTCTTATTTTTATTGCCCTGTACACCGCCCTGAGTCCTTCGGGAGAAGGGCGGTATATAAATCAAATAAATAAATAAATAAATAAAATTGGTTTTTATTCATGAAAATCGGAGGAAAATTGGATGAGAGATGGAGATGAAAGTCTCTTTAAAATCCCTGTCTTTCACAACTTCTTGACAGACCTGGTGCAAAGATGAGGACCCCACCTCAAAGCTCCACATCAGGTTTTAATCATTTATTAGAACAAAAGGAAACATTGTTAAATACAGTGGACCGAGGAGCTGAGTATTCAGTCCATTTAACTTAATGAAAGTTAAATGAAATCAAATCTGATTTTTCTCCTAAGGGGTCCTTGGTGCTCTCTGTGCCTGGTTATCTTCTTGCAGACATTTCGTTACCCAAACTAGGTAACATCATCAGTGCGTTCTGAACTTGGTTGTTTTCTTGCAGATGTTTCATTACCCAATGCACTGATGATGTTACCTAGTTTGGGTAATGAAACATCTGCGTGAAAACAACCAAGCTCAGAGGGCACCAAAGACTTCTCATTTCAACCCTGAGCTGCAAATATTCTCCTTTATTAATTTTTCTCCTCCTTTTTCTCCACTCCATTTTTCCCCACCCCTAGCTATTGAATCTGGCTGCATTGTGTCAAAATAATGCCACAGACAAAATTCCACGCAAAGATACATTTCCACGCCCTGCTTTAAAGGAATGCCAATTTTTCTGGCAGATTAGCTATGGAAGGAATAAGAAAATGCCCAACTTGTCAAAACTGACTCCTGAAAGAAATTACTGATTATCAGTATATCAAAGATGTGTGACAAGGGCTTGAAGCTTACATGTACACAAGAATTTTATAGCTTGAAAACTATTTTAAATATATTTCGTGAAAGTAGCCAAAATGAGAAGGAAATGATGGTGGAGCATAAAACTTTGATCTAATTGTGGCCTTAATTATCAAATGCTTTTTTTTTCCGCGCTGAAAGGGAGAAAAAAATAGTGCTGCTTAAAATGTTTTATAATCTGACAAGGCCATAAGGCTTAATGAAATCAATGATTGGACCCAGATGGATGATTAACTCTTGAGGTTTATTTTTTTAAAAGAAGAAAGAAAAAAAAAGTGCATAATTATGCTGGATTGCAACTTCATAGCATCACATTGCCCATATGGAACAGAGCGGTACCCTGACTATACCCAAAATTATAGAACAGGTGGTGAAATTTGGGCTGAATTGCTTGGCATGCAGAAAAAGCAGCCTGAACTTACAACTGCCAGGGAAAATAAAAGAGCCTTTCAAATTGTGCTAACTTTTGAGATCTGAGAATTTCTCCCCACCAACAAAATAAATATATTTTTTTTAAAAAAAATGGTGCAGTGAGCCTTAGGGCTGCTTGTTTTTACAAAACAATGCTTGTCTTGCACCAATCTTGCCTTGTCCCTTCCCCATCTTCCTCTTAACTCTTATTCAATTCTTATTCCTCTTAACAATTATTCAAGCATTTTAAAATGAAAGGATTTCTCATGCAGGCATAGGTTTCAGACACGTCTGGGATTGCCAATCCCCTTCTTCTTCCTGAGCAGATTCAAACATCAGTGGATAGTTAAGATTGAAGAAAAAACAATAGCAACAATAAGCTGCCTACCCTTGGGGACCTGTAGATTGTAGGAGTCAGAAAGAGGGCTGAGAAAATATCTACAGACCCCTCATATCCTGGACATAAAGCGTTTCAAATCCTTCCCTTGGGATGCCAAAACAACTAGACACAGGGAAAGATTTTCCCTCGTGCCATCACTCTGCTGAACACTTAATTCCCACAGCATCATCTTATTTACCCAAGTATATTTACCCATGAAGTATGGCTGTGTTACTATTATCCTTCTCATCTTTTCTATTACCTTCTCTTATCAGTATTATTATTGTTGTTGTTGTTGTTGTTGTTATTATTATTATTATTATTAAACTTTTATTCATAAAACATGAAACTCAGTCAACTGAACACTCAAATTGACTGGCACTAATGGTTGACATAAGGGACGTGGTGGCTCAGTGGGTTAGGACGCTGAGGTTGTCAATCAGATGGTCGGCAGTTTGGCGGGTCGAATCCCGTGTGCCGCGTAACAGAGTGAGCACCTGTTACTCGTCCCAGCTTCTGCCAACCTAGCAGTTCGAAAGCACGTAAAAAATGCAAGTAGAAAAATAGGGAGCACTATGGTGGGAAGGTAACAGCGTTCCGTGCGCCTTTGACGTCTAGTCATGCCGGCCACATGACCACGGAGACGTCCTCGGACAAGCGCTGGCTCTTCGGCTTTGAAACGCAGATGAGCACTGGCCCCCAGAGTTGGAAACAACTAGCACACATGTGCAGGGGAACCTTTACCCTTTACCTTTAATGGTTGACATGGGCTGCTGCCAGCATCCTAGGAATCAACCAGGTATCTTCTTAAAATGTAAGATGTTCTGAGTAGCGCAGGTTTTTTTGTAGCTTTGCTGGAGTTATTGCTGGAAGCTGCAATTTCTTGATGTGTTTTGCAAAGGTTTTGGACATTTTTCACAGTGCCCCGATGACAATGGGTATCACTGTTATGCATTTCATCTATAATCGCGCAGTTTCGATGGCCAGGTTGTGGTATTTCATAATTTTTTCCAGTTCTTTTTCTTCAATTCTGGCATCTCCTGGTACAGCGATATCAATCAGCTGTACGCTTCGGTTCTCTACAACTGTGATATCTGGCGTGTTGTGTTCCAAATGGCGATCTGTCTGTATTTGGAAGTCCCACAAGATCTTCACCCTCTCATTCTCGACAACTTTTTCCACCCTATGTTCCCACGACCTTTTGGACACAGGCAAGTCGTATTTTTTACACAATGCCCATTGGATTAGTTTAGCAACTCGGTCATGTCTAGCTTTGTAATGTGCGATTTTGCTGCACTCACATATTAAATGTGAAACAGTTTCAACTTTGTTGTTGCAAAGTCGGCAATTTGGATTGTCAGTAGATTTCTTCGCTTTCATGGCATTAGTTTGTAGTGCTTGTTCTTGAGCAGCCAGTATTAAGCCTTCTGTTTCTTTCGTGATTGGTTCCTGTTATGCAGCGGGTTCTTTGCGCAGGAAAGAAGACGAGGCAAGTGAGTTCAGCAAAGCTCATGGTTTATTGCTTGCAGGATCTGAACTGAGAATAAGACTGCAGCTTGCAGCAATTTATAGCCAGGCCCCTAGGCGGCAGCCAATGGGTTTAAAGCAACCATTGCTGCCTAGGGGCAGCCAATAGCAGCACTGGAGACCTGGAGTCTGGGTTGCTGGAGAGCTGTTAGCTGCTCCAGCTTACCACGTGCTGTTACACTTGAGCCCAATACATAACAGTTCCCATCTTAAGCCATGCCCATATCAAGTTGTTATCACATTTTCCTTCAATGTTTTTCAAATGTTGTCCATGCAAAGCTTTGGTTTTCCATCTATTTAATCTATCATCCAGCCATTTTTCCTTATATTCTGCCTTTGTTTCTGTTATTTTGATAATGCCCTCTGTTTTCACAGCCTGCAGCAATTTTTCTCTACTTTGATTCACATAGTCATTCAAACTTCGTTTTTCTTCTTCTACAGTTTGGTGGATTTGCAGTAACCCTCTGCCCCCTATTCTTCTAGGCAGGTACAATCTGTCGATGTCACTTCGTGGATGTAGAGCATGATGCATGTTCAAAAGTTTACACGTTTTCTGGTCTAGGTGTTCCAATTCGGCCAATGTCGAATACCGTATCACTGGGACTGCCCATGTATTAATGGCTTTAATTATATTTCCAGCATTCAGCTTTGATTTTAGTATTTTGCGGACTCTTCTGATGTATTCCTTTTATTATTATTATTATTATTATTATTATTATTATTATTATTATTATTATTATTATTATTTTGTTGTTGTTGTTGTTGTTGTTTTGCATGTAGACTGAGAACTTCTGCACTGGAGACAAATTCCTTGTGTGTCTAATCACACTATTAAAACAAAACCAGTTTATTATATGTATTGTTAAATTCCCCCCATTGACTCAATCGCAAACAAAGGAAGTTGAATGGACCCCTTGAATGAACGTATCTATTTGGGAGTTAGAAAATGGGTAAGTGACTTATCCATCTGGTTCATCGGAGAAGAACAAGCACCATAAACACTGCACACTCAACATATGATAATAATGCTGTAAGCAAAAAGCCAGTATTGTTTTGGAAAGGGCTACAGTATAGGACAACAAGTTGACTTTTGATTTGCTAACTCATCCTGTGCTGATTCAGAGGGTCAATTTTAGTTCCCTTGCTCTTCTGGAGATGAAAGGATCTAGAGATCCCCTTTGCTTCTACAAAAATCAGATTGTAAGGATGAGCATTTGAAACTGGTACAGCTCATTCTCAAGTTTGAGACTGATTTTTGATGTGCCCAAATGCTGAGTCAATTCAACCTCTATTGTGATCTGTTCCCCAGCTGCCTTGCGCTGGCTCCCTCCCTCTTTGGGTGATGCATCCCTGAAGGGAATCCAAAGTTGAATAGTTCTTCGATAAATCATAGGATCAATCTACATGATCCAAATATATGTGCAAGCTTTGGGATCCTTACAACTTCATCAGACAGCATATTAAATTTGGGCCTGCTGGTCAAATTTAGTCTCAAGCTCCACACACACACCCAAGATCCCACCTATTTAGATCAATATTTCCCCTACTAAGATCGCCAGACAGATAACATTAAAGATACCTTGCAACCATTAAAAGACTGTCTATATTATATTAACAAAGGAACTTCAAGAATATAAGCCACATTTGTTCATCTACTTTTGGTAGCCACGAAGATGGGTTTTAATACTGAGTACGTAAAAGGGCAAAATAAATTGCAATCAGTGCCAGAAACAACATAGCATCAGTACAAAAATCAGGGGTCACTGTGAAGAAGGTCCTCCATTTTGGGGGATACATACATGATAGCAACTTAGGTGGGACAAAGGAGAAGATCTAAGACAATCTTAAAAGGATGGGACATTTATTTATTTCTAGCCCCCTTTCTTTCATGAGACTTAAGACTATATTGCTGGAATCGGATATGTCTAGTTTAATGAAAAGGACTAGGGTTGACATGATAGCAGTGTTTCAATATCTAAGGCAGACATGTCAAACACAAGGCCCGGGGGCTGGATCCGGCCCGCGAAGTGGTTTCATGCAGCCCGCGAAGCCATCCTGGAAACAGTGAGGGAACGGCCCCCACTGCCTTGGCCCTGGCCCAGAGACCCTCCTTCTGCCAGAGACCCTCAGATCTGTCCCACTCCTGCCCAGGCACCCATAGGCACCCTTGATGCAAACGATGTAGAGCTGGCCACGCCCACCTAGTAGGCCATACGCACTCTAGCCACGCCCACTCAGTAGGCCACGCCCACCCAGGCCATACGCACCCGGCCCCCTGAGGGCAACCGCAATGCTGATGCGGCCCTCAATGAAATTGAGTTTGACACCCCTGATCTAAGGGGTTGCCACAGAGAAAAGGGAGTCAACCTATCCTCCAAAGCACCTGAGGGTAGGACAAGAAGCAACAGATGGAAACTAATCAAGGAGAGAAGCAACTTAGAACTAAGGAGAAATTTCCAGACAGTAAGAACATTTAATCAGTGGAACGACTTGCCTCCAGGACTTGTGGATGCTCCAACATTGGAAGTTTTTAAGAAGAGATTGGACAGCCATTTGACTGAAATAGTCTAGAGTTTCCTGCCTGAGCAGAGGGTTGGAGTAGAAGACCTCTAGGTCCCTTCCAACTCTGTTATTCTGTTATATTCCTGCAGTGCCTTAGTAATCCTTTTGTTAAAAGTCACACCTGAGCTGCTTTGGTGATGTCCCTGATCATCTATGACCAGAAAATGCACCCTCATTTGTTTTCCGATAGGCCCATATAACCATTTTCCTCAACACCATGCTTTGACATCCTCAACAAGCGGTGTGGATTACATAAGGAGAAGGTGACTAGAAAAGGCCATTCCAGCCAGCCAGCCAGCCAAGGTTTTAACATGGTACAAGGTCTTCCATCCTAAACACTCTGGATTTCTATAGGGCTCGCAACTTAGGCGTCCTCCTGGACTCACGGCTCAATTTTGAAGATCATATACGAACCGTGACCAGGGGAGCTTTTGCCCAGGTTCGCCTGGTGCGCCAGTTGCGACCCTACCTGGACCGAGATGCCCTACGCACAGTCACTCATGCGCTCGTGACCTCCCGTTTAGACTATTGCAATGCTCTCTACATGGGGCTGCCCTTGAGGACCATTCGGAGACTACAACTGTGCGGCCGCGTGAGTTGTGATGGGGGTCTCCCAATACTCCCATGTAACACCTCTACTCCGTGAGCTGCATTGGCTTCCGGTTGCTCTCCGGGTGAGATTCAAAGTGCTGGTGATGACCTATAAAGCCCTAAATGGCTTAGGTCTGGGATATTTGAGGGAACACCTGCTGCCGGCATCAAGTTCCCTTCGTCCAGTGCGCTCGCAGAGGGAGGGTCTTCTCAGGGTGCCGCCGGTAAAAGATTGCCGGCGGATAACACCCAGGGAGAGGGCCTTTTCTGTGGGTGCGCCTGCCCTCTGGAACCAGCTGCCCGTGGAGCTCAGGACTGCCCCTGACCTACGCTCATTCCGCCGGGACCTGAAGACTTGGCTCTTTGAGCTCTCTGACCCAGGCTGAGAATTTTAACTGGGGTTTTATTTTCAGGGATAATTTAATCTTTTAATTCTCTTTTAACTTTGTATTTTATATTGATGTGATTTTAAAATGCCCTGTAAACCGCCCTGAGTCCTTCGGGAAAGGGCGGTATATAAATCTAATAAAATCTAAAAATCTAAATTTGGGGATTGCATTGATCCCATTTAAATCAACTGACTTATTCTGTTTTCTGACAGGACTCTTGTAGCCATGGCTGTAACAGCAACAGGTTTCTCAGCAAAGGAACATAGGGTGCTTTCCAATTAAAGATGTCCTTCTTCTGAGCTGCCACAAGTATTTCCCCCCCCTCCACCATTGCTGCTTCCAATTAATTAGTTTTTAGCTTCTTCTTTTATTTTTGGCATTCCTCTTGCCTCCTGTTCAGTCTATCTGGGCAGCCTAGGCCAGAGCTGGCACGGATCAAACTCTATCATTCTGGATCTGAAAACACTCAAAAATTTGGCTTCTGGTTTCTGTCAGCCGGGATTGTAAAGGGTTATCTTACATCCGCCTGTTTTTCCATATAAGCCATAAATCCATCAGGAGCTGCACTTTTGGAAATAGACTGAGGTTCCCAATTTTGGGTCTTCACGGCTTGTCTGCCAAAGGTTTTAAAGCTCTCTAAATAGCACGTGTCCATTTGATCCTCTAATTACAGACATAAATATTATTGCCCGGCAATTTTCTAGTCCAGCTTTTCTTCAGCGGATGACTTCTACATACAGTAGCTTTGGGCTACAACGTGCATAATTTCAAAATGTGCTTGCCATTTTGCATCACATACTTTGTAAGGGGCACAATGGCTCAATGGTTAAGACGCTGCACTTGTCAGCTGGAAAGTTGACAGCCTGGGTTTGAGACCCAAACCCCATGTGACGGGTTGATCTTCCATTGCTTGTCCCAGCTCCTGCTAACCGAGCAGTTCTCATGCAAATGCAAGTAGATAAATAGGTACCTCTTTGGTGGGAAAGTAACAGCATTCTGTGCATCTCAGCATATAGTCATGCTGGCCACATGACCATGACAATGTCTTCCGACAATGCTGGCTCCCTCAGCTAAGAAATGAGACGAGCATTTCCCTCTAGAGTCGGACACGACTGAACAGGGGACTGTTTAAACCTTTTTATCTTTACAGGAAATGTTCAGAAATATTTACACTGGTTTTTCCCAATCAGAGAAGCTTTGTTTAATGTCTTCGGTTCTGATTGCGCTGTTTGAGCTTTGTTCTGTAGTACCTGTCATAAGTCATCTTCTGGAAAAGTCTGGTAAACTCACAAGATTCACTTTTCTCGCCATGTATCTGAACTAGACTGTGTTGTTTCTCTGGGCCACATGTGTGTGTGTATGTGGGTATGTGCAATTTTTTATTTATTTATTGTCATGTTTATGCAGTGTATATTGGAGGTAGTTACCCTTTCAGAGCTGTATGTGATGAAATCTCATTTTTAAAAGGTGAAAGATTTACACGATCTGAAGAGAAACCAGAGTATATGAAATCTCATTTTAATGTATGCTGATTAGTGTACATTTAAAGTGGCAATAAAGCTATTCTATTCTATTCTATTCTATTCTATTCTATTCTATTCTATTCTATTCTATTCTGTTCTGTTCTGTTCTGTTCTGTTCTGTTCTACTCTACTCTACTCTACTCTACTCTACTCTACTCTACTCTGTTCTATTCTATTCTATTCTATTCTATTCTATTCTATTCTGTTCTGTTCTGTTCTACTCTACTCTACTCTGTTCTATTCTATTCTATTCTATTCTATTCTATTCTATTCTATTCTATTCTATTCTATTCTATTCTATTCTATTCTAAACATCTTTTTAACAGTCATTCTAGATTATTAAGTAGGGTCACATCAGTTTGGCTTGAACAAGTCTATAACATTATTGTAAGGCATTTTTGTGAAGAAATTCTGGAAAAGGCATCTGGCACTGGGGTACACAGGTCAAGATGCTGACCAGGGTCTTAAATCTTTATATGGTTTCAGCCCTAATTGTTTGTGGACTCTTCCTTTACTTTTCATTCTTTCAAACCCATAGAATCATCTGGTCAGAAGGGACTGCATTGGCCTTCTGGTTCAAACCTCTGCCCAAGGCGAATGACCTTATTCCATCCCAAACAAACAGCTGTCCAACAACTTTGGGAGGCAAGCTATTCTATTAATTGTTCTCACTGTCAGAAAATTTCTCCTTTATTCTAGATTGGAGCTCTCTTAGATAAGTTTTCATCTGTTACCGCTTGTCCTGTTAGTGCTTCCAGAAGTCTCCATAGCATTTCAGATTGGGGAAGGAGGCAATTAGTTTTAGCTTTTTGTTTTCCTCTTGAATTTTTGATGGTTTTTCTTTTTAGTTGTGGTTTCTCCCATTTTCCATTTTCATTCCTGAAAAGGTCTTTTTCAGTTAAAGGAACATTATTTTTCTTCTCCCTAACCTAGAGAAAATCAGGTTTTCTATCTGTAGTTTCTTCACATACACTTATATAAGTTCAAATATGTTTATTGGAATATGAAAAGAATTAAGATTTCCCCCTGAGATGGATATTTATTAAATAAGAGAATTACCTTAATAAGTCTTCAAATGGTTAATTGTCCAAAATTTAAGTATTCCAGAAAGGATCTTTTTCCCCCAATATGGGCTTTAAATGTTTTCATAACTACAAATTATAAAGTACGCATCTTCCCAATGTTAGTTCTATGACTTGGATCTTCTTGGTGTTAATGTGGACTAAATCATTATGACTAGAGATTTTTTATCAAGTTTTAGATTCTTTGGTAGATTGTAATATAGTTCTAGCTTAGTTTACATAATTTTATTTACTTTTTGTAAATGGGCATAGTTGAAGTAAACCTAATGTGAGTCCTGTTGCAAATATTCAGTCATGATGGAGAAACATTGTCTATTAACTATACAAAAACTCATTCTATTATATTCAAGATGGTATTTAATTACATCATTATTAAGCAATTCACATTTAATAAAAGAAATTGCAGAAGATTTTTGAAGATTTTGTCATTGCTGTTGTAATAATCAAACATCCCATAAACCTTTAAATCTTGCAGTTGTGATGGTTTTACTGTAAACATTTCATGGAGGAAAAAAAATCAAAAGGTTTTCTTCTATCTTTTTTCAGTGTATTAAAACAAATTGATGATGATGAAACTCTGATTTTTAGTATGAGACATGAAACCATTTGCTACTGGAATGTATTTATGTATGTACGTACATACGTATGTATTTATTTATTTGTTTGTTTGTTTTTTATTTATATCTGACCTTTATTATTTTTATAAATAACTCAAGGGAGCAAACAAATGAACACACCATCCTCCTCCTATTTTCCCCATAACAACAACCCTGTGAGGTGAGTTGGGCTGAGAGAGAGTGACTGGCCCAAAGTCACTCAGCTGGCTTTGGGTACCTAAGGCTGGACTTGAACTCACAACATCCTAGTGATTGGCCCAAAGTCACCCAATCAACTTTCATGCCTAAAGTGGGATTAGAATTTACTGTCCTTGGTGATTGGCCCAAAGTCACCCAGCTGGCTTTCATGCCTAAGGCAGGACCAGAATTAGAATAGGGTATAGGGCCGTGGTGGAGAACCTATGGCACGTGTGCCACAGGTGGCATGCAGAGCCCTCTCTGTGGGCACGCGCACCGTCACCCCAGTCCTAGGCCTTCAGCTGGGTTTTGTAAAACCTTCTCTCTTTAGGCCTCCACCGCCGTTTGCAAAAAAAAAAAAGTTCAATCAATCAATGTCAACTGCTTAAGGGGGAAAAAAGATCTCTCAAAGTTGGAATGGATTGATTGAACTTTTTAGTCCCACCCAGTCTGCTTTTACCACTGCAGCCACGCCCACCCAATGGGCCATACCCACCCAATGGGCCATGCCCACCCAGCACCCAACGATACATAAGTGGGTTTTGGGTTGCAGTTTGGGCATTCGGTCTCTAAAAGGTTCGCCATCACTGGTATGGGGAATGCCTGAAATAAGAGCCAGAGGAAATTGAGTTTCTCTTCTTTCTATAGTAGGAGGAAAGCGGATCTGATCAGACTTCCATGATGGAAAAGATTTTATTACAAAGCAGGAGAGAGAAAGAGACACACACATACACACGCTTTCCCCACTTTTTAGACTAGTGTGGTATTTTCTGGCATTGAAGCAGACAAAGTGATGTTACAGTATATTACAAATCTTAAGCAGTCATTTCCAAGCTAATGGCTTTGCTCATAAAGATTTGTCATGCAATTTTAGCTTCAAAGCTTGGCATTAATTACAAACAAGAAACAAATCACACTGTTAAAACATACATTACAGACGAATTATGCTCTCAAAATAGGTAATTTACAGCTGAGAAACGGTAATTGATAAACCCTAAACTGTTTCTAGACATTATTTTTAGAGGCATAGCTGAATCTCAGGATAATGTGAGGCTGCTCTGCAGAGGAATACTGGACCTGGTACCTTCTCACTTCACTCCCAAATCACATTAGTATGTCTGAGGCCCAGATTCTTCCTAAACAGACCATCGGAGAAGGATCCCTTCTTTCTAATTTACCAACCTAGAGTTTAGCTCCAGCAGAAGAATGGTCAAAGAATAAGCTAATATGGGTTACTATAGTACACCTGATGTGGGAGAGGGACAGGCAGAGCCTGGGGATGGAGTCAAGAGAGGAATCAACGTGGAGTCATTACGTTCCCACAAGCAGTTGTTGAAAGAAAAATCTTCATCAGGGTCCAGTCCAAGCTGGGAATAAACAAAATGGAGACTGCTTTAGAAAGAAGGTTGTAGTTTATTGAAGAGGAGAGCCAGCTAGAAAGATGGCTCTGGGAAAAGCTGACCATATGTCGGGAGTGGTGGGTTTTTATACCTTCTGGGGCTGTTGAGGTTGTTTCTTGTTCCTGTTTGAGGCTTTGTATTTCCTGTGTCGTGTACTTTGACCTGATTCTGAGTGTACCCTTTTGGTATTCTGATGGTGGTGAGTTAATCCTATTGTGTCCCAAAGGTCATATCCTGCTTCCCTGGGGCTGTGGCTGATGAGTGTTGGATTTTTTTGGTGTGAGGGATTGTTGATTCTAGGGATCTTTGTCTTTCTAATCCCAGCTTCCTGATTCCAGTCTTTCTGACAAGATTATCACATCTGCATTTCTGCAGACCTGGTTTCTGTCTGGGGCAGAGAGACTTGAGGGTGGGGGGGAGTTCTGCCTTTAAGATACTTTGGGGAAATATAATATTCTGCCTTTTAATATTCCCCAAAATATTTCTTTCTCTGGATTCTTCCCACATGGTCTATGTCCAACCTATTTTATATTCTATTAACTTATTAAGTGCTAACCATTAGTTGACTAGATTCTTGAATGTAGGAAAGAGAAATAAACCAGCTTAACTGGAACTTAACATGTGGTCCTGATTCTTCATGCCTGACATCTGGGCACAGAAAGAAGGGAGAGAAAATCACTCACATCTCTTCTTGTTGACATGTTATTTCCCCAGCAGTACATTCCACCCTACTCATAATTGTTCTAACTCAGGGGTCTTCAGACGTGGCCCTTTTATGACTTGTGGACTTCCAACTCCCAGAATTCCTCAGCCAGTCATAGAAGGGCCAGGTTTAAAGACCTCTGTTCTAACTGGAGCCATGCACTGAAAATACCTACGTGTATATTTATGTTAGGGACGCGGTGGCTCAGTGGGTTAGGACGCTGAACTTGTCGATCAGAAGATCGGCAGTTTGGCGGGTAGAATCCCGAGTGCCGCGTAGCAGACTGAGCGCCTGTTACTCATCCCAGCTTCTGCCAACCTAGCAGTTCGAAAGCATGTAAAAACGCAAGTAGAAAAATAGGGACCACTACGGTGGGAAGGTAACGGCGTTCTGTGCGCCTTTGGCGTCTAGTCATGCCAGCCACATGACCACAGAGACGTCCTCGGACAAGCGCTGGCTCTTCGGCTTTGAAACGGAGATGAGCACCAGCCCCTAGAGTTGGAAACGACTAGCACGCATGTGCGGGGGAACTTTTACCTTTACCTTTATATTTATGTTATGTATGTTATTAAATTTATGGTCCACCTTTCTGGTCATTTAAACACTCAAGATTGCTTACAATAATAAACTATGGTATTCCTGTTCCTTTTCCTTTCCAGACTTGTCACGTGTCACGTGTTTGTGAATTTACAGTTCAGAAACCCATATCTTTTCTTCCTGGCATGATTATAAAACAGATTGTGAATCAAGTCCATGCTTGGGAGTGCTTCTGGATCCCTCCTGCTCATTAGAAATACAGGTGTAAAGATTTCCCTTATATTTAACGTTCACAAAGCCCACCCTTATACTCTTACATCTTTTTGTCAACAACAGAACAGGGTTTTTTTTAAAAAAAATGTTTCAAGGTATGTGATGAATGATTACAAAGCACTTACTTATAAAATGTTTTAATTTATGAAAAGGTGATAAGCAAATCATGGACATTTTATCTGTTGCCGGCTAGGTAAGAACACTTTCTGTAGAGGGCGGGGAAGAGAGAAAGAGAGAGAGAGGGGGAGAGAGAGGGGGGGAGGGAAAAACATATATCCGTGTTTGTTTATTGATAACATTTATATATTTATACTGTTTTCTTGCTCAGTGGTGGAAGATGCTGAGCTGGTCAGCTGAAAGCTCTCAGCCCACGTTCAGGATCTGGGCACTACACGATGGGGTGAAGTTTATTAAAACGGAGACATTTCATTACTCATCCAGGTAACTTCTTCAGTAACTTCAAATAACTTAGATGCTTGTTTAGCAAAGGAAATCTGAGCTCAGCTATGGTCGTTAAGTCAAGGACTATCCATACTTTCCTGATTATTGACTTTCAGATGTTACCCCTTTCCATCAATCATGTTGCTGAATGTGGGGAGGGGGCGTTTCTCACGCCATACCTGAAGCACCCTGATGAGGTAGGTGCAGGTTCCTTAGTCCTTTCACACCTGGTTCACCCAACAGTCTCCTCCAGAAGAGACATCTTATCCAACGTGACTGATAGCTGCAATCTGCACGCTGGGCAGCCATTAAGCAAATTACCTGAATCATTGCAAGGATTAGTCTCATTAACACATGATTAGCATCAAATTAAAATAATGAGGGTTTAACTTCTGATGTCTTCCAGTTGTTTGAACAGCTTGATCAGCCACACCAGGCTGGCAGGGAGGTGGCGGGGGTCAAAAAGTCATCCGGCAAACAGGGTGGGGAGAACGGAAGTAGCCTGCCCTATGCTGGAGGTAGTGTTACTTTCAGATACAATCAAGCGGGGGGGGGGAGGGGGGAGACAGAGAGAGACAGAGACAGAGAGAGGGAGGGAGGGAGGGAGGGGGAGAGTGATGGAGATCAGCTGGAAGATTAGAAGAGATTAGAAGTAAAGTACACATGGAGGTAGAACTGGAGCCACAGATAGGAATAGAAGTAGAGCTACAGATAGCTTGAGCTAGGGATAGAGATGATGATGATGATGACGACAATGATGATATCTAGGGAGCTGCCAAAAAGAAGAGGGGGGATCATCCAATTCTCCAAAGCACCTGAAGACAGATCAAGAAACAATGGATGGAAACTAATCAAAGAGAGAAGCAGAGACCTGGGGGGTTTGAGGGTTCTCCACAGGATAAATAATAATAAAGATAATAATGATAATAATGATGATGATAATATAACAATAACTATAATAATGTTGGAAGGGACCTTGGAGGACATCTAGTCCAACCCCCTGCTCAGGCAGGAAACCCTATACCATTTTGGACAAATGGCTGTCCAGTCTCTTCTTAAAAACTTCCAGTGTTGGAGCATTCACCTTCTGGACGCAGGTTGTTCCACTGATAGATTGTTCTGTCAGGAAATTTCTCCTTAGTTCTAGGTTGCTTCTGTCCTTGATTAGTTTCCATCAGCTGCTTCTTATCCTGCCTTCAGGCGCTTTGGAGAATAGCTTGACTCCCTCTTCTTTGTGGCAACCCCTGAGATATTGGAACACTGCTATCCTGTTCCCCCTCGTCCTTCTCTTCACTAGTCTAAAGGTAAAGGTAAAGTTTCCCCCGCACATGCATGCTAATCGTTTCCGACTCTAGGGGCCGGTGCTCATCTCCGTTTCATAGCCGAAGAGCCAGCGCTTGTCCGAGGACATCTCCGTGGTCATGTGGCCGGCATGACTAGACGCTAAAGGCGCACGGAACGCTGTTACCTTCCCACCGTAGTGGTCCCTATTTTTCTACTTGCATTTTTACGTGCTTTCGAACTGCTAGGTTGGCAGAAGCTGGGATGAGTAACAGGCGCTCACTCTGCTACGCGGCACTCGGGATTCGACCCGCCAAACTGCCGACCTTCTGATCGACAAGCTCAGCGTCCTAACCCACTGAGCCATAGACATACCCAATTCCAGCAACCGTTCCTTACCATCTTTGTTGCTCTTCTCTGTACTCTTTCTAGAGTCTCGACATCTTTTTTTACATCGTGGTGACCAAAACTGGATGGAGTATTCCAAGTGTGGCCTTACCAAGGCTTTGTAAAGTGGTGTCAACACTTCACACGATCTTGATTCTATCCCTCTGTTAATGCCGTCTAGCACTGTGTTGCTTTTTTTCTTAGCTGTTCCTAGCACTGCACTCTTCCAGACAGATAGTCCCGATGTCATTCATGGGAGCAGTTGGAGCTACTCTCCCAGCCTAGGACTTCCAGCCCCAAGTGCTCCTACCACCTCTGGGATCACTTTGGTTTTTACTTTCCACTTTCTCTCTGGCTCCTCTTTCCAGGCCCTGGCACTTCTCCAGTTTCTCATACTCCTTTGTCCCAATCAAAAATTGAGAGAGAGATATAAAATGATATTTTCTTACTATTTATAAAAGCTAGATTTTTTTTCCTAATAAAAGTAGTTCTTGACTTAGAGCACTTTATTTAGTGACCATTTGAAGTTACAACGGCTCTGAAAAGAAGTGACTTAGGGCCGTTTTTCACACTTAACAACCCTGGCAGCATCCCCACGGTCCTGTGATCAGAATTGAGACACTTGGCAACTGACTCATATTTATGACGGCGTCCTGGGGTCACGTGATCCGCTTTTGTGGCCTTCTGACAAGCAAAGTCGGTGGGGAAAGCCAGACTCACTTAAGAACCGTGTTACTAGCTTAGCAAACGGCAGTGATTCAGTCTTAACCACCGTGGCAAGAAAAGTAGTAAAATGAGGCAAAATTCACTTAGCAACAAGCGTTTTGGGCACAATTGTGGTCATAAGTTGAGGACCACCAGTACTGGAATAGTTTATTGGTATTACTAAGCCAAAAGCAATACAAAACAACAATATCTGCTCCCTGCAAAAAGAGATGGATGGATGGATGGATGGATGGATGGATGGATGGATGGATGAATGGATGGATGGATGGACAGACACGTCCTCAAAATTTCTGTAAACTTTTGGGTGGTTTTCATTTTGCATGGAAGGGAGGGAGGGAGGGAGGAAAGAAGGAAGGAAGGAAGGAAGGAAGGAAGGGAGGGAGGGAGGGAGGTAGGTAGGTGTGAAGGAAGGAGGGAGGGAAGGAAGGAAGAAATGGAGGGAGGTGGGAAGGAAGGAAGAAGGGAGGGAGGGAGGGAGGGAGGGAGGGAGGAAGGAAGGAAGGAAGGAAGGAAGGAAGGAAGGAAGGAAGGAAGGAAGGAAGGAAGGAAATGCTCTACTTCAAATGACTCAGTGCCAGTTCTTTTGATGCCTCCATTCTGTAAGGTCGTGGATTGCTTGCTGTATTATTGCAACCCCTGTTCCCATTGAAAGGTATGTGAAGACTGCCACATTGGAGCAAATAAATAAATAAATCCCCAGGCTGAAAATGCTTGTATCATTTGATGAAGCATCTGACAGCTCATCTATATAAAACAGCCAATGTTTAAACCCCAACATCTTGACTAGTTTCTCTTTTCAAATGCCACAAACCATAAGTGAATATTATAGGCAAAACACTTGTCAAAACTTGCTTATCTGCCCCTATTTTTAATTTATTAGCGTTCCTCAAAAGTGCAAAAAGGCAGCTTAAACAGATAACATTATTTTCTCGTTCGCATCAAATGAAAATAGCCAGTTCCTCCTAAAATTGGCAAACAAATTAAAAAATAAAAACTCAGACACACAACTGTGCAACGATGAGGGGCGGGGGGGGGGGAGAAAAGATGCTTCTGCTTGCCATCTCCTTATGTTTGTGGAACACGGATAGTATGATTTATCAAGGAAAAACTTCCTAGTAAGAAATATCCATGGCCATTTAAGAATCGGCAGAGTACAAATTTGAACATGGGTTTCCACAGTTCTTGGGCTGAACACAGGTTAAATTAATTGCACTTCAAAATAGTTATGACTGGCTAATCCCATTAATTTCTGTCAGGCTAAATTGTGGCTATTGTATCTGGGGGGGGGGAAACCCTCTTAAAGTAGTCCTCGACTTACGACCACAATTCAGCCCAAAATTTCTGATGCTAAGCGAGACAATTGTTCAGTGAGTTTGGCCCCATTTTACGACCTTTCTTGACGTGGTAAAGTAAATCACGGCAGTTGTTAGGTTAGAAACACGGTTGTGAAGTGAATTCGGCTTCCCCATTGGCTTTGCTTGTCAGAAGGTCGCAAAAGCGGATCCCATGACCCTGGGACACTGCAACCGTCATAAATGTCAGTCAGTCATCAAGCATCCGAATGTCAGTCACGTGACCATGGAGATGCTGAAATGGTCCTAACTGTGAAAAATGGTCTTAAGCCACTTTTTTTAGTGCCACTGTAACTTCAACAGTCACTAACCAGGGGTCTTCAAACATGGCCCTTTTATGACTTGTGGACTTTAACTCCCAACATCTAAATATTCCATATCTTTCAACCAGTTATTCTTCGAAAGGCTATAGCTATTACTTGTTAAATTTGTTTCTAATTTGATAATATATTGGTAGAAATGCAATGAAAGAAGTTAATTTTCAGAACACCTTTCAAAACAAATAGCATTCCTATCAGAGTGCGTTTTTGTGTATATGTGTATGTGGATTTTAAAATCCTATTTAGCATCGTTTCTTTATAGTGGTACTAGGTCTTTAGGACTGTATTGTCAATGGTATCTCTATAGGGCTGCTCTAGCCAGCTATGCTGGCTCAGGAATTCTGGGAGTTGAAGTCCACGAGTCATAAAAGAGCCAAGGTTGCCTACCCCTGGTCTAGATGATCAATCAGAAACTCGCTGGTCAAGAATGAGAATGTACGAGCAGTTATGGATATGCTATTGTATGCTCTGGTATTGCTTCTGCTTTGCAAACCACACAGGTTACCAGGAATTTTTGGGTACCATTCAAGATGCTGCTTATTACTTATGATTTATTTGAGGACCATCTATCTCCTGTTGATTCTGCCATTAACATAATCAGCATACTTTGGTTTCTAACCATTAAACAATGTGATGTGATGTGAAAGCTTGCCTTCTCTGCTCTGGAGAACAACACCCATCAGAACAAGAGTCAGCAGTCCATCTGCATTTAAAAGACAAAGGCCACTTTTTCAAAGACAGCAAAGGACAGAGAGGACGGCTGGTTTGAAAGAGGGGTCAAAGAGGCCATCTATGTCAACACAGGCCTTTCAGCAGTTCCAAGAAGGCTCCACACCCATCTGCGCTACTCAGGTGACCCTGAGGACACAGGTAAACCTCCAAATGGCCTCAACAATTCTCTAAAAGAATGCAAATGACCAGCTGTCTGCAAGAAGTATAAATGCTTCCATTCCTCACCATGCAATCAGAGTTGAAGAAGCTTCTCAGATGAGAAGAGAGACGTCTTCAAAGAAAAACAAGAAAGTTCAATTGCCTTGTGAAAAAGCACCTTTGGGACAGAGATAGGCACTTAGACAGACAGCTGTAGATATTTTGAGGTTTTGACCTCAGATCTCTTTGGTCCTTCAGGGACAATAAGATAGCAATAGAGATGAAGGATTCCTGGGAAAAAGCTTCATCTTGTCATCTCATCATGGAGAAGACTCTTGGGGCCTGTATCTTGTATCATGGATGGTAACATTATTAAATAGAGCCTCTTGTGGACAGCTAGGTCAGGGGTCTTCAAACCTGGCCCTTTTATGACTTGTGGACTTCAACTCCCAGAATTCCTCAGCCAGCATGAGTTACAAGGCAGCTGACACCAACAAGTTCTAGCTTGTGCATTGAATACCAAACAAACGATGAGTACCGGGATGAAATTTTGGCATCAAAATGCATTTAGCACCAAATTTGATAAGTTTCAAAGCAGTTGAGTACCACTGTATGACAATGTCTATCTCTGTTTGGTTGAGGGTGTTCAAGCCTATGGATATGACACACAGACTGAATCAAGAATGGGTATGGATGCAGATTCTCCTCCACCTCCTAGACTTGGAGGAGATCATGTTGTCGGCTAAGACTGAACAAGACATCAGCTCACTGATCCACCTGACATGGATGTACAGTGAGGACATTGGGATATCATTCAGACTAGAGAAGTGTAACCGAAGGCCTCTGATGGTAAAACGGAGGCTGGGGGGCGCCCCATGCATCAATCTAGAGCTCCTTTCTTGGCTACAGAGGCCTTTCCTGAAGGCGTCTGCTGGCAAAACAGAGACCTGGGACATTGTGTGTGAGCAGTGGCAAGTGGCCACAGAAGAAGTGGGTAGGCAAGGCAAAGTAGGTGTCGGGGTGTGGTGCACATGGGGCAGCTCCTCCTGCTCATCCCCACCTTAGCTTGATTTTTACCTGTGCACCTCGCCCCACCTTGTGCAACCAGGTGCAATGGAGTGGGCAGGGTCTTAAGTAGGGGTTATGTTGGGGATAGGACTTATATTGGGCACATGTGTAAAAATCAAGCTAGAGCTTATTTTCATGAAAACACGGTAGCAGACATACAGACCAGTTACAAGTACCTTGGTATACCAGTCACACCAGGTCCTCTTGGAAACCATGTGGAGGCGAAGACAATAGCAACATCCAAGTATCACCTAAGGATCAAACAGGTTCTTAAGAGCCAGTTCAATGGGAGGTACAAGATCCATGCCATCAACATTTATGCCCTGCCAGTCATCAGATACTCTGCCAGTATACCGGTATAATGAACTGGCAAAAGGAGGATATAGAAGTTATTGATGTGAAGACCCAGAAACTCCTCACAGGATATGGACATTTCCACCCCAAGTCCAACACCCAGAGACCATACACTAGTCAGAAAGAGGATGGTTGGGGTCTGATGAGTGTCAAGGCCACTGTCCTGGATCAAACTCGGAGCATCCAAGAATATATCAGAATGTTAGCAGCCGAAGATGAGCTGCTCAGAGAATGTCTGAGGCAGCAGCAGACATGGAACAAAGGAAGTACCATGGCAAGAGAAGACCCTGCATGGAATGTACCATCAACAGATAGCTGAGGTGACCGACATTGGGAAATCCTACCAGTATCTGGAAAGGGCTAGACCAGGGGTCTTCAAACTTGGCCCTTTTATGACTTGTGGACTTCAATTCCCAGAATTCCTCAGCCAGGCATGCTGGCTGAGGAATTCTGGGAGCTGAAGTCCACAAGTCATAAAAGGGCCAAGTTTGAAGACCCCTGGGCTAGACTAAAAGACACCACTGAGGCACTAATCATAGCAGCACAAGAACTGGCACTAAACACTAGAGCCATAGAAGAAGAGGTCTACCACACTTGACAGGACCCAAGGTACAGACTGGGCAGCGAGGTCTCAAAGACAGTTCAATACATAGTGACAGATTGTAAGATGCAAAGAGGAGCAGCATATACTGAACGACACAATTGTGTAGCTGGTATCATGCACAGGAGTATTTGCACAGAATATGGGCTAGAACTTCCTAAAGCTAGATGGAAGATTTCCAGTGGTGGGATTCAGACAGTTTGCACCAGTTTGGGAGAACCGGTAGCTAAATTTACCTGAATTCGGAGAATCGGCTGACTTCCAGAAGTCCAGTGTAGGCTTCGGAGGCCTGGAGGAGGACTCCCAGGCCTAGAACACCCCACCGGAAGTGCATGATGCCACTTCCAGAAGTCCATCCTATGCATCGGAGCCCCAGGCCTGCATCAAATATGACAATTGGTTGTTCAGGTATTTGAATCCCACCACTGGAGATTTCACAGAAGGTCATGGAGAATAAGGAAGAACCTGTGGGACTTCCAGATCCAGACAGAGAAGCAGGTATTATCCAATCAACCAGACAAGGACAAGAACCAGAAAACATTTGTGGTGGTAGACATAGCACAGCCAAATGACTGCAACATCAGGAAGAAGGAATATGAGAAGCTGGAAAAGTACCACGGCCTGAAGGAGAAACCGGAGAGGATGTGAAAGGACTAAAGTGGTAGTAGCAGTTCAGATTGTGACTCCTAGGCTGGGAGAATGTCTCCGAAACATCTCAGGAACTATGTCAGGGTTCTCTATCCAGAAGAGTGCAGTGCTAGGAACATCTAAGATCCCATGCAGCCCTCAAATTCCCAGGCCTTTGATAGAGGAAGACACATACTACCCACAAGGGTGTTAACCCCCTCCATGGATGCCCTGTGGCATTGCCTGGATTAAGTTAATTTAAAAAAATCTATGTAATTTATGTAATCTGTGTAACCAGGAAAGAAATAAGGTCTTCTCCTGCCCTTACAGACCATCATCACATGCTGTCATTTGTAGGTATCCAGGAAGTCAAAAGTGTCAAGATAGCAGCCACAACTATGAAATGAAAGCCATAGGGTCAGGACCCAAAAGGGTCAGGACATTGATTAAATGGATGTAGCTGCCATCTTGACATTTTTGGACACAGGCAAACAAGCTTAGGAATCAAATTGCATGGTGAGAGCTGCCATCTTGATGGCTTTTGACCCCCTTCCCTGACAACACCCCTGCCATCATTCAAGAGCAGCGTTTCTCAGCCTCAGCAGTTTGAAGATGTGTGGACTCCCAGAATTCCCCAGTCAGCATGGAATTCTCTGGTCACCATGATACAAAAAAGACGCTGAAACCCTAGAAAGAGTGTAGAGAAGAACAACCAAGATGATAAGGAGTCTAGAGGCTAAATCGTATGATGAACAGTTGAGGGAACCAGGTACGTCTAGCCCAGACATATCAAACTCGTGACATCATGTGATGTTGCATGACCTATCAGGACTGTTTTGCCATTGCCAGCAATGGGGCGGGCGCGGCTTCCGCATGACACGTCCGGCCCACGGGTCAGCAGTTTGACACCCCTGGTCTAGCCTATTGAAGAGAAGGGTTGTGGGGGAGGGGCATGATGACTTATGACTGTCTTCCAGTACTTGAGGGGGTGTCACGGAGAAGAGGGGATTGACTTATTCGCCAAAGCACCTGAGGGCAGGAGAAGAAATAATGGGTGGAAGCTTGTTAAAGAGAGATCCAACCTAGAATTAAGGAAAACAAATTCTGACCATGAAAACAATTAAAATCAATGGAATAGTTGGCCTTCGAAGTTGTGGGTGCTTCATCACTGGAGGCTTTCAAAAATAGACTGGAGAAGCATTTGACCAGCTTGATATAAGACCTCCTGCCTTGAACAGGAGCTGGACTAAAAGACCTCTGAGATCCTTTGCAGCCCTATGATTCTACGTTCTAAAGACTGTTCTACAGAATTAAACTCCTCTATCAGGCCTACTGAAGGGATGCGGTGGCTCAGGAAGGGATGCGGTGGCTCAGTGGGTTAGGACGCTGAGCTTGTCGATCAGAAGGTAGGCAGTTTGGCGAGTCGAATCCCGAGTGCCGCATAACAGAGTGAGCACCTGTTACTCATCCCAGCTTCTGCCAACCTAGCAGTTCGAAAGCACATAAAAAATGCAAGTAGAAAAATAGGGACCACCACGGTGGGAAGGTAACAGCGTTCCGTGCGCCTTTGGCGTCTAGTCATGCCGGCCACATGACCACAGAGATGTCCTCAGACAAGCGCTGGCTCTTCGGCTTTGAAACGGAGATGAGCACCGTCCCCTAGAGTCGGAAATGACTAGCACGCATGTGCGGGGGAACCTTTACCTTTACCTTTTACAACATGTATACATTGAGATTGGTTGAGCCTCCCTTCGTGCCCCACCACTACCACCACAACTCACAGTGACAAGAAACCCACCGTCTTGTTACACCAGGTGAGAGACCAAACTATAGACATGGTCTCGGCTTTTCTCAATTAGACGTGGCTTCCACTCCGCTTGCTGAGACCCCGGCGGTCTTTCCAAGTGTCGCCTTTGAGATTCGTAAATCAATAGCAGTGTCATTCCCTTCTTTCATTCCCTTTTCATCTCCTCCCCAAAGTAGCCTTGAATCTTTAGAGTTTTGTATTTGTTTTTTTTTTCTCTTTCTCTCTTCCTGTTCCTTCCCAAGGTCATTTGATTTGGGGAGCTAAAGTTATTCGCTTCTGTTTTTCTGATCTCTCTATCTCGGTGCGGATTTCTAAAACTTGAAATGAGCTTCAGAGGAATTAGAAGAAGGAAAAAAAAAAAGGCCGCACCTCTCCAGGGAGGGGAAACGAAGCATTGTTTTTTAATGCATTTTGTATCTCAGGCTGCGGGTCCTTGGGGAGGTTTAAAGGACCTCAAAGGCAACAGTTCTCTGCCCAGGAGCAAAGAAGCCATTACAGCTTCTACTGGAAGATTTAATAGGTGTCATAATTTATCATGTAAACCGAAAAGTGTTTCTTAATTAAGTGCGTACGTTAATGAATTTTTTAATTTGATCCCTGTAAGTACCTTGCTATACTAATTGCAATATTCTACACATTAGTCATCCACTGTTGCCCTTGGCTATTTTCTACCCAGAGAGGTAGAGGCAGAGCTTTTTAGTTAAAGTTCATTTAACTCTTTCCACCCAGCGAATTAGGTCCTCCTTTGATTCCGACTGCTGAGTGACAGCCATATTTCACACCTACTCTGGGTGAAAAATGCTTTTCTCTAGGAGGACGGAGTGGCTGTAGATGATCACAGAACAGATAGAAAAGGGGAAGGGGAAGGGAGAAGGAGAGGAGGAGGAGGAAGAGAAGGAGAAGGATTGAAAGGAGAGGAGGGGGAGGAGAAGGAAGAGGGGGAGGAGAGGAGTAGGAGGGGGATGGGAAGGGGAGAAGGAGAAGGTGTTGAAACTCTGGAAAGAGTGCAATGAAGCGCAATAAAAATGATTAAGGTACTGGAGGCTAAAACGTATAAAGAACGGTTGCAGGAATTGAGAATGTTAAGTTTAGTGAAAAGAAGGACTAGGGGTGACATGAAACTAGTGTTCCAATATTTGAAGGGCTTCTACAAAACTGAGGGGGTCCACCTATTCTGAAAAGCACCTGAAGGCAGGACAAGAAGCTATGGGTGGAAACAAACCAAGGAGAGAAGCAACCCAGAACTAAGGAGGAATTTCCCAACAGTGAGACCAATCAACCAATGAAATAGTTTGCCTTCAGAAGTTATGGGTGCTCCAACACTGGAGGATTTCCAAAAGAGACCGGACAACCATTTGACTGAAATGGTACAGGGTCTCCTGCTAGAGCAAGGGATTGGACTAGAAGACCTCCAAGGTCCCTTCCAAATCTATTATTCTATGTTCTGTGTTCAATGTCCTATAAATGGTTTCCCCTGTGATAGTCTATGAAAATGAAAGATGGACTTTGAAGGATGAAAAGCATACTGGCACGTTTGAACTTTGGTGCAGGAGAAGACTTTTGAGAAGACATGGATAGCCGTGAAAACAAACAACTGGATCATTGAACAAATCAGGCGAGTTCTCATTTGAGGCATCAATGACCAAGCTGAAATTATTATATTTTGGACAAGTTATGCAGAAACTTACTGCTCTTCAAAAAGTGCTTGGAAAGTTGGACAGAAAGAGAAGACGATGAATATGAAGAGAAGGACGAGGCGTGACACGATAGCAGTGTTCCAATATCTCAGAGAAGAGGGAGTCAACCTATTCTACAAAGTGCCTGAAGGCAAGACAAGAAACAATGGGTGGATGGAAACTAATCAAGGAGAGAGGCAACCTAGAATTAAGGAGGAATTTCCTGACAGTTAGAACAATTAATCAGTCAAACAAGTTGCCTCTAGAAATTGTGGGTGCTCCCGCACCGGAGGTTCTCAAGAAGAGATTAGACAGCTGTTTGTCTGAAATGGGATAGGGTCTCCTACTTGAACAGGGGGTTGGACTAGAAGGCCTCCAAGGTCCCTTCCAACTCTGTTATTCTATTAAAATCTAAGTGTTGGGGTCTTAGATGTCTTGTATTGTTATTCACAGGCCTTCCAGTGTCCCATCTCTTCAACCTGCATGTCTTTTCTTCTCTCTTTCTTTTTTTATATACACAATCCTACACACTAGGCTATCTGTAAATCTAATTGAGGAACTGCAGTGGTCAAAACCATATGCATTTAAAAACAATAATATTTCATCCCCTTAAGACAAATGCACTGGGGAAAAAGCTGATCTTCAACCTTTGCCTTCCTTTCACATCTCTCTCTCTCAGTTTAAATGATATTAATGCGAACCAATCATCTGTTAAAAAATATTATATCACAGAAGTGATCTAGGGTTAATTGCCTTGCTGATAATAGCCTATGACACCTAGAAAAAATATTTGGTACATAACAGAATGCCCATTGCAGCTTCCTTCCCTAGCTGAATTTTTTAAAAAATAAGAATTTTCCACTAGAAATAAAAACTTTGAAACTCAATTGTTCAGCTAACACCAGATTTATTGTAATAACAAGCCTTGGGGAACCTTTGGAATTTTAAGCAGAGATGGTGAGCATTGTCACAAAATGGTGGCATGTTCGCAGTGGCCAATCAGGAGACAGAATGTACATTGTGTGGCCTGGTATTACTACGAAATGTGGTAAATTGTTCCCAGTCTGGGGCTTTAAACTTGGCTTTTTAATCTGTGTTTAAATAATTGACTGCAGGTTTTACTGCTGCACTTTGGAGTTTAAGCTGCATTGTCCATTGTGAGAAATCGTTTATGAATTTGAGCAGCTGTCACAAAGGGGGCTGACCTATTCTTCAAAGCACCTACAAGCAGGACAAGGAATAACGAATGGAAGCTTATCAAAGAGAGATACAACCTAGAATTGAGGAGAAACTTCCCATCAGTGAGAGCAATTAATCGGTGGAAGGACTTCCCTCCAGAAGTTGTGAGTGCTCCATCACTGGAAGTTTTCAAGAAGAGATTGGACAACCATTTGTCTGAAATAGCGTAGGGGTGGTTGGACTAGAAGACCTCCAGCGTCCCTTTCAACTCTGTTATTCTGTAAATTCTGTCAATTTCCCATCGTCCTGTGCGCTCCCACAGGGAGGGCCTCCTCAGGGTACCGCCGGTCAAGGATTGCCGACGGGCGATCCCCAGGAGGAGGGCGTTCTCTGTGGGCGCGCCTGCCCTATGGAATCAACTGCCAACGGAACTCCGGACTGCCCCCGACCTTCGTTCATTTCGCTGGGACCTAAAAAACCTGGCTCTTTGAGCTATCTGGTCTGGACTGAGGGGTTTAATGTTTTTAAATTGTGATTTTAATTTTTGCGGCTAGACTTAATTTAATTTAATTTTAATTTTATATTGCATTGTTTTTAAATTTTGCCTTGTAAACCGCCCTGAGTCCTTTGGGAATAGGGCTGTATATAAACCGAATAAATTAAATAAATAAATAAATAAATAAATAAATAAATAAATAAATAAATAAATAAATAAATAAATAAATAAATAAATAAATAAATTCTGTAAACAACCTAAATGGGATATATCGTCATTGGAACCATTTTGTTAGTATCACTCACAACCAACATAATGCCCCTTGAAGGGAAAGACGAAAATTTTACTGAAAGAGAATGTGGGTGTGGATATCTATGGAGATTCTCAGTCACCCAGGTCATCGTTGTCCCAAAGATGATTTTTCACGAGGCAACTGATTCCCACCCATCCAGTCAGAGCTGAAGAAGCTTCCCGGATGAGAAGCGAAACATCTTCGAAGAAAAAAAACAAGAAAGTCCAGTTGCCTCATGAAAAAAAAGCCTCTTTGGGATGTGGGTGTGGATAACTACACAAAATTTCTCATTCCATTTTACAGAAGAGAACTGTTTTCAACTTCCTATCCTACCTCATTCCATCACCACCCGCTCAGGAGACTGAAGCAATTGAAGCACTCACATAACATTAAAGAAACCTTTTTGAAAATCCCACCAAAAGCTTGTCACTTTAAAGAAAGAAAGGAAGAGAGAGAGAGAGAGAGAGAGAGAGAGAGAGAGAGAGAGAGAGAGAGAGAGAGAGAGAGAGAGAGAGAGAGAGAGAGAGAGAGAGAGAGAGAGAGAGACTGGTCTAAATTCAGAAGCTTCTATGCTCAGAAATTGATGTGGTACAAACTCTCCCAAAAGATCCCGCACGATCAATTTAAGACATTGAACAATAGTTTATTATTCATGGTTGGTCTTACCAGATTCCACATTCCCAAAGGGCCATACTTGTAAATTTCTGTCCCCTCGGTTTTTCCCCCGGATTCATTTTGAAGACTTCACTTCTTATAAGATCCAGAAGTCATGCTTATTGACCTGGAAAACAAATCGTTTTAAGTTAGAAAATTGAACAAATGATCCAGAATATATATATTTTTAAAGTCCTTTGCCGCTACTTTTGCGAACATAGTATTGATTTGCTTTAGCTGAAAGTTCTGCTGATAAGCAGACACAACTAAACTCTAAATCAGGGGTCTTCAAACTTGGCCCTTTTATGACTTGTGGACTTCAACTCCCAGAATTCCTCAGCCAGGTGCCTGGCTGAGGAATTCTGGGAGTTGAAGTCCACAAGTCATAAAAGGGCCAAGTTTGAAGACCCCCTGCTCTACAGTAAATGACACTATAAGCTTACATTAAATACAAGTAGTTGTCGACTTACAACCATTTGTTTAGTGACCACTCAAAGTTACAACAATGCTGAAAAAAAAACATATGAACTTTTTTTACACTTGCAACTGTTGCAACATCTTCACAGTCATGTGATCAAAATTTGGAAGCTTGGCAACTGGCATGTATCTATGACAGTTGCAGAATCCCAGGGTCATGTGATCACTTTTTTGCAAACGTCTGACCCACAAAGACAATGGGGAAGTCAGATTCATTTAACAACAGTGTTATATGTTGTTGTTACATGCTATTCCATGTTGGATGCCACTGCATGTTCAGTTAAGTCCTCAGTGTACAAACATTTCTTGAATGACTGTTTGAACTTCACAACTGCAGTGATTCACTTAACAACTGTGTCAAGAATGGTCATAAAATGGGGAAAAACTCACTTAACCAACTGTCTTGCTTGGCAACAAACATTTTGGGCTCACTTATGGTTGTACACCGAGGACTACCCACTTAGATAAAAATTACTATGACTGCTACTTACCAAGGTAGGTAGTCCTCAACCTACGACCAAAATGGAGCCAAAATTATTGTCACTAAGTGAAAAATTTCTTAATTGTTTTTTTCCAACACTTCACTACTTTTCTTGCCACAGATGCTAAGTGAACCACTGCAGTTGTTAAATTATAACACGGTTGTTAAGTGAATCTGCCTTGCCCCATTGACTTTGCTTGTCAGAAGGTTGTAAAAGGGGATCACATGACCCTGGGGGACACTGCGACCGTCGTAAATTGAGTCGATTGTTAAGCATCCAAATGTAGATCACGTGACCATGGAGATGCTGCAACAGTCATAAGTGTGCAAAATGGTCATAAATCACTTTTTTTCAGTGCCGTTGTAACTTCAAATGGTCACTAAGTGAACTGTTGTAAGACAAGGACTACCTGTACACATTTAAATAGTCCGAGAACCTATAAAGCCAAAAAGTCTTTTGAAGACGTAATCTCCCTGAAACGTTTACTCCTCATCCAACTTTGTCCCTACTTGCAAAATAGTCCAGATAAATAAAACCTGTGCGTTCTTCTATCTATAGAGCCACGGGTGGTTATCACTTGCTTTTCTATCAATTTCATTGTTGTTGCTGTTTGTTAGTAAGGTCCAGTGAATCTTGACCCCTTTTATAGTTCGTAATGCAAGCTTGCTAAAGTCTTAAAATAAGAAACTGCTATGAGATTCGCCTTTTGTTACGGAGAAAATGCTGTCATGAAGCAGAAATCCTAACCTATCTTCTTATCTTTTTATTCCTCTTTTCCTTCCTTCCTTCCTTCCTTCCTTCCTTCCTTCCTTCCTTCCTTCCTTAACAATAGGGGTACAGGGTGTTATGGACATTGTTAATCAGCTCGGATTGGTTAATCCCACTGGCGGGAATCCCTGGACACCGGGTTGGGTGCCAGCGACAAGGCGGGAGATTCCAGCCAGGGGGTTGGCCAGCGTCCAGCGGCTGCCGGACTTATAAGATACCCAAGTCTTGATATCGCCATTACTTCCATGTGCAGCTCAATAAAGCAATGTAACCTCTAATCCGTCTCCCTGTTACTGCCGCCGATCCGGACACAACAGTGGCGACGAAGGTGGGATTCGAACCCACGCGTGCAAAGCCCAATGGACAATGGAGGATAGAGAACAATGGAAGGCAAAAAAAAAAAAAAACACCCAGAACAGCAGAGGGTACAGAACCAACAAACAGAACCTAGAGGGTAGAGAATATGGAACAATAGAAAGCACAGAACACAGAACATGTGAGATGGTCTCACGAGGTCGATGAATCGTTAAGGTGCTTCCAAGTGAAAAGCAGAACGCAGAGATGCAATCATATGATCTTTATTTAACGATAGATTAGAGAGAAAGAATTACTTGGCATGGAGGCATCCATGCCTGCATGAGAGAGAGAGCAAAAGAAAAGAACTAGAGAGAGAGCAGCCCCTTGAGCAGAGGTATTTATGGGGGGTCTCAGCCCCTCCCTAACCATAAAACTCTCTCGCCAATGGGGCTGCAGGGGCCGGGGACCCCTGAGCCTCTTTGCTCCCATATGATGACCTTTTTGGGTAACTGCCATGGCTGGCACAAAACATCTAACAGAACAGAACATTAGAAAGGACAGAACAAAAAGCAGAACAATAGATAACTCCAGAACATAATGCAGGAGAGGAAATATGACATCAAAGATTGCTAAGGTGGGTCTGTATCCTCCTGAAGTCTTAGTTAGAATACATGAGCCAACTATCTACAAATGGTCCACTGAGCTAAGAAAGAGGCAGGGGGAGCAATGTGGTGCAATGGGCACTAAAGTATCTGTAGAAACCTTGGATACTTGCCCAATGTGATTTTTTTTTAAAAAAAGGCTCTTTTAATTTTAAAAAAATAAATAAATGAGAAAGTGGCATGCAGCCTAGGAAAGATTTGGCCTCTGCCATAATTTGCATGGCCATTTCTTCTTCCCCTCCCCTTCTATTAGATTCAACCCCCTCTCCCTTTTCTGGGCATCTAAAGCATTTCCTTCTAACATTCCCACAAAATGACAGCCTTGTGAAGAAGCTTGAACTGACTGGCCCAAAGCCATTGTAAGCTTCCAGGGCTGAGGATGGATTTGAACCCAAGTCTCTCCAGTCCTTCTTCGATACTTAATGTTTTGTGCCGTGTTCCTCTTGAATGGATCCCTTCCAAAAAAATAATAATAATATACTGCTCAAAAAAAATAAAGGGAACACTTAAACAACGCAATGTACTGTATTTAATAGTAGGGTGTCTTATCTTGTGTTCCCTTTATTTTTTTGAGCAGTATATAGAGAGAGATTGCTTTACGTAGAAAAGCAATTATGTGCAAATAAAAAAAAGGCAAGGAGTCCCTGTGGATTTTACTCTACTAGTCATTGCTGACTATAGGGGGCGCTGCTCAGCTGCGTTTCAAGGCCATTGAGCCAGAGCTGTCCAAAGACATTTCTGTGGTCCTGTAGCCAGTATGACATTACCTTCCCACCAAAGTGGTACCTATATATCTCCTCGCATTTGCATGCTTTTGAACTGATAGGTTGGCAGGAGCTGAGACGAGAACGGGAGCTCACCCCATCCCATGAAGCTCGGATCTCGAACCTGGGCTGCCGGCTTTCCAGCCAACAAGCCCAGCGCCTTAATTGCTGATCCACCCCACCGCCCGTTATGTGTAAATGCAGTTACCAAAATATTGAAAAATAATAATATGGAATATAGGAATATATTTGCTTCTTCGTTCGTACATATAATAATTTAGATGGTGAAGATTACTGGAGTTAACCAATACTTTTGGAGTCATGAATTATTCTTGCCTATTTCATTCATTTCTAAGGGAAAAGCTAAATTTCATTTAGAAGTTAGTGAAAATAAAAACATAATTGTTTTTACAGTCAAGTTCATATTGTCCCAGAAATCTCTCCAGCTGGATCCCAAGTTAAGGACCTTGTTCAACAGTAGCCCAAGTGGCTTTCACCAGATTTCTTAGGCAACCATCATGAAGGATTCATACAGGTTAGTGATTTCTTCTTTTCTGGAAAAAATATAAAAGTTAGTGGGAGTGACAGAGAGGGATGTGAATACTAAAAGCATTTATTTGCTTGTTTATTGCCACCTTCTGGCTGAACGTTTTTTTTAAAAAATATCCTGAGAATCCAGTTATGTCAAATAAGAAGTGTAGAACAAACTTTTATATGAGCCTATCATATTAAACTTGTGTTGATTTTAATCTGTGGTTTTGTTTAAAGGTAGTTAACTTTTTCATTTTAGAAAGAGTGCAAAGAAGAGTGGCGAAGATGATCTGGGGCTGGAGGCTAAACTGTGCAATGAATGATTGCAGAAACTGGGTATGCCTACTCTAACAAAGAAAAGGATTAGAGGTGACATAATAGCAGTCTTCCAATATTTGAGGGGCTGCCACAAAGAAGAGGGGATCAAACCATTCTCCAAAGCACCCGAGGAATAGAATAGAATAGAATAGAATAGAATAGAATAGAATAGAATAGAATAGAGTAGAGTAGAGTAGAGTAGAGTAGAGTAGAGTAGAGTAGAGTAGAGTAGAGTAGAGTAGAGTAGAGTAGAGTAGAGTAGAATTAGAATAGGATAGGATAGGATAGGATAGGATAGGATAGGATAGGACAGGACAGGACAGGACAGGACAGGACAGGACAGGACAGGACAGGATAGGATAGGATAGGATAGGATAGGATAGGATAGGATAGGATAGGATAGGATAGGAAGGGACCTGGAGGTCTTCTAGTCCAACCCTCTGCTCAGGTAGGAAACCCTATACTATTTCAGACAAATGGTTGTCCAATCTCTTCTTAAAAACCTCCAGTGTTGGAGCACCCACAACTTCTGGAGGCAGGTTGTTCCACTGATAGATTGTTCTGCCAGGAAATTGCTGCTTAGTTCTAGGTTGCTTCTCACCTTGATTTGTTTGCATTCATCGCTTCTTGTCCTGCCCTCAGATATTTTGGAGAATAGGTTGAGCCCCTCTTCTTTGTAGATATTAGAAGATTGCTATCAGGTCACCCCTAGTTCTTATTGTCATTTAACTAGACATATCCATTTCCAGCAACCATTCTTTATATGTTTTAGCCTCCAGTCCCCTGATCACCTTTGGGGCTGGATAAGATGGAAACGTATCAAGGAGAGATCCCACCTAGAAGTAAAGAGAAATTTTCTCTCAGTGAGAACAATTAATCAATCAAACAGTTTTCCTCCCAGAGTTGCAGATGTTCCATCACTGGAGTTTTTCAAAAAGAAATTAGACAACCATTTGACTGAGATGGGGCCTTCTTTTCTTGGGCAGGGGGTTGGACTAGAAGACCTCCTAAGTCCCTTCCAACTTGGTTGTTATTTGCTTCTAATTTAGTGTTTAGAAATGAAGATGTAGCTTTAAAAAAAAGAAGAAAATGCTTTTTAATGCTTTTTTTTTAAAAAAAGCATTTTTAAGAGCACCTTTAAAAACTGCCAGATCCTCATCTTTCAAGAACTGTTGAAGTTAAAGGCGTAGGAATAGTCCATTAGAAAGGGATAGCCAGGAATGTAATGAGTACTAATATTAATTGTTTCCGGATGTCATTCTTGTAGTTCTTTAATTGAAACGACCGACAGAGCTATGGCAGATTGATGGGATGAGTCGAGCTACTTGGAGTGAAGAGAGTTGCAAGGCGTTAAGACCATTAAAAAGACTTCCTGCTTGAGCATTTGCTTCGAAAACCAAAAAAAACACCCCCATATCTTCAGGAGGAACAGTGGACTTCATTTCCTAACGTGGTCTGGCCAGTTTTTTCCAAAGAAAAGAAACCAGCCCATTTTATCTTTCTCTCCAGAAGAAAACAAAAAAAAATCTGGTGATACAGCAGTGACACCAATGGCATTCTCAAAGAAGTGCATGGGACTCTAGATTTCAAAATAATTTGCACGGAAGGAGGAGCCCCAATCGTCCTTGCTTCTTTCTTTTCCTTCCTTCCAGCCTAGGTTTTCAGAAGGGAAAACCTTCTGCATCTTTTCAAGCTGGCCCCATCCTGGAGACAGAGCGGCTGACATGTTTTGCTTCGCTGAGATGCACAGTGGCCTTTGAGGAAAACAGAACGTTCTCCGCTCAGATCCTGCTTCATTAGGACATGAAGCAAAAAACACACTCTGGTTAGACCGGAAGACCTTTCTAATGATCTTGGCAGCTAAGCCTGTACAAAGCCTTCGAAAGGCTGCTCATTTTGCCCAAAGGTGGTTTTGTGATGCAATAGAGCTCCTTGCTTTTAGAAGCCGAGTGGAGTGACCAAGTTCCTTTGTCCGCTCGGAGGCAAACATCAGAGCAGCTTTGTCACATCATTTTTGTCAAGTTGCTTTCCGCAAGCCTATTACAGGCAATTTTCCTCCACTGACTTTGGCCAGTGGCTATGTTCACAACCAGCAGAAAAAGGAAGTAATTGTTCCAGTATCAGCGATCTTGTCTTAGGATGCCAATTTACTTTCAACTGACCTCATGCAATCCCGTCATTTGGAACCCAGGGTGCACGAATGATAAATAGAATAGAATACTTGATTTGGCCAAGTGTGGTTAGACACACAAGGAATTTGTCTCTGGCACATAAGCTTTCAGGGTCCATCCAAAACCACAACGTCATAATATTCATAACAACAAAGCAATAACCATCATAATAATGATAGCAATAAGAGAAGGTAGTAGAAGAGAAGGATACTGGTAATACCATGTGGGTAAATATACTTACACAAGACGGTACTGTAGAAATTAGGTGTTCAGTAGAGGGATGGCATGAAGGGGGGTGGAAACCTGAAAAAAAACAATTGTCTAGTTGTTTTGGCATGCAATACCCTACAGTGGGCTTCTGAGGGGCAGAGTTGAAATAATTCATGTCCAGGATAGGAGGGGACTGTAGCTTTTTTTCTCAGTTCTCTTTCTGACGTTGTTGTGATTCTGTGCCAGCCTGTGATCCCGGCAGCTGAGTCCGGGGAATCAGAGGAGGAGGAGGGGCTTGGGGGAGCCATCAGAGTTGGAGGAAGGCTCTGATGAGTTACAAGACTTACAAAGTGAGGAAGAACCTGGCCCCAACACTTGTGATCAAGCTGAAAGCCAGCTGTGCTATGAGGCTGAGTCAGACTCAGAGGCAGCACAGCTGTAAGACCTCAGAGATGTACGTAAACATAGACAGGTCAGATGAGTAAATCTGAGGGAGGCAATGGGGCGACTCCAGGGGAGAAGGAGAAAGCAGTGAGAAGCCACACCTTCGGGGCTGCGTAATAAAAAGGGAACGTGTGGGCAGGGCTGGTTGCTGGAGGCAACCGTTTGCAAAGAACTTCTGTGTCAAGAGATGATGGTCTGTTTATTTTACCAGTGAGTTATTTCCTGTTTTGGCTCGTGCTCCGTTTTGTTTGTGGACAAGGTCTGTAACTCAAATAAAAAAGGGTTTATTTTTCCAGTCTACTGTTAAAAGAAGGGTTGCCTTGTGAAGTAACAAGGACGTACGTAGACTGGGACAGAACACTTGTGTAGTCCTTGATGGAAGACAGGATGGTTGCAATATTTTTTTCTGCAGTCCTAACTGCAGTCCTAAAAGCCATGGTGGTGCACTGGTTACAGTGCATTACTGCAGGCTAACTCAATGCTCACTCCAGGAGTTTGATTCTGAATACTGTAGCTCAAGGTTGACTCAGCCTTCCATCCTTCCGAGGTCGGTAAAATGAGGACCCAGATTGCTGGGGGCAATAGGCTCTGTAAACTGCTTAGAGAGGGCTGTAAAAGCACTGTGAAGCAGTATATAAGTCTCAGAGCTATTGCTATTGCTAACTATCGGTTGAAGTTTGTACCTGTCCTGTTTGGCTGCTGTACCAAACCAGACAGTTGCAGAAGCACAGATGACAGATTCAATCATTCCTCTGTAGAACTGTATCAGCAGCTCTTTGGGCAGTCTGAACTTTCGGAGTTGATGTTACTGCAAGGCGATCAAACCGGTCAATCCTAGAGGAGATCAACCCTGACTGATCTTTAAAAGGCCAGATTCTGAAGCTGAAACTCAAACACTTTGGCCACCTAATGAGAAGGAAGGACTCACTGGAGAAGAGCTTAATGCTGGGAAAGGTTGAGGGCAAGAGAAGAAGGGGACGACAGAGAATGAGGCAGCTGGATGGAGTCACAGAAGCAGTAGGTGTGAGCTTAAAGGGACTCCAGAAGATGGTAGAGGACAGGAAGGCCTGGAGGAACGTTGTCCATAGGGTTGCGATGGGTCAGACATGACTTCCCAACTAACAACAACAAGTTTAATAGTTTATTTAGTTATCTTGATGATGTTACATAGTTCGGGTGATGAAACGTCTGCAAGAAAACAAGCTCAGAGACCCCTCAGTTTGGAAGCAGGAACATCTATGACTAAAATGCAATTATGAGAAGAAATAGGACAAGAGATGAGATGGGTCTGTAGTGTGGATAAGGAGTCCAAAGCACTGGGTTATACGTCGGTGTCTTATCTGCCAAAGGTACAGGAATTGTCAAAAAGAGTCCTTTACTCCAATACATCCATGGATTGAAGTTGACAAACCTTTGCAACCAGGAGCTGGACTTTAATAATCCAGGACCATCAAACCCAGTTAATAATACACCCAATTAGCCACTTCAGAAGGTAGCAGAAATATTGGGAACAACTGAATTGATTACAGCTGACATGAATTTTGGTGCTTAATCTGGGCAAGACTTACTTTAGTCCATGTCTAAGCAACCAACTAGCTGGAAGTAACCCAAGAGAGAGAAGATCACGTGTTTCCCTTTGCAGGAACTGACCAGGTGCTTTTCTGCCATTTCTGGGAGTTGGGGTGAGAAAGATGAGTCCTAGTACCTCTGAAAGGGACGCGGTGGCTCAGTGGATTAGGACGCTGAGCTTGTCGATCAGATGGTCAGCAGTTTGGCGGCTCAAATCCTGAGTGCCGCATAACAGAGTGAGCGCCTGTTACTCGTCCCAGCTTCTGCCAACCTAGCAGTTCGAAAGCACGTAAAAATGCAAGTAGAAAAATAGGGACCACTACGGTGGGAAGGTAACAGCGTTCCATGCGCCTTTGGCGTCTAGTCATGCCGGCCACATGACCACAGAGACGTCCTCGGACAAGCGCTGGCTCTTCGGCTTTGAAACAGAGATGAGCACTGGCCCCTAGAGTTGGAAACGACTAGCACGCATGTGTGGGGGAACCTTTACCTTTACCTAGTGCCTCTGACCTGGGCTGGACCAGGAAGCCTTCTCTCCACATCAGCTTCCTTTCATGGATGCAGGTCTTTTGTCACTTGTCCACCACAATCATGGATCTGGCCCAATATTCCCAATGCTAGTTTTGAATAGCAACAACTGATTTATACATTCTGCATAACTCTACGAGGAATGAAGAAGCTTGAGAGGGCGATCTTTGGGGCTGACCCTGGGCCTGATGAAAAAAAGGAGTATCTCAAAACATAACTGACAACAGTAGAGGGATGACAGAATAACAAAGTTTGAAGGGACCTTGGAGGTCTTTTAGTCCAACCCTCTGCTCAAACAGGAAACCCTATAACTTTCTAGACCATGGGTGTCAAACTCGCCACGTCATGTGATGTGTCATGACGTATTGCGACTCTTTTTGCATTGCTGGCAATAGGGTGGGCACGGCTTCAGTATGATGAAACCTACCCACAGGCCGGCAGTTTGACATCCCTGTTCTAGAGAAACAGCTGTCCAGTCTCTTCTTGAACATCCCCCAATGACAGGTCACCCACAACTTCTGGAGGCAACTTCCTCCTTAGTTCCAGGTTGCTTCTCTCCTTGATTAGTTTCCATCTGTTGCTTCTTGTCCTGCCTTCGGGCGCTTTGGAGAATAGCTTGACTCCCTCTTCTTTGTGGCAGCCCCTGAGATATTGGAACACTGCTATCCTGTCACCCCTCATCCTTCTCTTCATTAGACTAAAGGTAAAAGGTAAAGGTTCCCCCGCACATACGTGCTAGTTGTTTCCAACTCTAGGGGCCGGTGCACATCTCCGTTTCAAAGCCGAAGAGTCCAATTCCAGCAACCGTTCCTTATATGTTTTAGCATCCAGTCCCCTGATCATCTTTGATGCTCTTCTCTGTACTCTTTCTAGAGTCTGAACATCATATCGGAGAATCAGTGCTGGAAGAAGGATAGTTCGCTCTATGGTCTTGTATTCTAGGACACAAAGATTTGAATAGTCTTCAGGACCACCATTTTAGTGAATTCACTAATAAATGAAACTAGAGTTTGGAGTTATTTCATGTCTAAGATTCTGAATACCTTCTGGGCAATAAATCCTACTAAAGGATATGCATCCTGAATCTTTCTGAATTTTGATAATAACTCACCCAAAAAGGTAAGGAGGATCAATTTAGACTGATAATGAGTCCAAGGAAAGCCATCAAACTTGGGTTTAAGTAATCTCAGCCAGTTCTTCCTTAGAACACTCATTTGTTTCTATAGAGGGATTGAGGACATTTTTTTCCCTCTGTGCTCCCACCCTGATCAGATCTCTCAGTTAAGAACCTGCCACCAGCACGTTGCAAAAAGTTCACACACACACACAATTCAACTTGCGTCTCTGTTCAACAAACATAGCAATAGCAGTATCACCTAGACCAGGCGTGTCAAACTGCCGGCCCGCGGGCTGGACGCATCACAACAAAACCACACCCACCCCATTGCCGGCAATGAGAAAAAAGCTCTGATACGTCGTGCAACGTCACATGACGTCGTGAGTTTGACATGTCTGACTTAGACTTATCAACCTGCAATACTGCATTCTAACCACTGCGCCACCACAACCCTAGCAGTAGCCCTTAGACTTATATACCACTTCATAGTGTTTTACAGCCCTCACTAAGCAGTTTACAGAGTCAGCATATTGACCCCCAACAATCTAGGTCCTCTTTTTACTGACCTCGAAAAGATGGAAGGCTGAGTCAATCTTGAGCCGGTCAGGATCGAACACCTGACACGGGCAGAGTTAGCCTGCAATATACTGCATTCTAAGTAGTACACCAGCATGGGTCCATGATGGATATGTTACCTGAAGACTGCAGATATGGGTATGGTACAATGACCTCAGTGGGAGGTGGAGAACTTGAATTTTCAATCCTTTGGAACCATTCATGGGGAGAGGTCAGATTTTTGTACCTTGAGCCTTTCAAAGCACATCTTTCTCGTGTCCCAGAAAGCAAGCTGATAATCGTGCTGCTGTCATTCATCAATTTCCCTTTGCTGAACTTGGAGCTGAAGGTTGCTCATGCTTCTTCTCTTTGACTGATTGATTGATTGATTGATGGAGTGATGGAGTGATTATGTGCTCCCAAGTTGTTTCAACTAAAGACCACATAGATAGGTTTTCTCCATGACAATCTATCCCTAACCTGTTCTTTCAAGGCTCCCTATAGTGCACTCAATATCACGGTAACTGAGTTCATGCTGATAATCCTCTTCTTTGCTTTCCTTCAGTCTTTCCCAGCATTCAAACTTTCTCCAGAGAACCATATCTTCGTATAATGCATCTGAAATGGGATAATTTGACCCTGGACATTTGTGCCTTTTGTGAGTGAGCTTTCTGGTTTGTTTAAAGACAGAAAGTGGGGGGGGGGAGAGAGAGATCTTTAGGAAGAAGATCAGAGACCTCTGTGTTGCCCACAAAGGTAGCAGCTGGAGAACAGATGGAGGAGTGGCTTCTGCAGACAGTACACTAAACCTTAAAGCCAGGTTAGGAAAATGGAATTGCTTTGTTCACAGACTGGGTTGCACCTTAATAGATAAGCCTTGTGAGGGCTGAAAATGGTCTTATCCAGAAAAGATGCAACAATGAAGTTTGGGTTTCCAAAACAGGCTGAACCTTAAATCAGGGGTCCTCAGCCCCCGGGCCGTGGACCGGTACCGGGCCGTGACATGCCAGCAACCGGTCCACAAAAACAAGCAAAGCCCCATCCGCGGGATGCAGGCAGCACACAAAACCACAGTCTCCGGTCCATGGAAAAACCTTTCTCCACGGAACCGGTCCCTGGTGCCCAAAAGGTTGGGGGCTTCTGTTTTAAATAACAAACTGAGGGGTCCTTGGTGCTCTCTAAGCTTGCTTGTCTTCTTGCAGATGTTTCATTACTCAAACTAGGTAACATCATCAGTGCTAGTAAGGAGTGAGGTTTGCTGTCAGTTTATACTCTAGTGCAGACATGTCAAACACAAGGCCCGAGGGCCGGATCCGGCCCACGAAGTGGTTTCATGCGGCCCGCGAAGCCATCCTGGAAACAGTGAGGGAACGGTCCCCACTGCCTTGGCCCTGGCCCAGAGACCCTCCTTCCGCCAGAGACCCTCAGATCTGTCCCACTCCTGCCCAGGCCCCCATAGGCACCCTTGATGCGAACGATGTAGAGCTGGCCACGCCCACCCATTAGGCCATACGCACTCTAGCCACGCCCACCCAATAGGCCACGCCCACCCTGGCCATACCCACCCGGCCCCCTGAGGGCAACCGCAATGCTGATGCGGCCCTCAATGAAATTGAGTTTGACACCCCTGTCTAGTGGCTTGCCTGTCAGTGTTGGTGGGGGCAGTTCTTAGCAATTCTTTGGTTGGGCTTCTAGAAATTCCCTGGTATTCTTGAACTTGGTTTGACAAATCAGCCATCAGTGGACACACAGACATTAACAAGAAGCAACGGAAGGAAACTAACCAAAGACAGAAGCAGCCTAGAACTAAGGAGAAATTTCCTGACAGTTAGAACAATTCATCAGTGGAACAACCTGCCTCCAGAAGCGGTGAATGCTCCAACACTGGAAGTTTTTAAAAAGAGACTGGACAGCCATTTGTCTGAAATGGTATAGGGTTTCCTGCAGAGGGTTGGACTAGATGACCGCCAAGGTCCCTTCCAACTTTATTATTATTATTATTATTATTATTATTATTATTATTATTATTATTATTATTATTATTATTATTATTATTATTATTATTATTATTATTATTATTATTATTATTATATCTATAGACTATGCAAAAGAGACAATCACAAACCCCAAAAGGGGGGGAAAAGACCAAAGCACCTCACCACCAGCAATCAGCACCCAGATCAGCATAGATTAATTTCAGGATTAACATCAGACCAACAGTCAAGTAAACAATACCTCATTCAAGAAACTGCCAGAGAAGCCAACAGCAAGCAGCTCAAACAGACAATCTCTAAGACCACCCCCACCAACACTGACAGGCAAGCCACTAAACCAGTGGTGGAGAACCTATGGCACACGTGCCAGAGGCGGCACTCAAAGCCCGCCTCCCCCCGCGGCCCCCTCACCAGCAGCCCCCCCCCACCCCGGAGGAGAGTCACCTCCGAGCGTGGCCTGCGTAGAGCAGCGCAGACAAGGAAATGGCAGCCTGGCATCAGGGACAAGATTCTGCCCTCGCACCCTGTCGCGTGCAGATGATGCTGTGGGGCGCGGGCAGAGGGCGTGGCCACCATGGCGCTGCTGGGCTGCCTGGGCAATCTGCGGCGGGCTGTGGAGGTGGTGGGTGTCCTGTGGGTGGGCGGAGAGTGGAGTGGGCAGGGCAGGGGCAGAGTGGGCGGGGCTGGGTTTTTGGCACTCGGTCTCTAAAAGGTTCACCATCACTGCACTAGACTACCGCCCTGAGTCCTTCGGGAGAAGGGCGGTATAAAAATTAAATTATTATTATTATTATTATTATTATTATTATTATTATTATTATTATTATTATTATTATTATTATTATTATTATTATTATTATTATTATTATTATTATTATTATTATTATAAAATGAGAGCAAACCCCACTGCTTGCTAGCACTGATGATGTTACCTAGTTTGGGTAATGAAACGTCTGCAAGACAACAAGCAAGCTCAGGATTTCTGCTTCATGACAGCATGTTAATCCTGAGCTGCAAATATGCCCCTTTATTAAATAACAAACTTTATCTTAGTCTAGAGCAGGGGTGTCAAACTCAATTTCATTGAGGGCCGCATCAGCATTGCGGTTGCCCTCAGGGGGCCGGGTGGGTATGGCCAGGGTGGGCGTGGCCTACTGGGTGGGCGTGGCTAGAGTGCGTATGGCCTACTGTGTGGGCGTGGCCAGCTCTACATCGTTCGCATCAAGGGTGCCTATGGGGGCCTGGGCAGGAGTGGGACAGATCTGAGGGTCTCTGGCAGGAGGAGGGTCTCTGGGCCAGGGCCAAGGCAGTGGGGGCCGTTCCCTCACTGTTTCCAGGATGGCTTCGCGGGCCGCATGAAACCACTTCGCGGGCCGGATCTGGCCCCCGGGCCTTGTGTTTGACATGTCTGGTCTAGAGTGAACATCTCGGCACTGTGTGAACCAGTCTACTCCTTTATATCAGAGTCATTATTTCAAAATGTACATTTGGCTCTTTCCAAATTTACATTTGGCTCTTTCCAGACTTGCATGAACACCATGTCTCGGTGCATGTGTGTTTGTGTGCACTCCACAAAAGAAAACGTACCAAGAATAAATGCAAAATTAGGAAGGAATCCATTTATTAAATGGGTCTGGGAAGTTATTTAGCAAAATTCTGATTGACAAACACACAAGACGTAAAACTGAGCACAAATCTGAACCTGGATATCCATTAAAGCGACACGGCAGTTCCCAGACTTCCTCCTCCACAAGCCCTTGTGAAGTATATGAATGGGAGAAAGGAATTCACTGAAAGAATATGATAGGCTCCAATTATGGACCATTTTGCAGAAATATGAAGTTTTTCCCATCCAAGTTCACAGACGGCTCCAAATCTATCTGCAGAACCCTCAAAGGGGTTAAAATCCTAATTTAAATAGGAGGAAAATCATTGCAATAATATTACCGTATATACTTGAGTATAAGCCGAATTTTTCAGCCCACTTTTTGGGCTGAAAAATTCCACTTCGGCTTATACTCCAGTGAACAAAAAAACTTACCGAGGACTTGTGCGCGGCCGAGGCTTTGGTGCTTCCGGGATCGCGCGCACCTCTCCCAAGCCACCGCCGTCCGGAGACCTGCCGAAGTTTGGGGAGGTTTGGGGAGGTGCGCGCGCAAACCTCCCCAAACGTCGGCAGGTCTCCGGACCTCCGCGCCCTGCCTGCCTGCTTCTTTCCGCAGCGGAAAGAAGCAGGCAGGCAGGGCGCGGAGGTCCGGAGACCTGCCGACGTTTGGGGAGGTTTGGGGAGGTGCGCGCGCACCTCCCCAAACCTCCCCAAACTTCGGCAGGTCTCCGGACGGCGACGGCTTGGGAGAGGTGCGCGTGATCCTGGAAGCACCGAAGCCTCGGCCGCGCGCAAGTCCTCGGTAAGCTCCGGGCGGTCACTTGCTTCGCGTCTCCTGAGGGAAGGGGGGGAGACTGGAGCGGGCGTGTTTCCTCGCCTGCTGGGCGCCGCGATTTGCCCGGGGAACGCGCGGGCCCCGAATGGCAGCGTGGAGCGAGGAAGCGGACAGCCAGGGCTTCCCCGAGAGCCGCGGCCACACAGGGTATTCCTGTGTATTCAGGCTTGCAAAATGGCGGATCGAGCCTCTGCTGGCGGCGGAGGCTTGCAGAACGGCGGATCGGCTTATACTCGAGTCAATAACTTTTTCCAGTTTTTGGGGGTGAAATTGGGGGTCTCGGCTTATACTCGAGTCGGCTTATACTCAAGTATATACGGTATTTTAAAAAACAGAGCAAACTCTGTTTATACTGCCAATTTATACTGAAATTTATACTGAAACCCCCAGAGTTCTAGTGCAAATTTTAAACTGATGTTCTGCTTTGTTTTTCACTAAACTCGGTTGACCCCCATAATTCTGAGTGAATCTGTGTTGCAGTTCCAAAGGATTGCCCATTGCTGGTTACTCACTGATAAGTGAACACTAAATTTATTATGTATGCATTTACTCAACCTTTAAAAAACAAGTAAGACTTCTGTCCCTATTCAATCAGTATGATATCGGGACCAGAAATGAGAAAGATCTACAGGTAGTCCTCAACTTACAACCGTTTGAAGTTACAACATCACTGCGAAAAAAGTTATTTACAACCATTTTTCACACTTACGATGGTTGCAGCATGATCAAAATTCAAACACTTGGCAACGGACTCATATTTACGACGGTTGCAGCTTCCCCAGGGTCACGTGATCCCCCTTTTGTAAACTTCTGACAAGCCAAGTCAATGGGGAAGCCAGATTCACTTAACAACTGTGTGACTAACGTCACAACAGCAGTGATTCACTTAACAGCTGTGGCAAAACTCACTTAGCAACTGAAATATTGGGCTCACACTGTGGTTCTAAGTCAAGGACTACCTGTATAATTTTTTTTAGTCGGTGACTTTACAGTCCTCAAACCTTGGCTCTTGTAATCCAAAACCCAGTGTGCAAAAGCCAAAAATAAAATAAAATAAAATAATAAAATAAAACAAAATAAAACAAAATAAAATAAAATAATAAAATAAAATAATAAAATAAAATAAAATAAAATAAAATAAAAAATAAAATAAAATAAAATAAAATAAAATAAAATAAAATAAATAAAATAAAATAAAATAAAATAAAATAAAATAAAATAAAATAAAATAAAATAAAATAAAATAAAATAAAATAAAATAAAATAATAAAATAAAATAAAATAAAATAAAATAATAAAATAAAATAAAATAAAATAAAATAAAATAAAATAAAATAAAATAAATTTTAAAATATTTAACTAGCAAGCTGGCAGCCCACCTCTGGTCCTTCCCTCCACAATCGAAGACATTCTCTTTTCATTTCACTTCATAAACCGCCCACCCACCACCCACCCCCACTTCCACCGGCTCTTCTTGAGCACCAGAAAGCCAGCGAGTGGTAATTAGCAGGTTCCGTGCATCGGAAAGCCTTCTTCCAATCACTTGCCCTTTGAAAATTGCCCGACATTGATGCCACAGCACAACGTTGAATTGGTTCACTTGTGCTGGGGCCTGGTCCTCATTAAAAGCCGAAGGACTTTGGGAGTTTTGTTGACGAGGTTCAAGCCTGCTGCTTCTGAGACAATTCATCAGTTGCCTGCGAGGTGCCTGCTCTTTGAATACTTAAAGGTAATCAGTGGCAGACAGCTAGATCCAGAGAACATCTAAGCAATTTTGCCATGTCAACTGACAACAGCTTGAGGTAATATTAGCCTCTCTTAGAGGAGGAGGAGAGCTGGACCCACGCCCTAGTCAATAAATCAAAGTTAAAGCTTGCTATGCCTCCGGAGCCATTATGTTTGTGAGGGCAGGTTTATTTCATTTCCGGCTAGGTCCTTATTCTCTTAGTAGCTCTGGGACTAAGCTTTTCTGAAGCCTAAAAATCTTGTCAGCCCTGTTAGGTAGTCCAGACAGGAAACGTAAACCAGGAGTACTAAAGAGACTTTTGTTGTAAGGTTACACAGTAACAGAATCTTGCAAGTCTGAAAAACAAGGCCTCTCTCCTCTGCCTTTACAGGTAGTCCTTGACTTACGACCACAATTTTGGCTCGGGCTTAATTAGATGGTTTAATTAGACAGAGCCAGCTCTATTGTTGCCTTTGCCGGTGAGATTTCGTTGCATTTCACAAACAGACGTGGAAGCTCGCAAAGCTTCAAATGCTTTTTGTTTGGGTTGGGTTGAATTCTGACAGGCTTTTTTTTTCCTTTTTGCTGTTGTTTGCTCTGGCTGTCGCCTAATGCACCATAGAGGACCTCCTTGCTTTGGGGAGAATGACTGGCAGATGGGCTCCGCAATCAGCCTGAGGGGACAGTGACAGCAAACCTTTCCTGCTCTGAAGTCTACCAACTTCATTCTCTTTTATCACATTGACAAACAGACCCATAGAGATCTCAGAAAAGCCAACAATCTCCTCCTGAAGGACAAGGCAGGGAGCTGACACCAAAAATAAGACTTGGTGACTTCTACAAAATGTCCTCTCCTGTCGTCTGATGGAAAATATCCAACAGAAACACGGCTAATGGGATTTCAAATCTTGTAGTACCGCTCCGCTTAAGCAAAATCTTTCAAATTGATATCATTCTAGTTTTGTTTTTTTTTTACACCCATTTAACTTTTCTCGTCACAGCTTGCCACGCTGTTTTCAAACACATCTCATGGAGATGCTGTCTTGAAGTTGATTCCAACACAGCAGATCCATTAGGATTCAGCACTGGGATAGGTGCAGCTTATTGAAGGCATTAATTAAGAATCTGCAGAAGAGTCAAAGGTAAAAGGTAAAGAGTCATGGTCTCCTTTGAGTTCACCTCAATTTCTGTTAACTTTATGGACTCATCCAAAGTAGTTTTGTTGGGAAGAGCCGGTGGTGGCGCAGGGGTTAGATTGTAGTATTGCAGGCTAACTCATTGCCCGCTGCCAGGTGTTTGATTCTCACCAGCTTGAGGTTGATTCAGCCTTCCATCCTTCCAAGGTCAGTAAAATGAGGACACAGATTGTTGGGGGCAATAATGCTGACTCTGTAAACAGCTTAGAAAGGGTTGTAAAGCACTATGAAAAAGTATATAAGTCTAAGTGCTACTGCTATTGGCTTCTTCTGGATTTTTTTTTAAATTTCCTAAACTAGCCCACAGTTCTGGCATTCCCTGTTGGTTTCTTATCCACGTCCTAATCAAATCTGTTTAAGTTCCAAGCTTAAGATTGCCAACTGCTGGGATGCATTGCAACTGATACAGCTAATTTTATTACAATGGGGGGGGGAAATCTACCAAACAAAATGAAAGCTGTGCTCTCTTTTCCTCTCTGTCTGCTAAACCTAACAAGAATTACATCCAGTTCATCTCTTTATCTATTTCTGTCAAACTGCAGAAAGGGACAACTTGCCAACTTGTCATGGGAAAGCCCACTATGGGACAATTCAACAAATGCAAAAGTTACAGTAAATCAATTTCAACAGAACCATGGCCAATAAAAATAAAGTCTATCCAGAAATACATGAGTCACGATCATTTCAATGAAAACGTGATCACCAACAATAAAACTACCTGAATGAAAGGATTAATTCAGCGTTGAATTGCTGCAGCGAGTTTTCCTAGACCCACCAAACTGATCCTCTCTGACATCAAAGAATGCCCCTCCTGCAAACCCACCTAGACCAAGGAATAGAAGCCTCCTCAGCACCTTCCAAAGGAAATTGCAACTTAGAGGAACCCCAACCTTCCATCTTCCATCAGATGATGACTTCAACCTTTCATCTTCTTCACACTGGACTCCCGCCCGAACTTCTGTGCTTCTAGATCAGGGGTAGGCAACCTTGGCTCTTTTATGACTCGCAGACTTCAACTGGCTCAGGAATTCTGGGAGCTGAAGTCCGCGAGTCATAAAAGAGCCAAGGTTGCCTACCCCTGTTCTAGATCCAGCCTAGTTTGTCCAAACTGCCCAGCCAACCGGATTCCCAGGATTTCCTCCCTTGTAGTGTGATGGCTCAGCAGTTAAAGGAGCTGAGCTTGTAAGCTGGAAAACCGACAGTCCAGGTTTGATACCTGAGCGCCTTGAGACAGGGTAAGCTCCTGTTATTTGGTCCAGCTCCTGCCCACCTAGCAGTTCGAAAACGTGCAAATGCAAGTAGATTAATAGGTATCACATCGGTGGGAAGGTAACAGTATTCCACACGCCTTTGGCGTATAGCTATGCTGGCCATATGGCCATGGAAAATGTCTTTGGACAATGCTGGCTCCCTTGGGCAAGGAATGGAGATGAGCATTGTGCCCTAGAGTCAGACACAACTGGACAGGGAAACCTCTATAAGCATATTTGCTTTGTCATTTTTAGGGTCCCTCTTCCTTGTAAAGCAGGCACCCAGTGATGGTTGTAATAAACACAATTCATCTTCTCAGTGTTGTTCTTCTACTTCAGACTGAATCCATACATGCTATCCAAAGTCGACTGCAAGGTAGCCAAATCTGATATTGTCTCCAAAAGGTTTAAAGCTGCTGGATTTATCCGGCAGACATTGAAAAGTTTAAAGTCAAATATGCTCAAACCATTTATATGGTGCCACTGGGCTTAGCCTTTAAAAAGAGGCTGTTTCCAAACACCTACCACAAAAAATATTCACTCAGAATTTTTTTAAAAAAAAAAAACCTTTTCTCCAAGTCAAGGTATGCCTATTATCACACTGTCAGGGTAAATTATCTTTGCAAATTCCAGACAGATTGATTCAATCTGCATGATTGGATGAATGTGTAAATTGGAATGTTGCCCTTTGTCAGATTTTGCATTTTTGCAAGCGTTGTGACATAATTTTCCACTTTAAAAATGTATCGGAGTAGGTTTACAATGTGCTGCTTGAAAGAAAAGAGAGTTGCAAACACATTTTTAAGTGCAGGAACCCTTTAGAAGGAAGAAGGGAACATAAATAAAATGAAAACTAGTAATTAATGAACTACCTAGAGCAGGGGTCTTCAAACCTGGCCCTTTTATGACTTGTGGACTTCAACTCCCAGGATTCCTCAGCCAGGCATGCTGTCTGAGGAATTCTGGGAGTTGAAGTCCACAAGTCATAAAAGGGCCAGGTTTGAAGACCCCTGACCTAGAGTCATTACTGCCCAGATGGTAGAGAACTTTTGTAAAATAGATCGATAAAATAATTAACATGCAACAGGACCAAGTGTTTAGCAATCAGCATACAAAATGTATTGCAATTTTTGATGTAGAAGTTTTGTGAAATAAACCGATAAAATAATTAACATACAACAGGACTGAGCATTAAGCCATCAGCATACAAAAGGCCCTGTAATTTTAATATAGAAATTTTGTAAGATAAATTGATAAAATAATTAACATGCAACAGGACTGAGCATTAAGCAGTCAGTATACAAATTGCACTACAATTTTTTGGTATAGAAATTTTGTGAAATAAATTGATAAAATAATTAAAACGCAACAGGACGGAGTATTTAGCCATGAAGCATACAAAATGCACTGTATTTTTTGGCATAGGACATTTGTGAAATAAACCAATAAAATAGTTAACATGCAGTAGGACTAAGCATTAAGCAATCAGCATACAAAATGCACAGGAATGTATTAAGGCATTATAACTTTAGGGAGCATTCTCCATTGGCAGCTATTAATTGTCCATATGTTAGTACGAACAGGGGCACGGACATTATTCATTGCTGTTTTGGAACATGTAGTCAGTCAGGAGAAATGGGTGCACCTGCAGACAATTATATAAAACTAAGATGTAAAGTAAGGTCTGGTAACTAAAATCATACTAACATTGTCAATCACATATACAATCTCTGCATAAGTATAATTGAAAGAGGCATAGTTCCTTTTCTTACCTTCATTTCAATTTGTTGTTGTTGTTGTTGTTAGTTGCGAACTCGTGTCTGACCCATCGCGACCCTATGGACAACGTTCCTCCAGGCCTTCCTGTCCTCTACCATCTTCTGGAGTCCATTTAAGCTCACGCCTACTGCTTCAGTGACTCCATCCAGCCACCTCATTCTCTGTCGTCCCCTTCTTCTATTGCCCTCCATCTTTCCCAGCATTAGGCTCTTCTCCAGTGAGTCCTTCCTTCTCATTAGGTGGCCAAAGTACTTGAGTTTCCAGTTCAGGATCTGGCCTTCTAAAGAGCAGTCAGGGTTGATCTCCTCTAGGACCGACCGGTTTGATCGCCTTGCGGTCCAAGGGACTCGCAGGAGTCTTCTCCAGCACCATAGTTCAAAGGCTTCAATTCTTTGGCGCTCAGCCTTTCTTATGGTCCAACTTTCACTGCCATACATTGCAACTGGGAAGACCATAGCCTTGACTATACGCACTTTTGTTTCAATTAGAGGATAGAAATAACTGACAATAATCTGATATTTTCTACCCTATTAATTTACTGTTTGTGGCTGAAAATGGCAAGGGGGATATGTGAAAAACACTGGCGCATTGTTCTCAAGTAACATTTGAATATTAGCATACCAAAGATAATTGGAACATATCACATATAAGTAATATTTTAATATTAGCATACCAATGATAATAGGAACATAATTCTAGAGGATATTTGCCAACAAATACCGGTATTTAATATCATATGTCACTGAAGCAGTAGGCGTGAGCTTAAATGGACTCCAAAAGATGGTAGAGGACAGGAAGGCCTGGAGGAACGTTGTCCATAGGGTCGTGATGGGTCGGACCTGACTTCACAACTAACAACAATCAAGTTTGTCTGTCAAATATTAGTATCAGTGCTTGGGATTGCTCATTTTTGTAGCCTATCAAAATTGTCATAATCAAACCATGGCAATATATCCATAATGTTCAAAAGTTTAGTTTCATCAGTGGAAAAACAAAACAGGGGAACAAAATTAGAATTTCAGCTACTTGGTAAGTGAAGGTTATTAGGATGGGACATCAACATACAGTATATTTCTCTGCTAATATTCTGCATTTTCTCTGTGTTTCCGTGTCTATTTAATCCTATATAATCGAGTGCCTCTAGAGCAGGGGTGACCTCTAGAGCAGGGGTGTTCAACTCCCAGAATTCTCCAGTCCAATTAAAAAATCACAAAGACCACTCCCACCAACACTGATGGTGCAAGCCATTAGAATATAAATGAGAACAAAGCCCACCCTTTATTAGCACTGATGATGTTACCCAGTTTGGGTAATGAAACATCTGCAGAACTAACCAAGTACCAAGGATCCCTCAAATTACTTTCTTCAATTCCTATAACAACTACATCTAGCACAGAGAGTGTGATCCTTGGGCCTGGAGGATGTCTTGGTTTCCATAATACATTTTAACTCCTACCGCACTTTCTTCCACTTTCTTGTTCCTATTCCTCTCTCTATGACCGTCTTGCATTTTTCTAGAGTGCGTGTCGACCACTCAGGAAGTCAGGTTGACACAAATCACAAAGAAGAGACGAGGCATAGACTCAGAACATAGACATAGTATAACCTTATTGTCACTTTAAATGTACACTAATCGACATACATTAAAATGAAATGTCATTCATTGCAGACAGCTCTCCGAAATCACCACCTCCAATATACACTACATAAATATGACCCCCCAAAAATTGCATATACCCACATACCCACAAATATTCTATGACACAGAGAAACAGCAGAGTCTAGTTTGGGTTATGTATACATGTACATGGCGAGAAAAACAAATCTTGCGAGTTTACCAGACTGATGCTATAGGGAACAAAGCTGTTACAGAATCTGGTAGTCCTGCTGGAAATACTTCAAAACCTCCTCCCAGAGGGGAGCCAGAGAAACAGACCGTGAAGTGGGTGTGTGGGGTCTCTAACAATGCTCCGAGCTCTAAGCACATAGCTCTTATAAGCAGTGTCCTGAATAATGAGAAACAAGCTTCTTATAACCTTCTCCACATTCCTTACCACTCTCTGCACCAGACATGTCTAACACAAGGCCCGGGGGCCGGATGCGGCCCGCGAAGTGGTTTCATGTGGCCCGCGAAGCCATCCTGGAAACAGTGAGGGAATGGCCCCCACTGCCTTGGCCCTGGCCTAGAAACCCTCCTTCTGCCAGAGACCCTCAGATCTGTCCCACTCCTACCCAGGCCCCCATAGGCACCCTTGATATGAACGATGTAGAGCTGGCCATGCCCACCCAGTAGGCCATATGCACTCTAGCCACGCCCACCCAATAGGCCACGCCCACCCTGGCCATACCCACCTGGCCCCCTGAGGGCAACTGCAATGCTGATGTGGCCCTCAATGAAATTGAGTTTGACACCCCTGCTCTGCACGGACCTTCTATCTGAGGTATTGCTACCCGTTTCCCCAAAAGTAAGGCCTACCCAGAAAATAAGCCCTAGATTGATTTTGGAGGTGGGCCTAATATAAGCCCTACCCCCAAAATAATCCCTAGTTTGGGGGTGAGGCACACACTTAAAATTCAAGTTAGGGTGGGCCCGCAACCACTTCCCTTGCAGCCAGGCCTCTCCTTGCCGGCCCACTTCTTCTGCGGTGTCTTCTGCAGCCAGGCCTGCATTTCTCAGTGAGGCTTGCATTTTTGAAAAGGCCACTGCAGATGAGTACTGCAGCTGCAGAGGCCTTCCGGAAAGGCCTGACTGAGAAATGCAGGCCAGAATGCAGCTGCAGAATGCAGCTGCTCCTTTGGCTGCCAAAGAAGTGGACTGGCTGGGCAGGGCTGTCAGTGCAGGAGGTGAGTAAAAAAGCACCCCCGCGAAAATAAGACCTGGTGCCTCTTTTGGAGGCAAAAAAGAAATAAGACCCAGTCTTATTTTCGGGGAAACACGGTACCACCAAACCAAACAGGGATGCTGTTAAATAGCGAGTTCTTTGGTGCAGGAATGAAGACGTGAAGCTGAGTACAGGATAACTCATACTTTATTTCGTGCTGGAACTGTACTGAGGCAAATGGCCGCAACCAGCCGCAATATATAGTCTAGCCCCTAGGCGGCAGCCAATAGGTTTGAATCAACCCTTGCTGCCTGGGGATAGCCAATTGCAGCACAGGAGACTGGTAGTCTGGGTTGCTGGAGAGCCGTTAGCTGCTCCAGCAACCCACATGGTGTTTCACAAGAGCCCAGTACATAACAGATGCAGTTCGTTAAAACGTTCTCTATCGTGCCTCTGTAAAAAGTGGCCAGGACAGAAGGAGAAAAATGTGCTCTCCTCATCCATCCACTTCCAGATCTTAAGCAGATACCCCATCACAGATGTGTTGACAAATGAGACCCTCAAAAAAAGAGTGTGTGCGTGTTTCTGTGTCTATGTCTATGTATTTATATACTTGAATTCGAGTTACGATCCTCGAGTTACGATCCCAGTTGAGCCCAAAATTTATGTTGCCAAGTAAAACTTTTGTTAAGAGAGTTTTGTTCCATTTTACTAAAAAATTTTGCCACAGGAAATTTTTGTCACTTGTTAAGCGAATCATTGCATTTGTTAAATTAATAACGTGGTTTGTTAAGTGAATCTGGATTCCCCATTGACTTCGCTTGTCAGAAGGTCACAAAAGCTGATCAGGTGACCCTGGGACACTGCGACCGTCATAAATATGAGTCTGTTGCCAAATGTCTGAATTTTGATCACGTGACCATGGAGGGTGCTGCAATGGTCCTAAGGGTCATAAGTCACTTTTTTTAGTGCTGTCGTAACTTTGAACAGTCACTAAATGAACTGTTGTAAGTTGAGGACTTACCACAGTGTATGTATAGTAAATGTACATGCATATGTAAATGTATATGTACATGACAGGAGAACATAATTCCTTTTTCCTTTGACTTTTGCTAAGGAAACATCCGATGCAGCTTGCCATGATAACTAAATTTATTATTAACTGTGTATTTCATGATGTTAGTGACAATATGTTAATGTGATTTTTCACATCCTCCTGCAGTGAACAGATGGCTCCTTTTACTTTACTTTCCACATCATGTGTGATTATTTCTGGGTGCCAAAAAACCTCCTGCCGCTCTTTGGTCTCCAGTCTAATTTTTTTTGTTGGTAAAACACAGCAGGACTTGTTATCCGTTGGATGGCATCTTAATAAAAGGAGACGTGCCAACATATTGACATCATATTCAAGGGGAATATTTCACCCTTCCTAACCCTTACCCTTTGCTGCCCTTGCTGACTTCCACCTTTCCAACATCTTTTAGAACGAACAAAGGAAAAGACATGGAAACAAAGAGTGGTCCCACCAGTTTCAATCTGCTGAGTTACTGGTTTTAGGAGCACTGCCAAACTGGAGACCCAGCCTCCTTTTGTTCTCTTATCGTGGCTCCTCACTCAGGGACCTGCTCTCTCTGTCCTGTGTAATGATAATTAGCCATAACACAATCAGAAGTCAAATGTAAGCAGGAATACATTAACACAGAGATCAGAGTTTGGGTTAAATTTCAACAGGAAAGACACAAAGAAAGATACATTTCAGTTCCGTGTATGGCAAATTCAGGTATGGCCTTCAATATGAACAGTAAAGCCTTACATGATACCTATTTTTAAAAAAAGAAAGAAAGAAAGAAAGAAAGAAAGAAAGAAAGAAAGAAAGAAGAAAGAAAGAAAGAAAGAAAGAAAGAAAGAAAGAAGAAAGAAAGAAAGAAGAAAGGAAGGAAGGAAGGAAGGGAAGGAAGGAAGGAAGGAAGGAAGGAAGGAAAGAAAGAAAGAAAGAAAGAAAGAGAAAGAAAGAAAGAAAGAAAGAAAGAAAGAAAGAAAGAAAGAAAGAAAGAAAGAAAGAAAGAAAGAAAGAAAGAAAGAAAGAAAAAGATTATGGGCTAGAATTTTTTTACAGGAACTTATGACTGACCATCTGTTAAAAAAAAAAGATTTCAGAATACCTAAATGGATCGAGTTTATTACAGCCCTATACTTAAGTGGCTGCCACAAAGAAGGGGGTGTGTGTCAACCTATTCTCCAAAGCACCGGAAGGCAGGACAAGAAGGAATGGATGGAAACAAAGCAAGGAGAGATTCAGCCTCTAATGAAGGAGAAATTTCCTGACAGTGAGAACAATTAATCAATGGGAAAGGTTTCCCTCCAGAAATTGTGGGTGCTCCAACACTGGAGGTTTTTAAGAAGAGATTGGACAACCATTTGTCTGAAATGGTATAGAATTTCCTGCCTGAGCAGGGGGTTGGACTAGAAGACCTCCAAGGTCCCTTCCAACTCTGTTATTTTGTTTTTTCTGTTATTCTGATGATCTCGTTCACACAACTGTTTGTTTATTAAATTTCTATGCCCACCCACCTCACTGTTGAAGCAATTCTGTGCAGCTTTTAAAATGATAAGTGTTAAATAGCGGGTTCTTTGGCGCAGGAATGAAGACACGGAACGGAGTACAGGGTAACTCATCGTTTATTTCGTGCAATGACTGTACTGAGGGAATGGCTGCAACTAGCCGCAATATATAGTCTAGCCCCTAGGAGGCAGCCAATAGGTTTGAATCAACCATTGCCGCCTGGAGATAGCCAATTGCAGCACAGGAGACTTGTAGTCTGGGTTGCTGGAGAGCTGTTAGCTGCTCCAGCAATCCATGTGGTATTCCCTCAAGAAGCCCAGTACATAACAATAAGATTATCTAAAACAATTAAATTTGAAAATTAAATAGATTTTAAAGATAAAATAAGTGTTAATAAAAATAGCTTGGTTGCCACAACAACGCGCAAACTATCTGCCCCATTTTTCACCTCCCGGTAGTATGTTGTACAAATTCATAACCTTGAACTATGCTTAAATTCAATAATGGGCTGGGAAAATGAACTGAAATTATACCCAGAAAAGGTGGGGCTGCTGTTAGCAAACTGAAAATTGGATTTAGGGATGAAATCTGCGCCTGTCTGAATAACATGGTTGCTCTTTGTTGAAAGAGCGGTGTTACAGACTGAGGAGGCTCTTTGATCCTAAGCTGACACTGGTATTGCTTGTTTGGTTGTGCCCAGGACCCCTTTCACACGAATTTATCTGGAGGCTCAAGCTTGCAGCCCTTCTTGAACCAGATAAAATTGACAGCAATTGTCTGTGCCTCATTTACAGTATATACGTCTACTGTACCACAATGCGCTCCATGAAGAACTATCTGAAAAAGTCTCCGGAAGATGCAGATGATATAAAAGTGTGCAAATTTCAGGGATTGCATTGTTGAAGGAAAAATCTTCATCGGGGTCCAGTCCAAGCCGGGAATGAACAAACATGGCGACTGCTTTAGAAAGAAGGCTGCAGTTTATTGAAGAAGAGAGCAAGACAGAAAGATGGCTCTCTCTTTCTAATCCCAGCTTCCTGGCTCCAATCTTTCTGACAAGATTATCACATCTGCATTTCTGCAGACCTGGTTTCTGTTTGGGGCAGATAGACTTGAGGGTGGGGGTGTTGGTTTCTGCCTTTAAAATCCTTTGGGGAAATATATGCTGCCTTTGGGAAAATATATGCTGCCTTTTTAATATTTCCCAAAATATTTCTTTCTCTGGATTCTTCCCACAGCATAAACCGGTGAAAATGAGAGGAATTATGATTCTGTATGGAAAGATCTGTACTGGCTCTCAGGCCCAAGAATCCCGAATGAAAAACATTTCTGCTCAAAACTTACAGAGGAGAATTTAAGGAGAATGAGCAGGAACAAATTAGTCTTGCCATTAATTTACTATTAATTATGTGTCTCCTTTACAAAGAAAGGTCCCCAGTTGACATTCTTTATTCAAACACATTATCCCTAAATTCATCATGTCTCTGGGTTTCCCACACACACACACACACACGCACCCACACACCATTTTGCTCCTTTCCCCTCCTCTTTACAACAGAACGGCTCATTTTCCAAGCTGAACAACGCAAGGAAACTCACAGTAACCTTAATGACAGAATTAAACTCTTCATTAGGCGTTCTGTTGGTGGCTGCTATGTTGTCTGTCTCCCGGTAATGTCTGGTTCCATTTAAAGCAAATTAATTCCTCATTTCTTGCTGATGGTCATAACTCTCAGCGTGGGACACATTACCAATGACCTTAAGGATGGACAGTCAACAAACATCATTAGCCAAGCAAACGGCACCCTCACACGTGCACAATGTAGCAAGAGGCCTTTCCTCTTTGTCTTGTTCTTTAGCTTCTCAAACCACATTTTCATAATTTAATTTAATCCGATATTGGTCAATTATAGATCGCTTTTCCCCCTAGGCCTGCTTGATAGCCCCTGTATACTCTATTATAAAACTGGTTAATTAATAATTCCTTTCTATTGCCACCAAGCAGACCCACACGGTTAAATTAAAAGGCTGCAGCTTCATTACACATAATGTTCCGAGACACTGAACCACGTGCCTAATTTCACAAGCAATGGACTTCTGCTTGGGAGGGTCACGGATCCATTTGAGTAAGAACACTTTCCTCCACTTTTAATAGCAGGTTGCCTAGCTGAGCAGAAGCAGCTGCTAACTTGAGAAAGTGAGATCCTCTAAGGCCAGGTTTCTCAACCTGAGCAACTTCAAGTGGGTGGGCTTCAACTCCCAGAATCCCACGATGGATGTGGGAGAAGAACAGGCAGAGCCTGAGGGTGGAGTCAAGAGAGTAAGCAACCTAGAGTCATTACAGTCTAGTCTACTGAAGAGAAGGATGAGGGATGACGTGATAGCAGTGTTCCAATATCTCAGGGGCTGCCACAAAGAAAAAGGAGCCAAGCTATTCTCCAAAGCCACCTGAAGGCAGGACAAGAAGCAACGGGTGGAAACTAACCAAAGAGAGAAGCAACCTAGAACTAAGGAGAAATTTCCTGACAGTTAGAGCAATTAACCAGTGGAACAACCTGCCTCCAGAAGTGGTGAATGCTCCAACACTGGAAGTTTTTAAGAAGAGATTGGACAGCCATTTGTCTGAAATGGTATAGGGTTTCCTGCCTGAGCAGAGGGTTGAACTAGATGACCTCCAAGGTCCCTTCCAACTTCTTCTTCTTCTTCTTCTTCTTCTTCTTCTTCTTCTTCTTATTATTATTATTATTATTATTATTATTATTATTATTATTATTATTATTATTATTATTATTATTATTATTAATCTATAGACTATGCAAAAGAGACAATCACAAACCCCAAAAGGGGGGAAAAAGACCAAAGCACCTCACCACCAGCAATCAGCACCCAGATCAGCATAGGGTTTTCTGCCTGAGCAGGGGGTTGTACTAGATGACCTCCAAGGTCCCTTCCAACTTTATTATTAGTATCATTAAATGGTCTAAGTCTGACCCCTCTTAAATTCTGTTGACTCTTATTTAGCGCCAACTTAGCACTGATCATTAGTTGACTAGCTTCTTGTGTATAGGCTGTCAAGGGTCCGACAGATGAGCTCTTCAAATGACTTAGAGTCCTAAAACATTGGCAATCCTTGCTAGGAGAAGCTGGAATCTGAATTCCCCTCCCCTTAGCACAATATGTTAAACACAATTCTCCTCCTTTTCATTGCTGTCATAAATCACATTCTCCAATTAGTTTGAAGGGTCAGTTTTCCCTTCTGTTGGACAACCCACCAAATTCTTATCTTCTCTTATTTTGAGACAGCCTTAAGACACATTCTTCCTCCCCTTTCCCCCAGCAATAACTGACTATAGCTCTTAAAGTAACACATAAGCTTAAATATGAAATAGCTGCTTCTCCATCTTTTGTCAAAGCAAGAACATTCGATGTTAACAAAAAAAATCAACTTAACTGGAACTTTTAAGGGTGGTACCGAATCTTCGTACCTGACCCTGACTGGGAGACTCCGGAAGTTGAAGTTCAAGCAGCTTAAAGTTGTCAAGGTTGAGAAACACTGTTCGAGGATGTCCCAAAGGGGTTTTTTTCAGGAGGCAAGTGGACTTCCTTGTTTTTCTTTGAAGATGTTTCACTTCTCATCCCAAAAGCTTCGTCAGCTCTGACCGGACGGTGGGAAATGGAAGGATTTATATTGCTTGCAGACAGCTGCTCATTTACATTCTTTCAGAGAGTCGTTGAGGCCATTTGGATGTGTCCTCGGGGTCATCTGACTAGTGCAAATGAGTGTGAAACCTTCTTGGCTGCAGGATATTTTCTGCCCTGGGTCCCTTCCCTGTTGAAGACAGGCAACAGGCTGTTGGGGATGAGTCTGTGCTGTCTGAATCTCAAAACTGAAGCACAAAGGGTTCCTGTGTTCTGCAATGTTTTCTGGAAATCCGTTCATACCCCGGCACCATTCGAAGGGTGTTCGTCCCAAAGTGCATAGCTAAATGTCTATGGAGATTCTCAGTCATCCAGGTCACGGTTGTCCCAAAGGTGCTTTTTCACGAGGCAGCTGGACTTTCTTGTTTTTCTTTATGACGTTTTACTTCTTATCCCAGAAGCTTCTTCAGCTAATCTCAATGTACACATGTTGTACTTTGACAATAAAGGTTTATTATTATTATTTATACTCCTTGCAGACGGCTGGTCATTTGCATTCTTTTAGAGCGGGGATGGCGAACGTTTTAGTGACCGAGTGCCCAAACTGCAACCCAAAACCCACTTATGTACGGTCGGGTGCCGGGTGGGCGTGGCCCATTGGGTGGGCGTGGCCCATTGGGTGGGCATGGCCCATTGGGTGGGCGTGGCTGTAGTGGTAACGGCCAACTGGGTGGGACTAAAAAGTTCCATCAATCAATTCCAACTTTGCATGAACATTTTTTTCCCTGTGAGAAGTTGAAATTGATTGCTTGATTGAACTTTTTTTTTTCTGCACACGGCAGCAGAGGCCTAAAGCAAAAAGGTTTTACAAAACCCAGCTTGAAGGAGCAGGAGTGGGGCGACGGTGTGCGTGCCCACAGAGAGGGCTCTGTGTGCCTCCTGTGGCACACGTGCCATAGGTTCGCCACCACAGTTTTAGAGGGTCGTTGGGGTCATATGGAGGATTATCTGTGTCCCGAAGATCACCTGAGTAGTTCAAATGGATGTGGAATCTTCTGGCCCCAGGATGTTTTCTGCCCTGTTCCTGTAGTCTACAATGTTTTCTGGAAATCCGTTCATACTCCTGCACTATTCAGACGGTGTTCATCCCAAAGCACATCGCTAAATGTCTATGGAGATTCTCAGTGTTTAAGATCCTGGTTGTCCTTAAGGTGCTTTTCCAAAAGGCAACTGGATTTTCTTTGGATTGATTTTTTAATTGGAAAAAAAAACTGAAGAAGCTTCTTGGATGAGAAGGAAAAAACAGTTTTCAAGGGAAAAAAACAAACTAGAAAAGCACCTTCGGAATTAATTGCTCTAGGGTGCCTGTCCTCATTTGGTGGATCAGGACCCACAGCTGGTTCAGAACACCAGGATATTATTGGAATGCTGGGTTCCAATCTTGGAAGCAAATATTTTTTTAAAGAAAATTGAGAGAAATGAGAGTCCCTGAGGCTTGTAAAAGATTTATCCCATGAGTTGTGTTGGAAGCAGGGTTGGGCAATTACATTCCAACAGATTTCACAGAAAGCATCCATTTATTTATTTATTTATTTATTTGGGATTTTTTTTAAAAAAATCTGCCAAAGCAAACGATAGAAAGGTATAATGTGGAACATTCCATATAAACAACAGTCATTCCATTAAAAGATGAATAAGAATTTACACCAGGAAAATGTACATTTTAAAGAAGAACACTGCAGTGGAAAAATGTATCTGTCTAAAAATGGAAGGCAAGTAACTTATTTTTTTTTAATGTTCTCAGCTGATGTATATTAACAGCTACATAAATTAGGGAAATGTACTTAGAAAAGTTTTGAATGTTAGAAAACATTGCAGATGGAAACATCCATAAAGTGTGCTGTAATGTTTCAAAATCTGTTTAAAAATAACAAAAGCTAAATACCACAGAAATATTGATGTATAACAATGAAATAAATTGATCTTCATATCCCTGGATAGCTCCATGTTTTTCTTAGAAAGAAGATGCCAACATTTTGTTAACAATTTGGCTAAACGATTTCAGTATATGTTGTCCTCAACTTACAACTATTCATTTAGCAACCATTCAAACTTATGACAGCAAACCGCACTCCTTACTAGCACCAATGAAGTTACCTAGTTTGAATAATGAAAGGTCTACAAGAAAACAAGCAAGTTCGGAGAGCACCAAAGACCCCCCAGTTCAACCCTGAGCCACAAATATTCTCCTTTAAATTTATGACAGCATTGACAAAAATGACTTAAAACAAGTCCTCACCCTTATTACCATTTCAGCATCCACATATGTGGGATCTTTGATTTGACATAATAAAAATTTGGGCACTGGCAACCACTGGCAACAGTATGTGGTAAGACGGACAGCCAATGCAGTAAATTAGATTAGATTAGATTAGATTAGATTAGATTAGATTAGATTAGATTAGATTAGATTAGATTAGATTAGATTAGATTAGATTAGATTAGATAGATCAATAGATAGATATGTAGATAGAGATAGAGATAGATAGATAGATAGATAGATAGATAGATAGATAGATAGATAGATAGATAGAAAGATAGATAGATAGATATGTAGATAGATATAGAGATAGATAGATAGATAGATAGATAGATAGATAGATAGATAGATAGATAGATAGATAGATAGACAGACAGACAGACAGACAGACAGACAGACAGACAGATAGATAGATAACGATAGATAGATAATATAGAGATAGATAGATGATATAGATAATAGATAGAAATAGAGATAGAGATAGATAGATAGATAGATAGATAGCGATAGATAATATAGAGATAGATAGATGATATAGATAGATAATAGATAGAAAGATAGAGATAGATAGATAGATAGATAGATAGATAGATAGATAGATAGATAGATAGATAGATAGATAGATAGATAAGAGAGAGAGAGAGAGTGAGTTAAATAGATGAGAAAGGGAGGGAGGGAGAAATGTATTTATTATATTTATACCACCCCAGGGTCATGTGATTATCATTTGCAACCTTCCCAGCCATTCATATCATTGGTGTTTTTGCGCTCCACTCATGGAATGCGTCACCAGTCTGTTCGTTTCTATCGGCCGTATTCTCTTGAGCCGCCTCACACTCGTTCTTATGGGCTGCAAACAACCAATACGGCTGACGACGTTGGCAGTTCGCCAACAAAAGCTCGATTTTATTAAAAACTGCTTTAGCTTTTTACCTTGTCCCAGTGTTCAATATATATATTCAGCCCAAAAAGTATATATATATACTTTTTGGGCTGAAAAATCCACTTCGGCTTATACTCCAGTGAACAAAAAAAAAGAACTTACCGAGGACTTGCACGCGGCCGAGCTACTTTGCCTGACGCTGCTGGGGTCGTGTCTCGGCCGGGGCCTTGCAGGATCCGGCCCGGGCGCCTCTGCTCGCCCTCAGCAGCACCTGGCCCGGAATCACATGCGAAACAAGCCCGGCAGAGGAGCCGGAGCGTGCTGCTTTTGTTCGGCACAACTCACCAGCTCAGGTCTGGGGCTGGCAGCTGAGACCAGCCCATCCACTCAGAACACACCCCCACCCAATCAGAACACACCCACCATTCAAAACACACTCCCACCCAATCAGAACACACTTGGTCCCCCACCCAATCAGAGCACACCTCCACCCACAGAACACACCCCCTCTGGCAGTTTAAAAAAGAGGAACAAACAGCCACATGCTTCTCCCAGAAGAAGGAAGCTAAAGCCACCAGCCTGATGATGACGGATGGGATTCCGTCGAAACGTTGCGCCTACACCTTTAGTTCTACGCAGGGAAAAACCCAAATAACCAAAGATCCACATACAAACACCCGCGAAAACCTCAGAAAACATATATATATATATATATATATATATATATATATATATATATATATATATATATATATATATATATATATATATATATATATATATATATATATATATATATATATACAGTATATATATATATATATATATATATATATATATATATATATATATATATATATATATATATAGTATATATATATATATATATATATATATATATATATATATATATATATATATACAGTATATATATATATATATATATATATATATATATATATATATATATATATATATATATATATATATATATATATATATATATATATATATATATATATATATATTCAAACCTGAGCTGATTGCACATTAGGCAATAGTTTTAAAAATTTACACAAATATGAGCTGTCACTACTGTGACCACTGCCTGTGGATGGCCTTGGGTTAGGCTGAAACAGGAAATAAGATTTGTTCCATGTTTGGGGCCTAGCAAGGTAATCCAAATACTTAACAAATATTTTATATATATATAAAATGTTTGTTAAGTATTTGGATTACCTTGCTATATATATATGTGTGTGTGTGTGTGTGTGTGTGTGTGTGTGTGTGTGTGTGTGTGTGTGTGTGTGAAATGTTTGTTAAGCATTCAGAATACACTTGCTTAGTCCCAGACACGGGACAAATCTTATTTCCTGTTTCAGCCTAGCCCAAGGCCATCTACAGGCAGTAGCCACAGCAGTGGCAGCTCATATTTGTGTAAATTTTTTGGCTTGCTAACAAAGAATAAAGAGAGACCATATGATCATTTCAAACTTATTTGTTCTCATCAGTCATTATATATATATATAATCAAAATGAGATGAGTGCATTAATCTGTGCCTAAGCAGCTATCTGACACCAAAAGTTAGACAAAGGTTGGGCGTTTTAAAAAGAAATATCAGTGTTTGAAACAGTTCTTGTTCCAAATGTTAATGCTTTTATAAGGATACGAGATATACTCTGAAGCCCGCAAATATACTGTATGACTAAGTCATATATTAAGAGCTGACCCAGGGGTTTTAAACCACTATTCAATACTGGCTGAAATGAATCCATTCCCTAATTAAGAGTCTTCAGTAATTAACATCAGGAAAAAATGTTCCTGTTTTCAATGCTGACCATAATCTATTAGCCACATCGCAAAGAGTTCAAAAAAGCAACGGTAATTTTATTTCATTTGTCTTTGCTTTCCTGTACCCTATTAATCACTTTTTCACAAGGTGCCATCCGAGTTAATGGTGTGATCCATTCCACCACTGTGGGTGACTGTTTATCTTTCCAATGTCATGAAATAATTCTAACTGTTTAATCTTGGTCAATAATGCAGACCAGAGAATGTTATCTTCAATAACAAATACGTTAACATGTACCTAGGGGAGTGGGGTGTGTGTGTGTATGTGTGTGTGTGTGTGTGTGTGGCATGCATGAATTTGTAAGTTGTAGTACTCTGTGATATTTTTGGCCAAGATTTGAAGGTATTTGTAAAATTTATGAAGATGGTAAGTAAGCATGCAAAGAAGTTTGAGTCTTGGTAAGGCTGACCTAAGAATTTATGTGGCCAGAATAAAGTGAACTAGTGATTTATCTGGAAATAAGTCCACCTTGCACTATCAGTTAGAACAGAGGTGTCAAACTGCTGGCCCACGGGCCAGACACGTCACACGGAACCCAGGCCCACCCCATTGCCAGCAATGGCAAAACAGTCCCAATACGTCGCACGACGTCACATAACGTTGCAAGTTTGACATGACTGAGTTAGAAGGTCCAAGACCAAGGTTTCCAGATTACTGTGAACTTCAGGTCCCAAAAGCTTATGCCTTTTAGTAAAATATGTCAAACTTGAAAGATACTACAGTACCCATCTCCTGTGTTTTAGTAACACAGAGACATCGTTCGACAGGGTGCTTGCAAATTCTCCCTTTGAGATATTCTGAAAACACGGTCTGAATAACAGAATAGTATACAGAATAGAACTGGAAGGGACCTTGGAGGTCTTCTAGTCCAACCCCCTGCTCAACAGCCCATCTCAGTGAGGCACTGGTAGTATTAACCAAATACCAGGAGAGGTTTCTATGTTTTTTTATACTGATGATACCAAGATGGAGGCATCTTTATTGCATTCCTTTCCAAATATTTATCTCTAAAGACAGTAAGAACCTTATGCGCTTTGGTTATCTAGTCTAAAGGTAAAGGTAAAGGTTCCCCTGCACATGCGTGCTAGTCGTTTCCGACTCTAGGGGCCGGTGCTCATCTCTGTTTCAAAGCCGAAGATCCAGCGCTTGTCCGAGGATGTCTCCGTGGTCATGTGGCTGGCATGACTAGACGCCAAAGGCGCACGGAACGCTGTTACCTTCCCACCATAGTGGCCCCAATTTTTCTACTTGCATTTTTACGTGCTTTCGAACTGCTAGGTTGGCAGAAGCTGAGACGAGTAACAGGCGCTCACTCTGTTACGCAGCACTCGGGATTCGACCCGCCAAACTGCCGACCTTCTGATCGACAGGCTCAGCATCCTAACCCACTGAGCCAACGTGTCCCTTATCTAGTCTAGCCTACGTGTTATCTTTGGACCATCAACTACGTAAACTTTCCATTCTTTAGCTTTGAATTCAATTCATATTTTCAGGTGAAAGTGTCCATAACAGAAATGTGCCTTCTGCTGAAATTCATACTTTTCATAGCTTTCTGATAGAAGTTAGTTATCCCTAAAAAAAAGAAGAATATAAATGGGAAGTTTCTGTGGGAAAGAGCCATGGCAAAGCCATTGTAAGTATTAGAAAATGCATATAATTTTACAAGGAAAGAAAGAGATAAAGGAGTAAGATAATTTTATGGTCAGTTTAAAATGAGAAATTGAACAAAATAGAACTTGGCATAATCCTTCATTGCTACTTAAGATAATAGCATAGAATGTGTCACATTCAAGTCCTAGCATTATCTTTTTAATATAACAATATAACAGAATGACAGAGTGGGAAGGGACCTTGGAGGTCTTCCAATCCAACCCTTTGCTCAGGCAGGAAACCCTCTGCTATTTCAGACAAATGGTTGTCCAGTCTCTTCTTAAAAAACCTCCAGTGTTGGAGCACCCACAACTTTTGAAGACAAGCTGTTCTACTGGTTAATTGTTCTCACTGTCAGGAATTTTCTCCTTAGTTCTAGGTTGCTTCTCTCCTTGATTAGTTTCCATCCATTGTTTCTTGTTTTGCCTTCTGGTGGTTTGGAGAATAATTTGTCCCCTCTTCTTTATGGCAACCCCTTAGATATTGGAATTGCCATAAAGATGAAGGAGTTAATATATACTAAAGAAATCCATAGTGAAGATTTAACTGAGTTTCTAGTTAAATACATTATCTTTCTCACTTTTTAGTTATTTCCTTCTCTGTCTATCCTTCTCATTTGGCTTCTTTTACTGAGCATGCAAATCCTACATAGAATCAGGTGACCTTGAAAGCAATCAATCTCTTAAAAGACCCCAATCTTTGAACTGATAGCATATCTGAGAAACAGAATTTCTTAACCATAAAATTACTCTGGGGTTATCTCTGCTGTTGTTTTCTTTATAAAGTGTATCATTGCAATAAAACAACTGGGCCAGGGTAGGCAACCTTGGCTCATTTATGACTCGTGGACTTCAACTCCCAGAATTCCTGAGCCAGCATCGCTCAGCTTGGAAACTCTCCCTTTCCCCTCAGCATGGCTGGCTCAGGAATTCTGGGAGTTGAAGTCCACGAGTCATAAAAGAGCCAAGGTTGCTTACCCCTGAACTGGGCGAAAGACTGTGTCCATTCAGAACTGGATTACCACACTCAACAACTGAAGATTGTGAAATGAAGATTTTTTCCAGGGCATCTGACCATAACTTCTGATGGAAAAGGGGTTGGGCATAACAGTCATGCATTACAAACCCAACCATCTCTTAATCCAAGCCCAATAAGTAGACTTTTTCCTGGAATTATTACTTCAATGATGAGCTCAGCACAATGTGAGGTGGTGAGGCTCACATCCACTTCAAAATGCAAAGCTGAGTGTAATTAGGGATGCTGATAAAGTGCTAATTCTGTGCCACTGAGCAAAGAAGACTGTTTCATTGATCTTCACTGCATGCTTTGACAGGTTGCATCTGTCCAGCTGTTCTCTGGATCCATTACAGAGTATAACCTGGGCTACCACTTTTTTGGAGAGAAACGTTTGGTCCCAGCTCCTCATCAGGAATGAATAGCAAGAGATGGTTGATGACACCATTTCTCTGGCATAGCGAGGGAACAAGCCAAGGTCTTACTGAATTATTTATTTATTTATTTATTTATTTATTTATTTATTTATTAGTTTTTATAAACCGCCCTTCTCCCGAGGGACTCGGGGCGGTGTACAGAGGAAGGAAGGTATACAGATGAACAATAAAAATAATAAAAACAATACCTGCCTTCTGCAAGGAAGGTAATAATGACCTTCACAGGCCTCACTCTTTGCCTTAATGTGACAATATTTTAAATGTATGTCGGAAACACAAACCTTTACACCAAATTTTCTGCAATTTCTCAATGGGCTCAAGAAGCATTGTATACAAAAACAACACTCTCCCAGCATAAGAATCCAGTAGATTAAGTTCCAGGTCTAGAAGCAACCAGGATGTCATTGATTTAGGACAGGTGAAATACTTCCAGTTCAAGTAGCTCCATCATCCTCTTTGGAATAAGAAGAGAAGTATTTTGTCAGCCCCCAAATCAAGAAAGACACATTGAGTTACTTCTAAGCAGTACCCTTTATTGTTCCTCACCTATAGACAGAAATGTTCCCAAAGCAAAGTAACTACTTGCATCATTAAAGATACACTCTGAGAATGGCTAGGAAGAAGCCTTCTTCACCCTTTTCCTCCCAACCAGACTATCTAAATTTTGCTGTCTCTTGGTCCTCTGGGAATCCAGAGTATATTTTACTATGGTGCTACATATTTCAAGGCATAATGGGGCTGCTTCATAATTTCAAGAGTAGGCATTTATGTATCCTGAGATAGAGATAGCTAGATGATAGCTACAGTAGCTAGCTAGATGATAAATGGATGATAGATAGATAGATAGATAGATAGATAGATAGATAGATAGATAGATAGACAGACAGATAGATGGCAGGGGTAGGGGTAGGGAGAGAGGGAGAGAGAGAGAGAGAGAGAGAGAGAGAGAGAGAGAGAGAGAGAGAGAGAGAGAGAGAGAGAGAGAGAGAGAGAGAGAGAAGAGAGAGAGAGAGAGAGAGAGATCCTGAGATAGATAGATGATAGATATCTAGATAGTTGCTACATAGAAATAGAGATAGACAGTAGACAGATAGATAATGATTGATGGATATGTGTGGTAAGTTGGTTACTGGCTGAGCCACTCCTTGAATCCTGCTACACATGTTTGTGGTTAAAACAGAGAGATGCAGAAGGATCGTTCTGACCTTGAAAGATCCCAGAAGGCATGATAATTGCAGCAATATTCTACCATACTGTCTGTGCATTATATGGTGCTCTATGCTTGTTTGGTAAGTGATACATTCATTTAGGGAGCCAAGAATAGGGCAGGAGACATCTAGGAATATCAGTGAATTTTGCTACAAATTTCTTCAAAAGGAAAATGTAATCCATCAAAATAAAACTCCACCATGGTGCAATTACCTTAACAAATGCAGTCTGTTGGTATCTACAAACCTTTAATAGAAAAGTTCACCCATTACTGCATATTGGGGCAAATAGTAAAAATCAATGTGGGTATTTTAAGTCCCATAAAAATAAATCGTTGAGATTTTCTTTTTCCCAGAGTATCAGATAAGGTTGTCTAAGAAAAAATAATAATAAATATGTGGTATTTATATGTATATGGAAAAGGACTCTGTGCGTGTATTAAAAAGGGAATATGATGGAAAGATTTATTCATATCCAGATAACAGCTGCTGAGGATATTTAAGGATGTATGACTTTAAAAAGCTTCTCTTTACAAGTTGACAAATTGTTATAACATTCCAAACGTTTCTTTGGAATTCATTTCTCTGGACGGGTCCAAATTCTCCAGATGGAATACGTAGCTCTGTCCTTCAAGTAGGAAGAGTTTGAGGGTTATTATCTCTGCTGCCTTTCTCATCTGCTGCTAAAATATTGCCTCCCTCTATCAATCAGTTGGGCCAGTCCAGTCCTCCATTTGAGCCATTCAATGGGTAATACCATTTTAACCTTAGGGGACCATCGTGTCTTCTTATATTCTTTCCATCCTTTCCATGTATGATCTGAGCGACTTCATGCAGCTCTGACAATCAAGGATAGTGACACTAGCCGTGAATCTGTACAAATATAGTGAAGTCTCAGTTAAGTAATATGATGGTGTTATCCATTCTGTCGAGTCCAATTCTCGGCGATTCTGTGGGTCTGCTTTCTCCACGTCTTCCGATCTTGCACTGTTTCTTTAAGTTGTTCTATGCTCTGTTTTGTGTCAGCTTTGATGGTGTCCAGCTACCGTGTCCTTTGGCGGCCTGGTTTCCTTTTACCGCTAACTCTTCCAAACATAATTGCTTTCTCCAGCGAATTCCTTCACATGACACGGCCAAAGTAACTGAGAGGCAGTTTTGTCATTTTTTTCCCCTAGCGATATGCCTGGTGTTATGCATTTCAATACTGGCTTGTTACTCTCCTTACTAATATGCTGTGGTGGGATTCAGCCGGTTCGCACCACTTCGGCAGAACAGGTAGCTAATTTTTTGTTGCCCAGGCCAAGAATGGGCTTCCAGAAGCGGCATCCACACAGAGAACCGGTTGTTCACCTATTTGAATCCCACCCCTGCTAATATGTAATATTAATAAGCACATAATATGGGTATTATAAAAACGTAGGACATTTTTAATTCCCCAAATTTGGAAAGCCTAATAAACTCCATGCATTTAAATCCAAACATCTATTGATCCATACCGACCATACCAAAGACCGGTTGCCGCTGCTAGAGTCCGTGTGGTAAAAGGGACATTACCCTTGAGTTGTAACTACTAGTGGAGGTTTGTGGCAAGTGAGGAGCCAAGCTTCCAGCTGAATTTCCATTTAGTTATTTTTGTTTTAATGTATGTGTGAATCAATTAATCCTGTCATAGAAGGGCATCGTAAACTGTGTGCCAGAGTTAATGAGTCAGACATTATCACATCATTACACCAGCTGGCATAATGTAGCATGTGTTGTTTGTCATAATATACACTGCCATGCTTAACAACCATTAATTGTTTACACGAGCAGTCATTTTTTTTCTTCAAAGAACCTTCACTGAGTGGTTGATATTTTTGTAAGGGAGTCACTCTTAAAAAAGAGTAAAAGATTAGCAAGAAAATAGTTATACACACAGACACACATATGTATATATGTATATACACATACTGTGTGTATATGTGTGTGTGTGTATATGTATATGTATATATACGTGTGTGTGTAGAGAGAGAGAGAGACAGACAGAGACAGAGAGAGAGAGAGAAAGATAGAAAGAGATGATAAACACAGAGATAGAGACAGACAGACAGACAGATGATAGATTTGATAAAGTCATAGCTATGAAGCTGTACAAACATAATGACCATAACTTGAAATCTCGATTAAGTAACATGGGTACCGGTAGCTAATTTTTGTTGCCCAGGCCAAGAATGGGCTTCCAGAAGTGGCATCCACACAGAGAACCGGTTGTTCACATATTTGAATCCCACCACTGGTATTATCAGAACTTAAGATTTTTCTTCATAGCATTATGGAATATGTTTGTTTTTGCATTCATCAGTGGTATTTTTCTATTTTCCTATGCCAGGGGTAGGCAACCTTGGCTCTTTTATAACTCGTGGACTTCAACTATGCTGGCTCAGGAATTCTGGGAGTTGAAGTCCACGAGACATAAAAGAGCCAAGGTTGCCTACCCCTGTCCTATACCATCAACATGAGTGTTCTCCCTTCTAAGTACTATCCAGACCCAACCCTGCTTAGCTTCTTAAAATCACCCAAGGTGATCTAGGAGCTGCTACTTGCTGAGGCAATGTCCTTAGAATCGTCTAGCTATATAATTGCTAAGCACATTGGTTTGTGCTTAAATTGTAAGCCGCCCTGAGTCTTCGGAGAAGGGCGGGATATAAATGGGATTAAAATAAAAAATAAAAAATAAAATAATAGAACCACTGGAATTGCCATCTCATATTAACAGTGCTAAATGTGTGTTATTTCTCGTCCTGTCCTCTAGTGCTTTGGAAGATAAGTCAGTCCCCTCTTTTCCGTGACACCCCTGAAGTACTAGTAGGCAGTTGTCATGTACCTAATCATCCTCCCTTCCTCAGAGTTACACTCAGCCACTCATTGCAACAAGCCTGGCTTCCCAGATTTTTCAAAGCATTTACTTCTGACCATACTTTTAAGCCATATGGCTTTTTATAGCCCTAGGGTGACTATATGTTGAAGGATAAAATAATTGGCACAGTTGGAGGAAATGCTGGACTTGAGCCCTCCATGAAGGGGGGGGGGCGGAAGCAAAGGTCAAAAATGAAATATTTGTAGGAGTGAAATACACAGCACATTATGTGTGTGTGTGCGCACGCACGTGCACAGTAGCTATTAAAAGCATACATCTACATCAAGCTTGAAGACAGAAAGAATAGAGAAAATAAATGTTTTTCCCTGAACATTTCAAGCAACACCCAAAAAATTAACTATTTCCACTTTGAGAACAGTGCCAGAGATTGTAATAATTGTTAGGTATTGTTGTGCAGAGGTCTCCTTGTGGTACCAATGAGTTGCACAGACTAGGAAGGGTATTGAGAGCAGTAAAAGATCACAGTAACCACAAGATACACTGAGTTGTGAAAATAGAAAGTAGTTTACTTTAAGGTGGTGTTAAATCAAAAATGCACAGTCAAAAATAATCAGTCCAGGTCATACACAAAAATAACAGTCCAAGTACAAATCCTAATACAAAGTCTTCTTACCAGTCCAGAGGTCAAAAACACAGTTATGCAGATACAGAGCAAAAACAGTAATAGTAGAGAGCAGTGAATTCAGAGAGAGATCCAGTGAGAGAGAGAATCTACGTTTCTAGCTCCCTCTTATGGCCATGAGCAACCTCACATGCCCATGGATCAATTACCTTCTTAAAGTTACAACATCATCATGGCTTATATATTTCCAACCCAATATGTAGGCTATCATCATATAAATAATAATAAAATTCATCTCAAATGCCTAAATCACTCAGTATGTCCTCAGAGACAACGCTGCATGATCAGACTTGAAGACCTATGTTCATTATCAATTTAAGGTCTTCTAGAACAGAGGTCTCCAAAGGTCTCAATTGGCGGAATGGAAGATAAGGGAGGGGGAAGCGTTTTATGCATGTGCGTGTGCGCGCACACAGGGCCATGAGCACGTGCGACGCAAACAGGGCAGTGCTAGCATTCCTGTGACATTCACTAGCAGCACCCCGTTTTCAGCTTGCGGTGCCCCATTTTCACCATACGGTGCCATGTTTTTATCACACAGTGCCTCGTTTTCACTGTGCAGCACACGCAGTGCCCCATTTGCATAGCGGAGAGCTAGCCTGAGTGGGCATGAGTGGGCACACACATCTGTGTGCACTGGCCAGCCTGGCCCATGGCGCGCTGGCCCACATGCCACGGCCTGGTAATGGGCCACGGCCTGCAGGCTGGTGACCCCTGTTCTAGAAATAGCCCAAGAGATAGAACAGAAGAGGTGGGAGGGAAGGTAACAATAAAAAAAGATAAGGGCAATTGAAACAGGTGAACATTTAATATACAAAAAAGCAGGATTGAAAAATTACTAAAGCTTTTGGATCCGGGTGTTGGAAAAGGGTCTTAAGAATTAATATCACGGAGAACTGTCAGGAGTGAAGAATCGGGACCATTCATATAGGTTGCAGCGTACTGAAGTCTATATACAAGAATCTAGTCAACTAATGGTCAACACTAAATTGATGCTAGAGAAGGGTCAAAAGAATTCAAGAAAGATTGGACTTGGGTCTCTTGTGGCAACGCAAGGACTCTAAACTGATGGCATGTTTAACTCCACCCTCCAGTTCTGCTTTATTCCTACAATACCCAAGAACACATCATGAAGTAAGCAAGCAAGCAAAGATTCTCATCTGAGGTATGAATGACCAGGTTGAAATTGTCATACTTGAACATATTATGCAAAAAACTAGCTGATTTAGAAAGTCTGATGTTCTGAAAATGGTAGAATAGAGAAGAAGAGGATGTCCCAGTAGCAAAATGAATGGACTCAGTTACAACTATGAGTATGCCTTTGGAAGATCTCAAGGTCAGGTTGGTGACCATTTCTGGAGAAAATCTACGTGCTTGCTAAGAGTCCACACCTACTTGATGGCACATAATCAAACAATCAATTCTAACCAAACTTGTCATTTTCGAATACTGATCTGAAGTTTCATAGCAACAATGACACCCACTAAAATGTAATATACATCTTCATCATACATATTATTGTGCTATCTTGACAAGCTCCCTTTATTGCAAAAATGTGACTTTTTCTTCTTTATTCTTCCATGAAAAACTTACATATAATAATTAAATGTGCATATATCCTAACTTAGTAGTATCATATAATCTATGATGCAATGCACTTATGGATAATCAGAAACAGGGATCAAAACATACACATTCTTACAATGAAACAAGCAAATTATAAATTCAGGCAAACTACTTTAAAAATAGCATACAGATGCAGAATATTGGTGATAAATAATATCAAGTGCATCTTTTTCTTCCAAAAGTCCTTAGCACTCCATAGGCGCTAGGATTGACAGAGAATGCTAGATTGTAATAACAACACATCTGGAGGGCATAAGGTTAAAGGAGTTGTCTATTTTTCCTAAAATATGAGCGTGCTATAAACAAAGGAATGAGATTGCTGCAATTAATCCTATTATTTCTTCCTCTTTGGTGCTGGTACTCTCACTACACTGTATGTTAAAAACTAACCACCTACTTATAAATCACTGGAAAGAAAAGTTTTATGCGCACATCAAGAGCAGTCTAATAAAGCTAAATTACGACCACTGTGTAGCCACAGTGAAGCTACTGAGAAACAAGATGGATATATTATCATGTGCAAGAGAGTTGCAAGGTTTCATGAATTCTAAAAAAATACGTGTGCATTTATGATTAAAGAAAAAATTCTGCAACGTGGAATGTTCTTTTATTTTCTAGGAATCACATAATGACTGCATGATTCAATTAACCACCACAGTGATTCATGTAATGACCATGGCAGGAAACCCTATACCATTTCAGAGAAACAGTTGTCCAATCTCTTCTTAAAAACTTCCAGTGTTGGAGCATTCACCACTTCTGGAGGCAAGCCATTCCACTGATTAATTGTTCTAACTGTCAGGAAGTTTCTCCTTAGTTCTAGGTTGCTTGATTAGTTTCCATCCGTTGCTTCTTGTCCTGCTTTCAGGGGCTTTGGAGAATACTTGACTCCCTCTTCTTTATGGAAGCCCCTGAGATACTGGAACGCTGCTATCATGTCCCCCCTCGTCCTTCTCTTCATTAAACTAGACATACCCAATTCCAGCAACCATTCCTTATATGTTTTAGCCTTCAGTCCCCTAATCATCTTTGTTGCTCTTCTCTGCACTCTTTCTAGAGTCTCGACATTTTTTTTTTACATCATGGTGACCAAAACTGGATGCAGTATTCCAAGTGTGGCCTTACCGAAGCATTGTAAAGTGGTATTAACACTTCACGTGATCTTGATTCTATCCCTATGTTAATGCAGTCTAGCACTGTGTTGGCTTTTTTAGCAGCTGCAGCACATGGCTGGCTCATATTTAAGTCATTGTCCACCAGGACTCCGAGATCCCTCTCACAGTTGCTACTATTGAGCAAGGTACCACCTATACTATACCTGTGCCTTTGGTTTTTCTTGCCTAAATGTAGAGCCTTAGGTTTTTCACCATTGAATTTCATTTTCTTAGATAGCGCCCAAGGTTCAAGTCTGTCAAGATCCTCCTGTATCTTAAGCCTGTCTTCTGGAGTGTTGGCTATTCCTGACAGCTTGGTGTCGTCTGCAAATTTGATGAGTTCCTGATCTATCCCCTCATCCTAATCATTGATGAAGATGTTGAAGAGCACTGGGCCCAGAACAGAGCCTTGGGGCACCCCACTACACACTTCCCTCGAATGGTGGGATTCAAATATGTGAACAACCAGTTCTCTGTGCAGATGCCACTTCCGGAAGTCCATTCTGGGCCTGGGCAACAAAAAATTAGCTACCAGTTTTGCCGAAGTGGTACGAACCAGCTGAATCCCACCACTGCTTCCTTCTTGTACATGCGGTTCCATTGAGTACGACCGGTCAGCCAGCTACGAACCCATCCAGTGGTGATGCTGTGCTGTCTAACTCACATTTTTCTATCTTATCAAGTAGTAGGTTATGGTCTACTTTATCAAATGCCTTACTGACGTCCAAGTAAATTATATCCACATCATTTTGGTATTGTCACAACATGCCAACCTTGGCCACATCCAATAATGAAATTAACCCAAAAGCATCCTGTAGAGAAACTAAAAAGAAATTCTCAAATATGCTGAGAATAAGAGACCCAAATAGAGAGAATAATATTATACAGGGGAACACAATTTTAAGAATCTGGAAGCAGACGGCAGAGAAGAGCAGCAAAGATGATTAGGAGAATGGAGGCCCAAGCATATGATGAACGGTTGTGGGAACTGGGTATGTCTAGTCTAAGAAGGAGAAGGACTGGGGTGACACAATAGCAATCTTCCAATATCTGAGGGTCTGTCACAAAGAAGAGGGGGTTGACCTATTTTCTAAAGCACCAGAAGGCAGGACAAGAAGCAATGGATAGAGACTAATCAAAGAGAGAAGCAACCTAGAACTAAGGAGAAATTTCCTGACAGTGAGAACAATTAACCAGTGGAACAGCTTGCTTTCAGAAGTTGTAGGTGCTCCAACAATGGAGTTTTTTAAGAAGAGATTGGACAACCACTTGTTTGAAATGGTATAGGGCAGAGGTCTTCAAACTTGGCCCTATTATGACTTGTGGACTTCAACTCCCAGAATTCCTCAGCCAGCTCTCCCTTTCCCCTCAGCATGGCTGGCTCAGGAATTCTGGGAGTTGAAGTCCACGAGTCTTAAAGTTGCCAAGCTTGAGGACCCCTGCCCTATACCATTCAAGGGTTTGGACCAGAAGCCTTCCAAGGTTCTCTTCCGATTCTGATATTCTGTACACTATTATTTTTAGCTTCTCGTTGGGTGTCTGAGAGCTACAGTATAGCCTAGGGCAGGGGTAGGCAACCTTGGCTCTTTTATGACTCGCGGACTTCAACTCCCAGAATTCCTGAGCCAGCCGTGCTGAGGGAAAAGGGAGAGGTTTCCAAGCTGAGCCATGCTGGCTCAGGAATTCTGGGAGTTGAAGTCCACGGGTCATAAAAGAGCCAAGGTGGCCTACCCCTGGCCTAGAGAGAAGCTGTAGTAATGCCAGCCAAATGCTCCCTTTGAAAGTGGGTCCAGCCTCCTCTAAGTGGGTTGCTTAGGAGGGTGTAATCTGCCTGTCACACCTGATCTCTCCCGCTAAAAACAAGATAAAGCAGGATTTCCACTCCTCCTGTCCCTCCCCCCAGTAATGAAATTGAATCTTAGAGAAAGCAATATTACCGACCTCTTGCCTCCCATATTGAGGAAACGGTTTTTTTCCTCTTAGATGGACTTACAGCGATTGTCTGAAGGCTTGCAATCTCCCAAAAGTCTAATGAAATTTGTAATCCTGACCTGCTGGACATGAGCTATACAATTACTTGGAGTATATTTAGAATAAATAATCCATGATGATCAAGCCCCGGAATATCCCTGCTAGGCTTCTGATATAACAAGCTGTCTCCGAAAGCTGGACTATAATTACTTCGACCCCACGGAAGTTGGCTGCTCCCTGAATTTTGATTGCTGCATAAGCCTCCATTTTTTCCCCCTTCTCCCATGCTGCTGGGGCCTTAAGAGACAGCTTCTTTGTTTTGCAATTTATTGCAGGGGAGGATTATAAATAAACGGTATTAAGAAGCTGGGGGAGTAAAGGGAAGGTTCTTGTTAATGAGATAGGTCAGTGATGGAGAACCTTTTAGAGACCGAGTGCCCAAACTGCAACCCAAAACCCACTTATGTATTGTCGGGCGCTGGGTGGGTGTGGCCCATTGGGTGGGTGTGGCCCATCGGGTGGGCGTGGCCCATTGGGTAGGTGTGGCTGCGGTGATAAAGGCAGACTGGGTGGGACTAAGAAGTTCAATCAATCCATTCCAACTTTGCGAGATTTTTTTTTTTCCGTGAGAAGTTGAAATTGATTGATTGATTGAACCTTTTTTTTTTTTTTTGCAGGCCTAAAGCAAAAAGGGTTTATAAAAGCCAGCTGAAGGCCTAGGACTGGGCGACGTCACGCGTGCCATAGGTTCGCCATCACAGAGATAGGTTCTTATTTCAGTCCCATTATGATGGGACAAAGCTCAAATATTATTTGAGTCCAGGCATAGCCAAGAGTCTGCAGTGCAACTGTGGTGCTCCGGAACAAACTATAACACATATATAGGTAGTCCTCAAATTACGACAGTTCATTTAGTGACCGTTCAAAGTTGAAAAAAGTGACTTATAACTGTTTTTCACACTTACGTCCTTTGTGGCATCCCCATGGTCACATGATCCAAATTCAGACACTTGGCAACTAGCTCATATTTATGACCGTCGCAGCGTCCCGGGGTCATGTGATCCCCTTTTGCGACCTTCTGACCAGCAAAGTTAACGGGGAAGCCAGATTCACTTAACAACCGTGTTACTAATTTAACAACTGCAGTGATTCACTTAACAACTGTGGCAAGAAAGGTTGTAAAATGGGGCAAAACTCACTTAACAAATGTCTCACTCGACAACAGAAATTTGGGGCTCCGTTGTGGTCATACGTCGAGGACTACCTGTATTAACCTGCATGACTGATTTCTGAGTCACATCTATCTTTGAAGGGCTGAAACTGACTCGAAAAAAGTTCCGGTGGAATTTCAGAGACTTCCGTGATCAAGTGAGGGACCCGTTCCCTTTGATCACATACTGGTATTTTAATCACTATGCTGCATTGATTCTCAGAGCCAGGAACCTATTTTCAGATTGATTTATTTCTCGCTGGTTTGATTGACACTTTGCTCTTCAGCAATAAAGTATCTTTCCAAAGGTTTTAATGAACATTAATGTATGCAGGAAGAGGAGGAGTAAAGAAAAGGGGAAGGGGAAGGAAAAGGAGGAGAGGGGGAGGACGAAGAGGAGGAGGAGGAAAGAAAAGGAGAAGGGGAAGGGGAAGGAAAAGGATGGGAGGGGGAGGAGGAGGAGGAAGGAGAGATAAGGAGAAAAGAAAAGCAGAAAGAAAGAAGGAGAGGGAGGGGGAGGGGGAGGAGCAGGAAGAAGGGGAGGAGGAGGAGATGGAGGAAGTTTCTAAAGATGAGTGATTGTTGAATATTTTAATAATTTTCCAATCTTACTTTTGCACGATTTGTTCGATCCAGATGCTTACAAATAGAATACATAAAAAAGAAAAAAAAACTTATGTGCACCATTCTATAAGTATTTTCTACAAGCCTCCTTTTCTTCGCGTGCATAGGTACGACAGAAACAAATGTACATGCATTCTTACTTTTCTCTAGTATCTACGCTTTTGTATCTTTTTTTTTGCTTTGTTTTACTTTTGAGCTAAATTATGAGAACAAAAGTGAAGTGTCTTACATTCCCATGCTTTGGCTTTTTCCATATATCTCTCACATTAAAAATAAAAGGATATATGTATGTGTGTGTGTGTGTGTGTAAATATTTTTTTTGGGGGGGATTGCTAACAAAGAATTAAAGGGAGACTGATATGGCCATTTCAAACTCATTTGTTCTCATCAGTCAGCCATACCCTTCTGAAATTCGAACCTGGGCCAATTGCACCTTAGGCAGTTGTTTAACCTCTAGGCCACAGGCTGAGAGGCAAGGGAGATATGTGTTAAGTATTTGTTAAGTATACTTAACACATATCTTAACAAATACTTTATATATATGTATATGTATATGTATATGTATATGTATATGTATATGTATATGTATATGTATATGTATATGTATATGTATATGTATATGTATATGTTAAATGCTTGTTAACTATTTAGATTACCTTGCTAGGCCCCAAACATGGGACAAATCTTTATTTCCTGTTTCGGCCTAACCAAAGGCCATCCACAGGCAGTAGTCACAACAGTGACAGCTCATATTTGTGTAAATTTTAGATTGCTAACAAAGAATTAAAGGGAGACTGATATGCATTTCAAACTTATTTGTTTTCATGAGTCAGCCATACCCTTCTGAGATTCGAACCTGGGCTGATTGCACATTAGGCAGTTGTTTTAACCTCTAGGCCACAAGCTCTATCTCACTTTGTTAGCTGAGAATTTACACAAATTTACACAAATATCAGCTGTCACTGTTGTGACTACTGCCTGTGGATGGCCTTCGGTTAGACCGAAACAGGAAATAAAGATTTTTCCCATGTTTGGGGCCTAGCAAGGTAATCTAAATAGTTAACAAGCATTTAACACATATCTCCCTTGCTTCTCAGCTAACAAAGTGAGATAGAGCTTGTGGCCTAGTGGTTAAAACAACTGCCTAATGTGCAATCAGCCCAGGTTCGAATCTCAGAAGGGTATGGCTGACTGATGAAAACAAATAAGTTTTATATGAATCCAGGAAATCACATTGTAGGATTTCTAATGAATTAATTCGTACATTCCTCGGTAAACTAAATATTTGGTCACCTACAAACAAGCAAGATTTCTGGCTCTCACAGACCTGTAACTTCTTCTTTAAGAGGCTCCTCTGTCCTCCACTCGTTACCTGTATGAATGGCACCTGGTTGAACTTGTTATCAGTATAAAAGACACCAGTCCACAACCTCAAACAGTCACACTCCAAACTCCACTATGGCCAAGACCAAAGAGCTGTCGAAGGACACCAGAAACAAAATTGTAGACCTGCACCATGCTGGGAAGACTGAATTTGCAATAGGCAAGCAGCTTGGTGTGAAGAAATCAACTGTGGGAGCAATTATTAGAAAATGGAAGACGTACAAGACCACTGATAATCTCCCTCGTTCTGGGGCTCCACGCAAGATCTCACCCTGTGGGGTCAAAATGATCACAAGAATGGTAAGCAAAAATCCCAGAACCACACGGGGGGACCTAGTGAATGACCTGCAGAGAGCTGGGACCAAAGTAACAAAGGCTACCATCAGTAACACACTACGCTGCCAGGGACTCAAATCCTGCAGTGCCAGACGTGTCCCCCTGCTTAAGCCAGTACATGTCCGGGCCCGTCTGAAGTTTGCTAGAGAGCATTTGGATGATCCAAAACAGGATTGGGAGAATGTCATATGGTCAGATGAAACCAAAGTAGAACTTTTTGGTAAAAACTCAACTCGTCGTGTTTGAAGGAGAAAGAATGCTGAGTTGCATCCAAAGAACACCATACCTACTGTGAAGCATGGGGGTGGAAACATCATGCTTTGAGGCTGTTTTTCTGCAAAGGGACCAGGACGACTGATCCGTGTAAAGGAAAGAGTGAATGGGGCCATGTATCGTGAGATTTTGAGTGAAAACCTCCTTCCATCAGCAAGGGCATTGAAGATGAAACGTGGCTGGGTCTTTCAGCATGACAATGATCCCAAACACACTGACTTAGCTGCTGGAATTGTGCTTGAAATCTCACTGACTATCTCTTCAAGCAGAAAAAGTCAGCTCAACTTACACTTAAAAACACACATATACACACAACGCATCCTCCTTCTTTCCCTGCCAAACATTTGATTGGATTGGAACATTTTCAAGAAGGCTAGGAGGGACCGATGTTGGACTGGAGCCAACAAACCTCAGCTGCATATTGTATTATTTCGCAAAAGGATCCCCAGTGTGCTTGTTGTTTTGTTCCCGGCAAACCCCATTTTTTTTGCATCACTATTATCCGCACAAGTAATTCAATGTTTGGAGATGGTTTGAAGGCCACCGGCGAAGGCTAACCCGTACGATTGCCTTTCCACGGCTTCAGTGCCACTTACATAATTATTAGGAATCTGTATTTAGCACAACTTCTGTATTGTTCACACACCGGAGAACTTGGAGCACCAGAAGAGATGGGAACAGCTTGTGGGAAAAGGGTTAAAGCAGCTGGCTGCCAAACTCCATGCGTTCGGTTCTCAGGAGTGCGGCAGAATATATTGTTTGGTGTAATCATGACACAGATCCATGTGTGTACGTCGTCAATAATTCATGTTTGCAGCTTGTCTCACTGTGGGGACAGATGTCAGTGAAATCAGTGACAGCCAATCGCACTGATCTCCAGTATAATCTGCTGAGACTTGATCCCACACTGGCGGCTCCTTCCAAAGCTGACCTGAGTTCCTGGAGAAAGTTGGACAATTCTTTGTGCACATTTGCATGTTGAACATGCAAATAAACATCCACTAACCCAACCTCAATACTATGTTAGGCTTCCTGTCTATGGAGATTCTCAGTCATCCAGGTCATGGTTGTCCCACAGGTGCTTTTTCAAAGGGCAACTTGGTTCTTCCTTGAAGACATTTCGCTTCTCATCCAAGAAGCGTCTTCAGTTTTGGGAAAGCGCCTTTGGGACATGTGGGTGTGAATTTTCTATCCATATTTTTCCCTTTGCCCACCACTACTGTCTGCTTATTTATATTAGGAACAAAAATTAATACACAGTAATAGTGGAGGTGGCTGTTATCTGGAGACAGCAGAAGAGAAGAGAAAGAACTGGAGAAAAATCACAAAATGCAAAGACCTGCAAATAGAAGGAGTGTCAACGCTGCTAACATCGAATGTTATTGCTTGACATGAGATGAAGAAGTAGCTATTTCATATGTTAAACTTGTGTATTGCTTTAAGACTTGTGCATTGTTTTAGTTTAAAATTGGTGGGAGGGAAGAGTAGGAATGCACTTTGAAGGCCATTTGTCTCTCTAAAGAAGATAAGACTTTGGCGGTCAGAAGGGAAGCTGATTCTTTAAATTAATTGGAGAATATGATTAATGACAAAATTAGAAAGGTGGAGAATTGTGTTTTAATATATTGTGCAAAGGGCGGAGATTTCAGATTCCAGCTTCCTTCGAGCAAGCATTTGCCGGTGTTTTAGGCTAATAAAGGACTTTTAAGGTAAACAATGCCTCAGAGTCACTTGAAACGCCCATAGGTCGGAAACTTGACAATGAGAGTGGCAAAAGAAAGCAAGGGTAGTGCCAGAAGCGATAGGCACCTTGGGTGCAATCCCAAAATACTTGGGGCATCACTTGAACACCATTGACATTGATCAAATCGCCATCAGACAATTGCAAAAGGCAGCTTTACATCCTGTGACGGTACCTGTAAGACCATAAAACATCTGCCTATCTCAGGTCCTTGCTAAGTGGATAAAAATGCCAAATTCAGTCTAAATATCTGGCTGATTGTGCAAACAACCATAAGATAGGGTAGGGTAGGGTAGGGTAGGGTAGGGTAGGGTAGGGTAGAGTAGGGTAGGGTAGGGTAGGGTAGGGTAGGGTAGGGTAGGGTAGGATGGGATGGGATGGGATGGGATGGGATGGGATGGGATTGGAAGAGGAAGAGGAAGAGAACAGGAAATAGAACAGGACAGAGCAGAACAGAACAGACAAAACAGAACAGAATAGAATAGAAAAGTTGCCCGGACTCTACCTCAAATTAAGGGATTACAGGGTCATAAATAGGGAGTTTTATTTGGCCAAGTGTGATTAGACACACAAGGAATAGGTATCCGGTACGAAGGCACTCGGTGTATCCATTATACTAAAATTTTATTTTTCTTTTAAAGCAAGCAATTTTGCTGTTAAATATCCTACTGGTTATTTTTATCCATCTAATGACATGAAAACAAAATTAGTGTCACTATATTTTTTTTTATTGAAAAGTTTTAAGGTACAATTTTCCTTTAAAAAATCCCCCCTTCCCCCTCCCTCCTCCCCCCCCTCCCTCCCCCCCACCCCCCCTCCCCCCCCCCGACTTCCCAAAGCTAAATACAAGGTATATATATAAAAAGCAATCATAAACAATCATATACTAACAACTATAAACTCTAAAATCCAACACTCTCTAGCTTATATAGGATAAAACAAGCCTTAATAATATTGATTAGTGTCCCAGGCCCCATATAATGCAGGAATCCAAAATAAAGCAGTGTCTGCTAGCTTCTGATTGAATATCTCTGATGAAGCAAGTTCCTAATATCCCATCACAAATTTGAGTCCAAAGCAGAAAGGTAATCTGAGAAATTTTAGATAGTATTATTATTATTGATCATCGCACTGTCAGCCAGATGTTCAGACTGGATTTGGCATATTTGTCTGCCTATCAAGTCCTTACCAAGGACCTGGGATAGATAGATATGGATATTTGATGGTGTTACAGGTATCGTTGCAGGATGGAAGCAGTTCCTAGTAAGGCTGCCTTTTGCAATTGACTGATGGCGAATTTGTCAATGCCAGTGGTGTTCAAGTGGTGCTCCAGTTGTTTTGGGATTGCACCCAAGGAGCCTATTACCATTAGTACTATCCTTGCTTGCTTTGCCATAATCGTTTTACTTCTATTTGTAGGTCTTTGTATTTTGTTATCTTCTCCAGTTCTTTCTCTTCTATTCTGCTGTCCCTGGGAATTGCCACATCCACTATCCAGACTTTTTTGTCTTTCTTATCGATAATTGTTAAGTCTAGGGTGTTATGTAGCAGGTGCCTGTCTGTTTGAATTCTATCATCATCAACAACATCAACATCATCATCATCATCATCATCATCATCGTCATCATTATTATTATTATTTATTATTATTATTTATTCAGTGGCGTAGCGTGGGTTGTCAGCACCCGGGGCAAGGCAAGTAATTTGCGCCCCCTAACCCGTGGATTTTAGCACTCGAGTCTCTTCCACTAGCTCAGGAATTCTGGGAGTTGAAGTCCATGAGTCATAAAAGAGCCAAGGTTGCCTACCCTTGAGTTAGGTTCAAGGCAAAAAAGGGTCTCTGGAGAAGAGGGAAAATGCTAGTTTAAAACTGAAACAAGGCAACTTTAAGGTGCCTCAGCTGTGATTTAGGATGAGACAAAGAGAGGACATGGCGTTGAAAATGGTTAATGGGGCATGTTTGTTCCACTCTTAGTGGACGTCAGGATAAACCCCACAAGAGAATGACCTTACAACAGATGTGAATAGGCTTGGACTACCGTACGTTTGTAGATTGAGTGCATACATCACATGGAGCGATGATGGGCTTCATCAAGATTTATGATCCCACAATTGGCTAGTTTTCTCCATCTTGTCCTAAACCCTGGATACCAACCACGGTTTATGGCTTAGCATGTGGCGTGGGGTTGACCCAACATGTTAGGCGACAAACAATGACTTCCAACTTACAATGCCTCAGCTTCCCAAGGTTATTCCAAAGCCGGAAAAGCCAACCAACCCACCCTGCAGCTTTGCCTGCTTAGGCTGAACCCCAGGAGTTCGTACTTGCTGTGGCGCCTGACCTATTTTCTGCCCAGACGCTGCTTATCCAAGCCAAGCTGCCTCCTTCTCTTTGGCACCTCGCCCCAAAGATTCGCCGGACTGGCTGGAAACTCTCGCTGCTGGCGACGTGTGTCGGGGGGGGCGTCCTGATCGCCTCCTGCAGGGGGAACCGAGTGGCCACAGAGAGTCAATACGGCAGGAGGAGGAGGAGAAGGAGGAGGAGGAGGAGCAGCAAGCAGCCGCAGGTGCGGCGGCTGCAGTTGTTACCTTTACCTCCGGGAAAGGAGGACACGGGGGCGGGAGCTGGGGCGGGGGGGGGGCGGGCTTGCAGGTTGAGAGCCAAGCGGAGGAGAGCCGCGGCGGGAGAAAGAGAGGGAGGCGAGACGCCGCCAAGCCTCCCCACCCCCACCCGAGAAAGGAGGCGATCCGCAGCCGCGAGAGGACGGGATCCCGCTCTAGCTGGGCGCAGCGAATGCGGTTGCTTTCTATGCTCCGCCCACTCGCTCGCTCCTCCAACCCTCGGTGAAGCAGAATCGTCCCCCTCCGGCGAGCTTAATGGGCGCCCCCCCAGATGTTGCGCCCGGTGCGGCCGGCCCCCCCTGCACCCCCCACGCTACGCCACTGTATTTATTAAATTTTTATACCGCCCTTCTCCCGAAGGACTCAGGGCGATGTACAGGGCAATAAATATCAAAATGTAAATACAAAAGTTAAAAAAGAGTTAAAAAGAATTAAATAATTATGCCCAATATAATACAATACTAAAAGTGTGTTAAAACTAAATCCAACCCCAAACCCAACAGACCAGGCCAGATTGTTCAAATAAATAAGTTTTTAAATTATTATTATTATTATTATTATTATTATTATTATTATTATTATTATTATTATTATTATTATTATTATTATTATTATTATTATTATTATATAAAAGTAGTGTTAGCACTCATAACTTTGATTTTCTAGTCTGGTCTCCTTCAAAGGACTGACAGTTATTCTGAAAAGCTAAATATGACCCACAATGAATTATTTTTCCCCTTGGATTTTTCCCTATCTGGGTTTATTTTTCTTGATTATCCCAGTCAGGAGCAGCCCAACAGTGAAAAAAAAATGTAATCTAGGATCAACACAGAAGATTTTTTTTCCTCAGAGAAGGCCCAGAGGAGAGTATGGTGCTATTTTTTTCATTACTGTTAATTTAGATTGTTTCTGAGGTAACATCATGGATGAGTCAAAGCACCTCATTACACCCAACACACATATTGTTGCCTAACACCGAGTGCCATTTCTCTTCAGAAAGCCCATTTGCATAAATATTTCTAATCACAGGCCTGTAAAATGGGACACCGCAAAATGATTTGTGACCTTTTAGGTAATATATCAACTGAATCCTAACATATGGCATTTACGCCAGATGACAGCAACCTTGGCTGGGCTAAGAAGGCCTGGAGAACATCCAAGGAGTCACAAATTAAGCCAAAAACAATGCAAGGACTATATCAACGCAACACCAGGTTTATACCTTCTATTCAGCCCTTGTAGCCTAGGAACAGATGGTTTCGCGCAAGAGTCAGAAACTGTACAAAAAAGTAGAGAAATGGTTCATCTACTGTCTCCTGGTGTTCAGGAGATCATTCCTCATGGTGTGAGCATCCAACCCAATCAACTGAAGCCAGTAGAATCGAAACAAACTTCCTGTGTCCAGTCAGGAATTCCAGGATTAGCTTCTGAACAATGGAACAAAGTGTCCATATGCACCAAAGTGTTTTCAGACAACCCCTTCCTACTGGGCTTCATCTATACACAATATATACAATGCAACATATACAATAAACGATATATTGGGAGAAATATCCCAAAGGTCTTTTTTTTCCCAAAAGCAACTGGACTTTCTTGTTTGCTTGTTTGTTTTTTGAAAACATTTCACTTCTCATCCAAGAAGCTTCTTCAGTTCTAACAGACTGGTGGGGACTGGAACGATTTATATTATTTATTTATTTATTTATTTATTTATTTATTTATTTATTTATTTATTATTTAAACTTATATACCGCCCTTCTCCCGTAGGACCCAGGGCGGTTCACAAGGCGATTAAAACAATATAACAATACAAAAGTTAATAACAAATTAAAATAAATTAAATTATCCTTAATTAAAATCTAAAACCCTTAACTCTCTAGAGCAAATGACCCCCTCTCAGAATGATAATGACTAGATGACTACAAAGAATATAAATCCTTCCATTCCCCACCAGTCAGTTAGACCTGAAGAAGCTTCTTGGATGAGTATAAATATATGCCGATTGCCAAGCACCAAATTTTGATCACAAGACCTTGGGAATGCCGCAATGGTCGTCAGTGCAAGGACCAGTCTTAAGTCAGCCCAGGTAGGACTTTATGGAAGACCCAGTTGACTGTTGGATCTTTCTGAATTTGTAAGGTTTTGGATTGATAAACTGCGCTCCACGAAAGACGTTTTGCTTCTCATCCAAGAAGCTTCTTCAGTTCTGATGGGATGGTGGGGAATGGAAGGATTTATATTCCTTGCAGACAACTGGTCAGTATAAATCCTACCGTTCCCCACCATCCAGTCAGAGTTGAAGAAGCTTCTTGGACGAGAAGCGAAACGTCTTCAAAGAATGACAGTTAGAACAATTAACCAGTGGAACGATTTGCCTCCAGAAGTGGTGGATGCTCCAACACTGGAAGTTTTTAAGAAGAGACTGGACAGCCATTTTTTCTGAAATGGTATAGGCAGGGCTTTTTTTGTCATAGAACGGTCAGAACGGAGTTCCGGCACCTTTTTTGGGTGGAACCTTGTAGGGTAGGCAAGGCGGGTTGTATGACATGTGTGAGTTCCGGCACCTTTTTCTTTTACAAAAAAAGCACTGGGTTTAGGATTTCCTGTCTGAGCAGGGGGTTGGACTAGATGACCTCCAAGGTCCCTTCCAACTCTGTTGTTCGATTCTAAAAAACCAGCAAGTCCAGTTGCCTCTTGAAAAATAACCTTTGGGACAACCATGACCTGGATGACTGAGAATCTCCATAGACATTGGGAGAAATAGAAGAACAGAATTTGAACGTGAAGGAAAACGTAGATGTGCAGAGCAAGGTGAAAAACAAGTAACCACCAGATATGTCTAGAAACCAGTGATTGATAAAATTTGTATACAACAGGTCACCCAAACAACCATTCGATCAATTGATTGATTCATTAATTTATTGATTGACTTAGGTGCCTTTCAACTCAAGGTTGACTCAGCCTTCCATCCTTCCGAGGTAGGTAAAATGAGGACCCAGATTGTTGGGGGCAATTAAGCTGACTTTGTAATAATGCCGCTTGGGTGTGTGTGTGAAAGCCCTAACAAGCAGGCATATACATAGAATGAAGGCTACTGCTAAGCTTGTAAGCCGCCCTGAGTCTTCAGAGAAGGGCGGGATATAAATGTAATAAAAAAAAAACTCCAGACCAACTCTAGGCAGTCCACAGCATAAGAACAAGATTAAAATATAAATCGTAATAGAAAACAGGAAACAAAAATAACAATAGCAAGTAGCATTTAGACTTATATGCTTCCCCTTAGTGCTTTCCAGCACTCTCTGGGCTGTTTACAACTTACAAGCATTATTTGCATATGCCCCCAACAATCTGAGTCCTCATTTTACTGACCTCAGAAGGATGGAAAGTTGAGTCAACCATGAAGGTAAAGCCATGGGGAGCATAAACTTTGTTAGACAACATCTACTTCAAATACTAAAAGCATTTCTTAGGGGGTCCAACGTATTTCAGCTACATGAGCTCAACCTTTCTTCCAGCATAGGTCAATCCTAGAATGACTCCACTGCAGTTGGGGAAACCTCAACAGATTTGCCCACAGCTTTCTTCTTCACGGCAGAAGAAAGATTTCAGCAACGAATTTCATGGCTTGCAGTTCATCGCCACAGCTGCCTAAGGTCAATCACTGTGAGTCCAACAGAGAAAGAGGCAGCTGGTTGGGCAAGGCCAAAAGGCAAAGGGCTGACAAACAGATGTTCTTCCAACATACTAGAGCGTGGAACTGATGGCTTTTGGCTGTGAGTTTTCAGAGCTTTATCAAGACTTGGTTGTTTGTTACTGTGGCTTATTTCAGAATAATAATCCTTTACTCCCAGTGAGTTTTGCTTCTAGGTTTCATCTGGTCATTAATTAAATGTGCAGCTCCTGCCGTCTACATTAGATGGGGGACCTGTTTTGAGATATCCACATGTCTAGAAGGAAATTGCTCATCTTACTGGTTAGGATTGGATTTGTGGAATTCATCCTATCTCCTGGAATAGTTTTTTGGGGAGCCCATGACTGATCTGTTGAAGAAGACTCTTAAAGCAATCAATCCTAAAAGACTGTAATGCCAACTGTTTTGGACAGCTACTGAAGCTGAAGCTCAAATACTTTGGCCACCGAATGAGAAGAAAGGATTCAATGGGAAAAGACCCTGATGTTGGGAAAGATGGAAGACAAAAGGAGAAGGGGACGGCAGAGGATGAGATGGTTAGATAGCATCATTGACACAGTGAGCATGAGTTTGGGCAGACTCGGGGAGAGAGTGGAGGACAGGGAGGCCTGCATGCTATGGTCTATGGCAGGGGTCTTCAAACGTGGCCCTTTTATGACTTGTGGACTTCAACTCCCAGAATTCCTCAGCCAGGCAGAAATTCTGGGAGTTGAAGTCCACAAGTCATAAAAGGGCCACGTTTGAAGATCCCTGGTCTATGGGGTCGCAAAGAGTTGGGCACAACTTAGCAACTGAACAACAACATGGCAGATCATCTGCTACAAAGTCAATTGCCCTTGTCTTGCATACATGTTTTACCCATGAACCCATTGCAAATGCTACCTCCTTCTTTTAAAGTACGACTGTAATACGGTTATTGGAAATGATGTGGTCCAGAGCACAATGCATGTAGTCCTCGACTTAACAACAGCTCATTTAGTGACTGTTCAAAGTTACAACGGCACTGAAAAACTGACTTATGACACTGGAAGTTTTTAAGAAGAGACTGGACAGCCATTTGTCTGAAATGGTATAGGGTTTCCTGCCTGAGCAGGGGATTGGACTAGATGACCTCCAAGGTCCCTTCCAACTTTATTGTTATTACTATTACTATTATTATTATTCACACTTAAGACCATTGCAGCATCCCCCTGGTCACGTGATCAGAATTCAGATGTTTGGCAACTGGCTCGTATTTATGACGGTGGCAGTGTCCCAGGGTTACGCAATCCCCTTTGGTGACCTTCTGACAAGCAAAGTCAAGTGGGGGCAGCCTGCTTCACTTAACAACAGTGTTGCTAACGTAAGAACTGCAGCGAATCACTTAACAACGGTGGCAAGAAAGGTCGTAAAACGGGGAAAAATTCACTTCACAGATGTCTCGCTAATGAATCCAAGCAGGTAGAATTGGATGCATAGCCAGTTACCCATCGAAAGGAACGGCACATTCTTTATTTTTGTGATTCCAACAGAGGGTTGGCGTTTTTTCCCCCCTCCATGGATAAATCAGAAGGAGGGGGAGGGAGGGAACATGCAAAAACTCTTCCCGTAGAACCCAGTTCAGTCAGACACAATAGCTCCATCATGTAGCAATTTATTCAGAACGAGGGCTTTGAATATTCAGCAGAGCTCCAGGCTAGTGATTCTGTTACGAGTTAAGTTTTCTTGTCTTTCAGGAAGCCCTTGACAAAGGTCACAAACAATTTGCTCATTCCTCTTATTAAAATAAAGATGGAAAGCGGTGATGATAGCTCTGCCCAGCAGCTAACTTCATCATCTGTAGCCCTTCCAACATATGCTTGTGAGATAATGAAAAATATAGCATTAAATACAGTGGCAGATTGAATCTCGTTTCAGGGTAAATATAGTAAGTCATTTTTTTCTCTCTCTCTCTCTCCCCTCATTTCCTCTGAACCTGTTTAGCATTAGGCTGTTAATATCATGGCTGAGACAAGACAAAGCCCCTTGCATAATAGTCTGCATTCCAGACCAGATCCTGCACGGAAGTGAGAGGAACAAAAAACAGAAACATTATATGTCTGTGGAGATTCTCAGTCATCCGGGTCATGGTTGTCCTAAAGAGAGGGCCTCCTCAGGGTGCCACCAGTCAGAGAATGTCGCCTGGTGGCCCCCAGGGGGAGGTCCTTCTCTGTGGGTGCGCCGGAATTGTGGAACCGTTTGCCGGTTGAGCTCCGGATGGCGCCCGACCTTCGCTCCTTCCGACGCGATCTGAAGACCTACTTGTTCGAACAAGCTGGCCTGGCCTGATGGGTGATGGGTTTAGATTTTAATATTGTTTTAATGTACTTTAATTTATTGTTCTTAGCTTCTGGGCACCTGTTTAATCCCTTTTAATGTTTGTATTCTTGTATTTTTATACGTTTGCCCTGTTCACCGCCCTGAGTCCTTCGGGAGAAGGGCAGTATACAAATAAAATAATAATAATAATTTATTATTATTATTATTATTATTATTATTATTATTATTATTATTATTATTATTATTATTATTATTATTATTATTATTATTATTATTATTATTATTATTATTATTATTATTATTATAGGTGCTTTTTTTCCAAAAGGCTGCTAGAATTTTCTTTTTCTTTTTCTTGAACACATTTCAAGTCTCATCCAAGCAGCCTTTTCAGTTATGACTGAACGGTGGGGGATGGAAGGATTTATATTCCTTGCAGTCACCTGGTCATTAGTACTCTCTCTGAGAATCATTGAGGCCACTTGGGCTTTTATCTGTGCCTTCAGGGTCACCCGAATAGTGCAAATGGATCTGGACTTTTCTTGGAACTGCTGAAAGGACTGTGTTGTAAACACAGTCCTTTCAGTAATTCCGAGAAGATTAATCGAGCATTAAATGATACAAAAGGCGTCAGTAGTCATTTAAAAAAAATAAAAACGAACTCTTCTGTCATATGAGAAGGAAGGACTCACTGGAGAAGAGCCTAATGCTGGGAAAGATTGAGGGCAATAGAAGAAGGGGACGACAGAGAATGAGGTGGCTGGATGGAGTCCCTGAAGCAGTAGGCATGAGCCTAAATGGACTCCAGAAGATGGTGAAGGACAGGAAGGCCTGGAGGAATGTTGTCCATGGGGTTGCGATGGGTCAGACACAACTTCACAGCTAACAACAACTTCTGTCATCCTGAGGTAATAAATTAGACCTGCGTGCATCATGTCTTGATAGCATAAAGAAATGTTGACTATGGGAAGATAGAGACGAGCAGATGCAAAGCTGAGAGCATACATCAATAAAGAATATGGAATTGGGGCATTAAAGGTAAAGGTAAAGGTTCCCCCGCACATGCATGCTAGTCGTTTCCAACTTTAGGGGCCGGTGCTCATCTCCGTTTCAAAGCTGAAGAGCCAGCGCTTGTCCGAAGACGTCTCCGTGGTCATGTGGCTGGCATGACTAGATGCCAAAGGCGCACGGAACGCTGTTACCTTCCCACCGTAGTGGTCCCTATTTTTCTACTTGCGTTTTTACATGCTTTCGAACTGCTAGGTTGGCAGAAGCTGGGATGAGTAACAGGCGCTCACTCTGTTACGCGGCACTTGGGATTCGACCCGCCAAACTGCCGACCTTCTGATTGACAAGCTCAGCGTCCTAACCCACTGAGCCACCGCGTCCCTATATACATCAATAAAGAATATGGAATTGGGGCATTAGATATCATAAAACAAACACAAAGACTCTGTCCATTGAAAAGCTCCAAAGATGGTCTAGAAAGAATAAGGAGTGAAGATTCTTTATTTAAGTTGGCTTATGAGATTGCATCCAAGGTGTCTGTTACTTTTGGTACTATCTTTGCTTTCTTTTGCCACAGTTGTTCTACTGCTATTTGCATGTCTTTGTATTTTGTGATTTTCTCCTATTCTTTCTCTTCTATTCTGCTATCTCTAGATGCTTCAAACTGTTGTTAAATGAATGGCTGACAGTCAAGGACTACCTGTAATGGGTGGATAAATGGCTATGTTCTTCAACTAGGTAAAACAGGGTCTCCCAACACCCGGGTCAAGGAACAGTACCAACCCATGGCATGACCGGTACTGCAACATTCACTTATCCAGATTTTTTTTCATCTTTCTTATCAGCCGTTGTTAAGTTTGGGGTGTTATATTTTATTACTATCACCCAACATATTATGACTTGCTAATCGGTGACCACATATGGATAAGAAGAGTGTCACAAATGTAGTGTCATGGTTCCGACAGATGAAACTCTTCAAAAGAAATTTGAGGCATTGTTTACCTTAAAGGATCTTTTATTCAAGTAGCATAATATCAGCACTACATAATCGAAGCCAAAAACTGAATTCCCCTCCCCTGGGTACATAGTACCAAAGCACAATTCCCTCCTCCAAATAACAGTCATAAATCACATTCCCCAATTAGCTTGAAGCACAGGCTTCCTCTCCAGGTCTCCAGCTCGCCAATTCTTTATCAGCTCTGGGCTCAGTAACCTTGATTCTCATGCTAGGTTTTAGTGTTGTTGTGTCTAGCTGGACTCTCATTCACATTCCCCTCCCCCTCCCAGCATCATCTAACTCTAAAAGCAAAAGGGGAAAAATTACATTTCCGTCTGTTGTCAATGCAAAAATATCCGATGTTAGCAGCAGTGCTATGTAGCTCATCAGATCTGGCAGAGGCAGTATTTCACGGACAGTGAATTAATCACTTAAGAAGGTGAGAAAGAGAAATATTTTCATACGCAATGCCAAATAATGATAATTACAATAATAGAAAGACCACATTTCACTTCTCAGAATCTTTGCAAAACAGAATGGCAAGCAAATTCAGTTCCAGTGTAGCCAGTTTAGAACCACTGGCCCTATTCCTAGGAAGTCGCTTATCTGGATTGTTGTTTCTGTGCACATTTCCAAAGTTACATTATATTGCTATTGTATTTCAGATTTGTTTCCCAGAGACTAATAAGCGGAAGCAATGTTAATGATAACTTGAGTCCTTCGGGAGAAGGGCGGTATACAAATTAAATTAATAAATAAAAATAAATAAATTTATTTAATAAATACATTTATTTTTCACTTACAATGAAGCATGTCGTAAGATATACAACTTTCCTGCAACTTGTATAGTTATTCTGCTTGTATACCACTGAATCAATAAAATAGTGGCTTTCAGCCATATAATTATGACTTCTACGGGACAAAAGAATAATTAAGAAAACCATAAATATAAAATAATAATAACTATTAATAGCATTATACAATCAGAATCCAAAGCCAAAAAAGCACCTTAATTTGAAAATAACAACAAGATAACAACGGGATAAGATAATACTGGATATTAACCAATATTCATCCTGCTGTTTTAAGCAATTTCTAGAACATTAAAAGGGACAAGTAAGCCTTAATTCCAGTGGAATTTGCTATAAGGTCAAAGCATATATCAAAAGTAAAAGAAAACATAATTCGCACGTTATCAATTTTGTTGTAGAGATAGTCCGCAGTTTACAACAATTCATTCAGTTCATTGAATTTACAATGGCTTTGGAAAAAGTGATTTATGAGTGATTTTCACACTTACTGTTATAGCATCCATGGTCCCATGATCAAAATTGGGACGCTTGGCAACTGATTCATGTTTATGACGATCGCAGTGTTCCCGGAGTCATGCAATCCCTTTTTGCAACTTTCTGACAATCAAAATCAGGGGTCTTCAAACTTGGCCCTTTTATGACTTGTGGACTTCAACTCCCAGAATTCCTCAGCCAGGCACACTGGCTGAGGAATTCTGGGAGTTGAAGTCCACAAGTCATAAAAGGGCCAAGTCTGAAGACCCCTGAGCAAAATCAATGGGGAAGCCAGATTCACTTAACAACCAAGTCAACAACTGCAACAATTCACTTAATGACTCTGGCAAGAAAGGCCGCAAAATGGGACAAAACTCACTTAACAAATGTCTCACTTAGCAACTGAAACTTTGGGCTCCATTGTGGTCGTAAGTCGAGGACTTCCCATATAAAACATAAAAAATGATTCCTCAGCCCAACAGCATAGCTATAAGCCTGATTTTAACAAGCTACTCATGTCTTGTCTGTGGTTGGTGACTTATTTCATTTTACACTCTTCCCCCTCCCTCCCTCCCTTTAGTTCATTCACAACTCTTCTGGGCTCAATCGTGAAACCTCAAACATATTTCACAGGCTTGGCTACGATAATCAGGCCAAGCCAGGGTGCCAGAGGAAACGTCTGCCTCTTATTCCCTAATAAAATGCACATATATTACATCATTTCTAAAGATGGAACTCAGCCTAAAGCCTTGGAAAGCCAAGAGTGAGCAGAATAGCACGTTTAGAAACTGTTGGCACATCTGCAGAGAAGGACTTCACAGATGTTCAGTCTAACCTGCAAACTTTAGAGGGGGAGGGAAAAATAGACTTGCAAAAAAATAAAAATAAAAATGGTTCCCTTCCACTCCGGTGCCAATGGGGAAATGCCAAAGTGCTACTAGCTGTTCCCTGATCCCACATATGCTTAATCTAATGGCTCAGCTGCAACTATAGTCCTGACATCTAATTAACTGCAGGCAATTCAGCCACTATGGCTTGTCTAGCTTTTGTTTATCCTTTGTGGAGAGACAGGAAACTAAAAGGGAGGGGAGGAGAGGGGAGGGGTGAGGAAGGAAGAAAGGGAGGGAGGGAGGGAGGGAGAGAGGGGAGAGGAGAGGAGAGGAGAGGAGAGGAGAGGAGAGGAGAAGAGAGGAGAGGAGGGAAGGGAAGGGAAGGGAAGGGAAGGGAAGGGAAGGGAAGGGAAGAGAGAAGAGAAGAGAAGAGAAGAGAAGAGAAGAGAAGAGAAGAGAAGAGAAGAGAAGAGAAGAGAAGAGAAGAGAAGAGAAGAGAAGAGAAGAGAAGAGAAGAGAAGAGAAGAGAAGAGAAGAGAAGAGAAGAGAAGAGAAGAGAAGAGAAGAGAAGAGAAATTTAAGTGTTAGGAAGGATGAAGAAATTATAAGAATAGTCTTACAAGGACATCCAAATTCTGACAAGTGAGTTAATGGTAGGAAAATTACTGAAGCCACTACAAAAAATTATATGAAAATCCAGTGGCAGCTGAGTACCAAATGCAAGTCCTTTTTTATAGTGAAATTGAAATTCAAATTGTACCTCTTTCTCCCACTCCTCTGGTGCAATAGGCTAGAAACCACTTTCTTTTGAGCTGGATGGACAGTTGATAACAGAACTTGCCCTGGCATCAGGTACTTTGCTCATAATTATGTGAGAACTTCCTTAGAGTTGCCCGGCAGGATGGATCTGTATCTGCCATATATCAGACATAGGTAAAAAGGTAAAGGTTCCCCCGCACATGCGTGCTAGTTGTTTCCGACTCTAGGGGCTGGTGCTCATCTCCGTTTCAAAGCCGAAGAGCCAGCGCTTGTCTGAGGACGTCTCTGTGGTCATGTGGCCGGCATAACTAGACGCCAAAGGCGCACGGAACGCTGTTACCTTCCCACCGTAGTGGTCCCTGTTTTTCTACTTGCATTTTTACGTGCTTTTGAACTGCTAGGTTGGCAGAAGCTGGGACAAGTAACAGGCACTCACTCTGTTACGCGGCACTTGGGATTCGACCCGCCAAACTGCCGACCTTCTGATCGACAAGCTCAGCGTCCTAACCCACTGAGCCACCGCGTCCCTTGATCAGACATACAACGTGCTATATATTTCAATAACTCACAATTGCAGTAGATTGGAAAACAAATACACAGTTAAAGGACTATTTAACACGGCGGGAATATTGTAGAAAACCTTGCACACTTTTTCAATGAAGAGTGAAATCTTACAGGAATCCTATTTTCCTAGAGTGTAGAACCAGGCTAGAAAACAGGAGATCCTGAGTTCCAGTCCCACCTTAGGCACAAAGTCAGCTGGGTGACTTCGGGCCAGTTATTTTCTCTCAGCCCCAGAAGGAGGCAATAGCAACCCAGTTCTGAACTCTTGTCAAGAAAATTGCAGAAACTACTCCAGGCCGTTGTCAGGAGTCAACACTGACTTAAAGGCATGCGCGCACGCACATGTGCGCGCGCACACACACACACACACACACACACACAAATGGGCAACTGGTAACACAGCACACATATTACTTAAGACTTATACAGTGCCATCAACTGATCTGTGGAATCTTAAATTTCCACTTAAGTATCTTTAAAATGTTAAAAATTCCTTCTCAAATGAAAACAGTGAAATCTCAAGCGAGATTTTTTTTTTGCCATTAAAATCTTTAAAATGTCCATTTCAGTAGAATGGTCAGGAAAGCTCTCTGCCCAACTTTAGCTTCTGGTGCCAGCACATAGCAGAGTAGTAAGACAGTGAACCCTCAGGTGACCTCTTAAACTGTATTATCAACCAAGCATCAATTGTCTGCAAACTACCATAAAAAACTCCCTTTTAACTACCCTGTAATCACTTAATTTGGGGGTAGAGTCAGAACGACTAGATGGAGCTGAGGATTTACTGACCAGATGCCCTTCCTGACGCCTATGTGGAGTTCACAGCAGATATTTTTTCTTTGCATCCCAGGAGAGAAACCTCTGCCACTACCTAGCGTTGAACTCTCAACCTTCTGAGTGGTAGGCGAGTGTCTTCAACCCTAGGCCAACGCACTGTTCAATCTACAAGCTACAATATCACATATAAAATCTCCAACTGGGGCAAGATGAAAAGCATGGGGTCTATGGACATCCATTTATCTAAAGATACTTTCTTGGCACTTTCTGGGGATCCAGTCCTGCTTAAGCTTAGGCTTTTTAAGATTCTTTTACAGGTATCCTTGATTTACAGCTGTTCATTTAGTGAACAACCATTTACAAAGGCACTGAAAAAGTGATTTGGGACCATTTTTCACACATGACTATTCCAGCATCCCCATGGTCACATGATCAAAATCCAGATGCATGGCAACTGGCTCATATTTACAACAATTGCAGTGTCCCCTGGTCATGTTATCACCTTTTGCAACCCTCTTACAAGCAAAATCAGTGGGGTAAACCACATTCACTTAATTTAACAACTAATTTAACAACTGCAGTTTTTTCACTTACCAACTGTGGCAAGAAAGTTCATAAAATTCAAATCCCCACGGCGATAGGGAATGGCAGCAGGTGTTTGCGCGGAGGGCCATATCAACATCTGGGATCACGCCCCCGCTATCTCCGAGCGGTGGCACGCTCCGACCCTCCGGTTAGCACCCTCTTACCCGGGGATGAGGGTGATCAGGCCCCTGAGCTCAGGTTGGTCTATTTTAACGCTAGATCCGTAGTTAACAAAGCTCCCCTCATCCGTGATCTGATCGAGGAGGAATGTGCGGATCTGGCGTGCATCACGGAAACTTGGTTGGGTTCGGAGGGAGGGGTGCCTCTCACCGAGTTATGCCCGCCAGGTTTCCGGGTGCTGCACCAGCCACGGGCTCAGGGCAGGGGTGGTGGGGTGGCAGTGGTTATTCGGGAGACCTTGTGTCCCCGGGAGGCCACCATTGTCCAGATGGCCGGGAGTGAATCCCTTCTCTTGAGATGTGGTCCTCGGGTTCAGTTGGGCTTGTTGCTCACATACCTGGCGCCCAGCTGTGTGGCAACAGCCCTGCCTGGGCTGCTCGACACCCTCTCGGGGTTGGCGGTGGAGTTCCCCAGGCTTATAGTCCTGGGTGACTTCAACCTGCCATCACTGGGGGGGTCGTCGGAGTTAGCTCGGGAGTTCATGGCTTCCATGACAGCCATGGGCCTGACCCAGGTTATTGAGGGCCCTACTCACGAGGGGGATCATACTCTCGACCTGGTGTTCCTGTCTGGACAGTGGTTGGATGATCTGGGAGGGGGTTTTCCATCTATCACCCCTCTGTCATGGTCAGATCATTACCTCCTGAGGCTGGTTTTCCGTCATGCCATCCCCCGCCGCTGGGCGGCGGAACCGACCAGGTGGTTCCGCCCCAGGCGCCTAATGGACCCGGACCGGTTCCAGAGGGCGCTTGGGCCGATACCTATCACCCTTACCCACAGCCCAGTTGATGCTCTGGTGGAGGCCTGGGAAACGGCTGCCACCAGGGCACTCGACTGCGTTGTACCCATGCGACCTCTGATTCGGCGCAGATCCCGTTGGGCCCCATGGTTCTCTGTGGAGCTCCGGGAGATGAAGCGTCGGAGACGAGGTCTAGAGAGCGGTTGGAGATCCAGCCGATCCGAATCCGACCGATTGCAGTTAAGAACCTTTATAAGGTCTTATCTTGCGGCGATAAGGACGGCAAGGTCTAACTACTTTGCCGCCCTTGTCGCATCCGCAGATAATCGCCCGGCCGCCCTGTTTAGGGTGACTCGCTCCCTCCTTAGTCAGGAGGTGAGAGAGGATCCCTTGCAGGGACGAGCCGAGGAGTTTAGTCATCATCTGGCGGACAAAATCGCTCGGATCCGGACCGGCCTGGACTCTGACTGGGCAGAGTCTGATGTGGAGGAATCAGGCGGTCTTGAGCATGTTATCTGGACTGAGTTCGACCCTGTTTCCCCTGATGATGTGGACAGGATCATGGGGAGACTGAGCTCCACCACCTGTTTGTTGGATCCGTGCCCCTCCTGGCTAGCTTATGCGGCTCGGGAGGGAACACGAGGCTGGTTCCATGCAGTAATAACTGCTTCTTTGAAGGAGGGTGTCTTCCCTGCCGCCCTGAAGGAGGCGGTGGTGAGACCCCTCCTCAAGAAGCCTGCTTTGGACCCGGCTGTTTTAAACAACTATCGTCCAGTCTCCAACCTTCGCTTTCTGGCGAAGGTTGTTGAGAGTGTGGTGGCGCATCAGCTCCCTATGTTCCTGGAGGAAACTGATTATCTGGACCCGTACCAATCGGGCTTCAGGCCCGGACACAGCACGGAGACGGCATTGGTCGCACTGGTGAATGATCTCTGGAGGGCTAGGGACAGGGGCTGCTCCTCTGTCCTGGTCCTATTAGATCTCTCAGCGGCTTTTGATACCATCGACCATGGTATCCTGCTGCGACGTCTCAGGGGGTTGGGAGTGGGAGGCACCGTTTTACGGTGGTTCTCCTCCTACCTCCAGGGCCGCTCGCAGTCGGTGTTGACAGGAGGGCAGAGATCCGCCCCGAGGTCTCTCGTTTGTGGAGTTCCTCAGGGGTCGGTTCTCTCGCCTCTCCTGTTCAACATCTACATGAAGCCGCTGGGTGAGATCATTCGTGGTTTTGGGGTGGGGTATCACCAGTACGCTGATGATACCCAACTTTTTCTTTCCACCCCAAACCAACCCAGTGATGCCCTCTCCGTGATGTCCCGGTGCCTGGAGGCGGTTCAGGTCTGGATGGGGAGAAACAGGCTTCGTCTCAATCCCGCCAAGACTGAGTGGCTCTGCATATTGGCGTCTCGGGTTAACCATGTTATTCCACCTCTAACGATGGGGGGTGAGGTGTTGCCCCCCGTTGATAGGGCTCGCAACTTAGGCGTCCTCCTGGATTCACGGCTCAATTTTGAAGATCATATAGGAGCCGTGACCAGGGGGGCTTTTGCACAGGTTCGCCTGGTGCGCCAGTTGCGTCCCTATTTGGACCGAGACGCCCTACGCACAGTCACTCATGCGCTTGTGACCTCCCGTTTGGACTACTGTAACGCTCTCTACATGGGGCTGCCCTTGAAGACCACTCGGAGGCTTCAACTGGTGCAGAATGCGGCCGCGCGAGTTGTAATGGGGGTTTCCCGATACTCCCATGTAACACCTCTACTCCGCGAGCTGCATTGGCTTCCGGTTGCCCTCCGGGTGAAATTCAAGGTGCTGGTTATCACCTATAAAGCCCTACATGGCCTGGGTCCGGGTTATTTGAGGGAACACCTGCTGCCGGCATCAAACGCCCTTCGCCCAGTGCGCTCCCACAGGGAGGGTCTGCTCAGGGTTCCGCCGGTGAGAGATTGCCGGCGGGTGACACCCAGGGATAGGGCCTTCTCTGTGGGAGCGCCTGCCCTCTGGAACCAGCTGCCGGTGGAGCTGAGGACTGCCCCCGACCTCCGATCATTCCGCCGGGGCCTGAAGACCTGGCTCTTCGAGCTCTCGGGCCCAGACTGAGGAGGAATTTTTAATTTGGGGTTCTTTTTTAACTGACTACAGGGTTAATTTAATTTTTTTTAATTTGGTTCTTAATTTTTGTATTTTGGATTTTTAATTCCCTGTAAACCGCCCTGAGTCCTCAGGGAATAGGGCGGTATATAAATACAATTAAATAAATAAATAAATAAATAAATAAAATGGGGCAAAACCTACCTAACAACTGTTTTGCTCTCGTAATGGAAATCGTGGTAAGACAAGGACTACATTAATTGGAAATTGAAACATTCCAAAACAACATGGTAACCTCCAGGATCACTTTTGTGGGCAAGAATATCCCTGGGACCATTTAAGTATGTGAATGAAGTAGCTTCTGTGGGGAGGTTCTCTGGTTAAACACTAAACTCTAAAATACAGAAGCCAGAAAAAAGATTGGAGTTTGCGCCTACCTAGCTGTCCAAAAAGAGATGCGGTGGCTCAGTGGGTTAGGACGCTGAGCTTGTCCATCAGAAGGTCAGCAGTTTGGCGGGTCGAATCCCAAGTGCCGCATAGCAGAGTGAGCGCCTGTTACTCGTCCCAGCTTCTGCCAACCTAGCAGTTCGAAAGCACGTAAAAATGCAAGTAGAAAAATAGGGACCACTACAGTGGGAAGGTAACAGTGTTCCGTGCACCTATGGCGTCTAGTCATGCCGGCCACATGACCACGGAGACGTCCTCGGACAAGCGCTGGCTCTTCGGCTTTGAAACGGAGATGAGCATCGGCCCCTAGAGTTGGAAACGACTAGCACGCATGTGTGGGGGAACCTTTACCTTTACCTTTTTAGCTGTCCAGAATGCAAGCATTTATAAAAGTTACAAGCAGGTTAAAAAAAAATCATAATACCTTCCTGAAGTCAGTTGTCAGTCCTTAGAATTCCTAGCCTGCTTATCTTCCCGTTGAGCCACTATAATGCTTTAGTTGCTAAACGTTCCTGCCAAGCCTTCATTGCAAGAGATAGCTCTTAATTGTAAATGACAACTAATTATTGCTGAGACATTCCCGTGGAACATGGAGTGAAGTCAGGAACTGACAAATCTGTTAAGTTCCAAGTATAACCATAGCCCAAATATGCCAGAAGACATTGATTTCAAAGAAGATAGCATGGACTTAAATTTTTTTTAAAAAAAAGAATAAAAAAATAAAAATGCTATTTATGGCATTTTGGAAGATGGAAAAGGATAATAGGTTTGATAACGTAATCCAGAAAAATAGAAGATTTTCCTTGCTGTCCAATTCTATGAAGTCTTGACCAAGGGACCAAGTCATATCTTTAGTCCATCAAGCCAAGTGCAGCTGACACTTATTAGGAGCAATAACCTCAGGCACATGAGAGTCCCTTGTGTTTTCAATGGTAAAAGTCTCTTTCCAGTTCAATTCAGCTCCTGGTAATACCATGGACAAATGTATGTAATTTTCCTGGCAATAAAATGAAAGTATTTACCAATGCCTTTGGGGAGAAGAGGTGTCTTCCCCGCCCCCCCCCCCAAATTCTCAATCTAGTCTATACATTGATGGTCTGTCTTCATGGATTAACCAGCTTGATCAGTCTTAGCATCTAACCCCAGCGAAGATCAGCCAGGGATTGTAATATTGTAATTTTTATAAAACTTTTCAATAAAAAAAAAGGTTGACTCAGCCTTTCATCTTCCCAAGGTCAGTATTATTTATTTATTTATTTATTAATTTAATTTATATACCGCCCTTCTCCCGGGGGACTCAGGGCGGTGAACAGGGCAATACATAAAAACTAGGTACAAAAATAAAAATTATTAAAACATGATTAAACAATGCCCATAAAATTAATACAAATTTAAAATTAAAATCGTTTATAAAAATCCCACCCCGTCCCATCAGGCCAGGCCAGCTTGTTTAAAGAGATGGGTTTTAAGATCGCGCCGGAAGGAGCGGAGATCGGGCGCCATCCGGAGCTCAACTGGAAGATGGTTCCATAAATCCGGTGCACCCACAGAGAACGCTCTCCCCCTGGGGGCCACCAGTCGGCATTCTTTGACCGGTGGCACCCTGAGGAGGCCCTCTCTGTGGGAGCGTACTGGGCGGAGGGAAGTTGACGCCGGCTGCAGGTGCTCCCCAAGGTATTCTGGACCCATGCCATGAAGGGCTTTGTAGGTCATTACCAACACCTTGAACCTCACCCGGAAGACAACTGGCAACCAATGCAGCTCGCGGAGCAAAGGTGTGACATGGGAGTATCGGGAGACTCCCAGTACAACTCTCGCGGCTGCATTCTGTACCAGCTGGAGCCTCCGAGTGGTCTTCAAGGGTAGCCCCATGTAGAGAGCGTTGCAGTAATCAAGACGAGAGGTCACGAGCGCATGAGTGACCGTACATAAGGCATCCCGGTCTAGATAGGGCCGCAACTGGCGCACCAGGCGAACCTGGGCGAAGGCCCCCCTAGTCACAGCTACAATATGGTCTTCTAAGGAGAGTTGTGAATCTAGGAGGACTCCCAAGTTGCGAACCCTATCTACAGGAGGTAATGACTCACCCCCCATAATGAGGGGTGGGATATCCTGAATATCCCGAGATGCCGGTACACACAGCCACTCAGTCTTGTCAGGGTTGAGTCGAAGCCTGTTCCTCCCCATCCAGACCCGGACCGCCTCCAGGCACCGGGACATCACGTCAAGGGCATCACTGGGGTGGTTTGGGGTCGAAATGAAAAGTTGGGTATCATCAGCATATTGATGATACCCAACTCCAAAACCACGAATGATCTCACCCAGCGGTTTCATGTAGATGTTGAACAGGAGAGGCGAGAGGACCGACCCCTGAGGAACTCCACAAGCGAGAGGCCTCGCGGTCGACCTCTGCCCCCCTGCCAACACCGACTGCGAGCGTCCCAGGAGATAGGAGGAGAACCACTGAAGAACCGTGCCTCCCACTCCCAATCCCCTGAGACGCCGCAGCAGGATACCATGGTCGATGGTATCGAAAGCCGCTGAGAGGTCTAATAGGACTAGAACAGAGGAATATCCCCTGTCCCGAGCCCTCCAGAGATCATTCACCAGCGCGACCAAAGTAAAATGAGGAGCCAGATTGTTGGGGGTAATACGCTGACTCTGTAAACTCCTTAGAGAGGGCTGTAAAGAATTATGAAGCAGTATATACCGTAAGTCTAAATGCTATTGCTATCCCTCTTGGCTTGTAAAATACAAGATCACCATATTTGATGTTTTGGGAGAGGACAGGTGGAATGGAGTTTTTTGTATCATTATGTATTATCTTTTATTGGATTAATGTGTTACAGATAACACATCTTTACGAAGTGTGATTATACTTAGTAAACTACAAGCAATGTACAACAAATGTAAATACAGATAGTCCTTGACTAACGACCATTTGTTTAATGATCGTTGGAAGTTACTAGGGCACTGAAAAAAGGGACTTAGCACCGTTTTTCACACCTACAACTCTAGCAGCGTCCCCATGAAATTCGAATGCTTGACAACTGGCATGTATTTATGACAGTTGCAGTGTCCTGGGGGTCACGTGATCACCTTTTGCAACCTCCTGACAAGCAAAGCCAATGGGAAAGCCAAATTCATTTAACAACCAGGTTGCTAAATTAACAACTGCAATGATTTACGTAATAACTGTGGCAAGAAAAAATCGTAAAATGGGGCAAAGCTCGCTTAACAACTGTCTTGCTTAGCAACAGAAATTTTAGACTCAATTGTGGCCGAAAGTTGAGGACTACCTGTAATATACTTTGCGTCGGGTATCATCTACAGCACAGGTGTTAAACTTGATCACTTCGTGTGACATTTGGTGGCGTGTCATGCCGTTTTTTGCCTTTGCGGTGCTGGGTGGGTGTGGCCTGGGTGTGACGCATCCAGCCCGCAGGCCGCCAGTTTAACACTCCCGATCTACAGCCTGGCTGGGGAATTCTGGGAGTTGAAGTCCACATATTTTAAAGTTGCTAAGGTTGAGAAAACTGCTTTAGACCAGGGGTCTCCAAACCTGGCAACTTTTAAGACTTGTGGACTTCAACTCCCAGAATTCCTCAGCCAGCCATGCTATCAGGGCTGGGGGAACTGAAGTCCAAACCTCTTAAAGTTGCCAAGTTTGGAGATCTCTGCTTTAAACAGGTACTTCTCACTGTTCCAAACTTCTTTCTTTCTTCAGTTATCAGCTCCAAAACTTCCAAATCTTTATCTTTCCCTTCTTGTCAAGGATAAGATAATCAACCCTTTAGTTTAGATATAGACGTGATTTTTCTACCCCATTATTATCTTTTATTGGTACTCATTCTCCATTTAAGCACAGATAAATGTTGTTTTGCTTCTTGGTTTGTAAAATCTTCTATTGTTTTTATGGTAGTTTTTATTTAAAAGCAAAACTATGCATATCACTAGTTTTTATTATGTTGCTTTCCATGGGCTTCAATAGACTTTATTTTCTTATTAGCTACCTTGGGATCTGTGTAAAAACAGAGGCAAAAGTAAATAAATAAATAAATAAAATCAGACTATAAAGCTATAAACCACACAATTAAAACAAATGGAATAAATATCAGGCAATGAAAATTCATTCTCAGAGTGAGGTTTCAGTTTTGATCAAGGACAGTTATTGAGGCAATAAAATCTGTTTCTAATGGATTCTCAGGCTGAGCTCACAGGAAAAGAAAATGTTAATAAAGGAAGTAAACAGCTCTACTTTTTCTGAATTATGAATACTAATAAAATGATGGCTTTGTCAATTTAGATGGCAGTAACAGTAGCTCTGAGCCTGAATTCATCATTCAGCTATTGAGAGACAAAATTATGGTCTGAAGACGAGATCAGAATAGAGAATAACAGAGTGGGAAGGGACCTTGGAGGTCTTCTAGTCCAACCCCATGCTCAGGCAGGAAACCCTGTACCATTTCAGACAAATGGTTATCCAATATCTTCTTCAAAACCTCCACTGTTGGAGCACCCACAATTTCTGGAAGCAAGTTTTTCCACTGACTAATCGTTCTAACTGTCAGGAAGTTTCTCCTTAGTTCTAGGTTGCTTCTCTCCTTGACTAGTTTCCATCCGTTGCTTCTTGTCCTGCCTTCAGATGTTTTGGAGAATAGGTTGACCCCCTCTTCTTTGTGGCAGCCCCTCAAATATTGGAACACTGCTATCATGTCACCCCCAGTCCTTCTTTTCATTAAATTAGACATATTCAATCAAGGTCCAATACCGCCGCCACCATTTCAGTGTTTATCCAATTTTAATGATCACAGGCAAGGCAACCAAATTCTTCTGGGTGAAAAGCTGGATTTGGCCAGGGATTGTCATGGCAGTCACTTGTATTGTATTGGTTATTGTATTGTAGTGGTTATTGCAGTGATAGTGAACCTTTTAGAGACCGAGTGCCCAAATTGCAACCCAAAACCCACTTATGTATCGTTGGGTGCCGAGTGGGTGTGGCCCATTGGGTGGGTGTGGCCCATTGGGTGGGCGTGGCTGCGGTGGTAACAGCAGACTGGGTGGAACTAAAAAGTTCCATCAATCAATTCCAACTTTGTGAGATCTTTTTTTTCCCGCGAGAAGTTGAAATTGATTGTTTGAAACTTTTTCCTTTTTTTTGCAAACGGCGGTTGAGGCCTAAAGCGAAAAGGTTTTATAAAACCCAGCTGAAGGCCTAGGACTGGGGCGACGGCGCGCGTGCCCACAGAGAGGGCTCTGCATGCCCCCCCTGTGGCACGCGTGCCATAGGTTCGCCACCACGGGGTTATTGTATTGTATTGGTTATTGTATTGGTTATTGTATTGTATTGTACTGTATTGTATCCTGCCTTTATTATTTTTACAAATAACTCAAGGTGGCAAACATATCCAACACATCTTCATTTTCCTATTTCCCCCACAAAAAACGACCCTGTGAGGTGGGTTGGGCTGAAAGAGAAGGACTGGCCCAAGGTCACCCAGTTGGTTAGCATGACTAAGGCAGGATTAGAACTCGTGGTTTCCTGCTTTCTAGCCTGGTGCCTTAACCATTAAACCAAACTGGTTCTCATTCTCTTAAAAAAATGGCAGCAACCAGGATGAAGACTATATCTCATTTCAATCACATTTGCCTTTCATTAACATGGCTTATATTTGATATGTTTGTTTTTCTGGCATCTCTCCTCTTTTTGTGACATTAGAAATTACAACTTGATAATAACTTCTGGATGTTGGGAAGGGCATACTCACAGCTGCCTGGGACCAATGGTTACTTTATGGAGGGCCATCTCTGTGGGCTGGAAACTTCTAGAAGACCTGAAGATGGTAGCATAAAGTTATATTTCTATATCTCTTTGCTGCCATCTTACCACCAACTAGATTATTTTAGCAACAGATCAGTAGCTGTAGTTTAGGCCAGGGGTCTTCAAACCTGGCCCTTTTATGACTTGTGGGCTTCAACTCCCAGAATTCCTCAGCCAGCGTGCCTGGAATTCTGGGAGTTGAAATCCACAAGTCATAAAAGGGCCAAGTTTGAAGGCCCCTGTTTTTAGGGCAATGTAATACAAGTAGTCCTCCACTTACACCCATTAATTTAGTGACGGTTTGAAGTTACAACAGCACTGAAAAAAGTGACTTATGACTGGTTTTCACACTGTTGCAGCATCCCCATGATTAAAATTTGGATGCTTGGCAACTGGCATGTATTTATGACAGATGCGATCACCATTTGTAACCTTCTGACAAGCAAAGTCATTGGGGGAAGCCAGATTTGCTTAATGACCAAATGAGTCACTTAACAACTGCAGTGATTCACTTAACAAGTGTGGCATAAAGGTCATAAAATGGTGCAAAATTCACCTAACAACTGTCTTGTTTAGCAATGAAAATTTGGGGCAGCATTTTCATTGTAAGTTGAGGACTACCTATATGAGGGGGTCTTCAAACTTGGCCCTTTTATGACTCGTGGACTTCAACTCCCAGAATTCCTCAGCCAGACACACTGGCTGAGGAATTCTGGGAGTTAAAGTCCACGAGTCATAAAAGGGCCAAGTTTGAAGACCCCTGTCCTATGTCAACAAAACCATTTGGAGGCAGAAGAAGCAGCTTTCTCCCTATAATACCTACAGATGGAGACTGGCAAAGCTTTAAAGCAAAGTCTGGAAGGATTCAAATCCAAATTTAAGTGGGGTGCACCCAAAGGAATTGCAAAATTCTTCTATTTGTTATGCCGCAGAAAAGCTTCTCGGTATAACATTTGAAGGAAGCCTTGCTCTCCACTTTTTATTTTCCTTTTCTTGCAGCAGGGATGCCATGCTTTAATCATAAAAATGAGGCTTTAATCTTGAAGAAATCATCTTGACCAGCATTTAATGACTAGTCTGGTAGTTAACAACCTGAGGCAGAGCCTGGAGCTATTAAAGCTCTGAAGGGAAAAAAAACCATAATTAACTGGATTCAGCTGAGGCCTAGTTTTTGAGGAACTAGCAAAAAAAACAGTATCAAAGGATATTTATCTCTTTGTAGGTTTCCAATCCACAATAGATCTCAGGCTAAGCCTGGCTTATAAAAGAAAAATGCCCCATGTGAGTTTGCCAACTGACCAGCACAAGCCAGCTTCTCTTGCTCTTGCACTTTTGAAAATAAATTGATCTCCTCATTTCCTCAGGGGAAGATTTTCAAAGGTGATGTCCATCTGCACAGTTTCTTTCTGTTATCAAACAGTTAGAATAATAATAATAATAATAATAATAATAATAATAATAATAATAATAATAATAATAATAATAATAATAATAATATATAAGTTGGAAGGGACCTTGGAGGTCATCTAGTCCAACCCCCTGCTCAGGCAGGAAACCCTATACCATTTCAGGCAAATGGCTGTCCAGTCTCTTCTTAAAAACCTCCAGTGTTGGAGCATTCACCACCTCTGGAGGCAGGTTGTTCCACCGGTTAATTGTTCTAACTGTCAGGAAGTTTCTCCTTAGTTCTAGGTTGCTTCTCTCCTTGACTAGTTTCCATCCGTTGCTTCTTGTCCTGCTTTCAGGTGCTTAGTTCTGTTTTTTTTAAAAAAAACACGGATGGGTTAATTCAGACCTTGAATGGACAATAAGTTGAGGCCATATGACAGACACTCTTGGATTTGAGGGTTAAAGTAATTGGTAACTTAACAGAGTCCTTAACAAGCTTTAAAGCAGGGGTCTTCAAACTTGGCCCTTTTATGACTTGTGGACTTCAACTCCCAGAATTCCTTAGCCAGGCACGCTGGCTGAGTAATTCTGGGAATTGAAGTCCACGAGTCATAAAAGGGTTAAGCTTGAAGACCCCTGCTTTAAACTGAGTTCCCCTAATAGTTCCTCAATCGCATGTTCTCAAGTTCACACATTTGGAGAATGAACGAATGATAGAGTTCAGGAGGCTCCATTGAAATAAGCAAATTTATTTATTTATTTATTTATTTATTTATTTAGTTATATTTATATACCGCCCTATTCCCTGAGGACTCAGGGCGGTTTACAGGGAATTAAAAATCCAAAATACAAAAATTAAGAACCAAATTAAAAAATATTAAATTAACCCTGTAGTCAGTTAAAAAGAACCCCAAATTAAAAATTCCTCCTCAGTCTGGGCCCGAGAGCTCGAAGAGCCAGGTCTTCAGGCCCCGGCGGAATGATCGAAGGTCGGGGGCAGTTCTCAGCTCCACCGGCAGCTGGTTCCAGAGGGCAGGCGCTCCCACCGAGAAGGCCCTATCCCTGGGTGTCACCCGCCGGCAGTCTCTTACCGGCGGGACCCTGAGCAGACCCTCCCTGTGGGAGCGCACTGGGCGAAGGGCATTTGATGCCGGCAGCAGGTGTTCCCTCAGATATCCCGGACCCAGGCCATATAGGGCTTTATAGGTGATAACCAGCACCTTGAATTTCACCCGGAGGGCAACCGGAAGCCAATGCAGCTCACGGAGTAGAGGTGTTACATGGGAGTATTGGGAAACCCCCATTACAACTCGCGCGGCCGCATTCTGCACCAGTTGAAGCCTCCGAGTGGTCTTCAAGGGCAGCCCCATGTAGAGAGCGTTACAGTAGTCCAAACGGGAGGTCACAAGCGCATGAGTAACTGTGCGTAGGGCGTCTCGGTCCAGATAGGGACGCAACTGGCGCACCAGGCGAACCTGGGCAAAAGCCCCCCTGGTCACGGCTCCTATATGGTCTTCGAAATTGAGCCGTGAATCCAGGAGGACGCCCAAGTTGCGAGCCCTATCGACGGGGGGTAACACCTCACCCCCCATCATTAAAGATTTACCCACCTTCCCCCATTTACCCACCTTCCCCCATTTCATGTAAGAATCTAAAATAAAATACAATATGTGGGAAAGATTTGGGAAGATGGGACAATGAGATGCTGTCCAGGAAACAATCAGAGAAGAGACAACATAGCCCAGAGCTGTTTAATGGATGGGGCAAGAAGCTCTGAAGGGACCCTCCCTAACCTCTCCAGCTGTATAGGAGATGGCGGGAGAATTGTACTCTCAAACTTGCAAGATTCTGTTAATGTAGCTTTACAACCAAGTATAATTAGCTTCTCTGGTTGTGTTTCCTGTCAGGTCAACCAGATAAGGTTGACAGTATTCAAGATAAGTGGCTGTCTATAAAGGAGAATATCTGTAGCTCAGGGTTGACATGAGGGTCCTCGGTGCTCTCTGAGCTTGGCTGTTTTCCTGCAGACATGTCATTACCCAAACTAAGTAACGAGGGGTGACATGATAGCAGTGCCCCAATATCTCAGGGGCTGCCCCAAAGAAGAGGGAGTCAAGCTATTCTCCAAAGTACCTGAAGGCAGGACAAGAAGCAACGGATGGAAACTAACCAAAGAGAGAAGCAACCTAGAACTAAGGAGAAATTTCCCGACAGTTAGAACAATTAATCAGTGGAACAACCTGCCTCCAGAAGCTGCGAATGCTCCAACAGCGGAAGTTTTTAAGAAAAAACTGGGCAGACATTTGTCTGAAATGGTAGGGTTTCCTGCCTGAGCAGGGGGGGTTGGACTAGATGACCTCCAAGGCCCCTTCCAATGTTATTATTATTGCTGTTGTTCTTCTTCTTATTGTTGTTGTTACATCATCAGTGCTAGTAGGGAATGGGATTTGTTCTCAATTTATATTCTAGTGGCTGTCAGTGTTGATGGGAATGATCTTGGTGGTTATTTGGTTGGACCAAGAGCACTCCCGCCAACACTGACAGGGGAAGCCACTAGAACAGGGGTGTCAAACTGCCGGCCCACAGGCCGGACGTGTCACGAGGAAACTGCGCCCACCCCGTTGCCAGCAATGGGGAAAAAGTTCCCAATATGTCGCACGACGTCACGTGATGTCGCGAATTTGACATGTCTGCACTAGAATATAAACCGAAAGCAAAGCTCATTCCTTACTAGCACTGATGGTGTTACCTAGTTTGGTTAATGAGATGTCTGCAAGAAAACAACCAGGCTCAGAGAGTACCAAGGATCCATCACGTCTAGTTTTCATTTGAAAACATCCAGAAGCCCACAATGTTTCTAAATGATTGCTTCCATCACTGAATGGCTTTCGTCATTAGGATTTCCCCCCCCCCACACACACACACTAATATTCAATTGGAATTTGTTTCTTTACAACTTAAGACATTTATTCCATGCTCTGCCTATGGCAGGGGTAGGCAACCTCGGCTCTTTTATGACTCATGGACTTCAACTCCCAGAATTCCTGAGTCAGCATAGCTGGGAGTTGAAGTCCATGAGTCATAAAAGAGCCGAGGTTGCCTACCCCTGGCCTATGGCATGAGGTCAAATCTTGGCTTAATCCCATGGGACATCCTTTCAGGTATTTGACGAGGGCAATTATATCCCAACCCTCACCTTTTCAAAACTGAACTTCCCTAGTTGACTCAGTCCTCACAGGTCATAAAATGGGGCAAAGCTCACTTAATAAATGTCTTGCTTAGTCACAGAAATTCTGGGCTCAATTGTGGTCGTAAGTTGAGGACTAATTATCTGTGTAAATGGGAAGCTGCATATATTTTATACCGGGTTGTATGACCAGGAATTGGGAAGGAAGGGCCTTAAAATGCAGAAACGGCATCTTGCGTCATTGCCTCTTTGGAGATACTGGGAGAATTTATCCAGAATGCTTTTCACCACAGCCCCAAGCTGGATCTGGCCCATGACCTGGTTTTGCTAGCTTCTTTTCCCAGCCTCACTATACCAAATTGGGTCTCATTCTGTTCAATTACCAGAGAGTTATTTTGCTGGCAGACAAACTTCCAAGCTCCTCGACAGCTTTTCTTCCTAATGTTCTGTGGGATTGGCAAAATGGTCATTAATACACCTAGTCCTTATGATCACTTGTTTAGCAAGTGTCCGAAGGTACAATATAACTGAAAAAAAGTAAATTATAATTGCTTCTTGCAGTTATGAACTGTCGTAGAATTTCCACAGTCATGTGATCGAAATCTAGGTGCTTTGCAACCAGCACAATAATCGCAACTACAACATCCCAGAGTCGTGTAATTGCATTTCTGAACTTCCCAGCTGGCCTCTGACAAGCAACGTCAATGGGGGAAGCCAGATGTGCTTAAAAACCTCGTGATTGATTAACAACCGTAGCGATTCACTTAGCAACCCTGGTAAAAAGGGTCATAAAATTGGATGTGGCTCAGTTAAGCCTTTCTCAACAATGGAAATTTGGGCCTCAATTGTGATTGTAAGTTGTGGACTATCTATAGTGTCCACTTAAGTGCTGACCAGCTCAAGGTTGACTCAGCCTTCCATCCTTCCGAAGTTGGTAAAATGAGGTCCCAGATAGTTGGGGGTCAATACGCTAACTCTGTAAACTGCTTAGAAGGGGTGGTAAAGCACTTTGAAGCGGTATATAAGTGTAAGTGCTATTTTCTATTGCTATTAAGTGTTTTCTGGTGTAATAACTCCAGGTGTATGAAGTGGGTTAGTGGGTCTTTCTTTGCATAGTGTCTCATTCTCTGGGTGATGATTTGCCTTCCTCAATGAAGGAAATGCATTAACTCTGTGACCCAACATAATACTACCATTGGTACATCTCTTTCTAACTTCAATTCAATTCAATAATATTTATTCAGTCAACGACCAGCAAGAATTTTTTTAAAAAGCAAATTGAAGCAAATAAATGCAGTAATATACAGCAACAATAATAATATGCAAACAATTAGGAGAATAAATCACAAAATATAGCATTTGCTCCTCTATTATTATAGCTCTTTGTATAAGAAACCACAGAACTGGGAATTTAGACTGGGAAAAGGAGGACAGAACAGAACAGAACAGAACAGAATAAATGTTATGGAATGGAATGGAATAGAATAGAATAGAATAGAATAGAATAGAATAGAATAGAATAGAATAGAATAGAATAGAATAGAATAGAATAGAATAGAATAGAATAGAATAGAATAGAATAGAATAGAATAATAACTTTATTGTCACTTTGAATATACACTAATGGCATACATTAAAATGAAATTTCATTGCATACAGCTCTCAAAAGGTCACCACCTCCCATATACACTACATAAATATGACAAAAATAAATAAATAAGTGAAGAATTATGCATATACCCACATTTTTAACATTTAACATTTTTCCCTGTGTCATTTTCACACCTATTTTCACCATGAAGTCATTAGATCTCAAAGTCTGCCAAAGTTAATAGCAAGTTTTTTTAGGAGATTTACTATTTCATCCATCCCACCCTAAGCCCCAGGCAATTGTGAAGAAAATAAATCTAAAGCCATAGAGACAAGAGTAGGGCAGGGGACGGGGGCCGTCATTACGCAGATCTGGAGATAATGAAGATTATACCTCAATATTGGGATTACAATGTTACTTGTTGATTTCAATAAAAGTAGATAGAGACCTTTTTATATCAGGGACACGGCTAAGCTATCAGAATGAAGTAATCTCCTAGGAATTATTCATTCAACTCAGCATCATTATTATTATGATTATTTTCTGGGGGGCGGGATGGCTGATGAACTGGAAAACTCCAAGATAGCCTGGATTTAATTTGTAATCTTAATTTTCATATCAATTGGCACAGGGGAGAGGATGAAATGTGGGACAGGGATAAGAACTGGGGGGATTCTTCTCCCCTAGCAACATGGAAACAATGAGAAGAGAAAAAAAGATGAACATTGACATTCCAGGCACATAATAGCCTATCCAAGCCAGTCTCTCCTTCCGATCCATGTGCCTCCTCCCTTACATCAATCTATCATTACCCCCATTCAAAATATATATTTAACAGCCCTACAAGAGCTGGAAGAGATAATATTAGCACATTTTCCGTGTCTCCATCTCCTTGGAGGGTGACCTACCATAAATCTCAAACCTTTTCTTGAGACACTGTAATGCTGGTCCTATCGTTAGACATAGTATCTTGTACGTAGCACAGCTAAAATGAATGAAGAACGCTCGCAGGAATTGGGTATGTCTAGGCTAATGAAAAGGAGAATAGGGGGGACATGATAGGACTGTTCCAATGTTTGAGGTGCTCCTACAAAGACAAGGGGATCAAACTATTTTCCAAAGCACCAATAGGCAAAATAAGAAAAAATGGTTGGAAATTAACTAAGGAGAGAGGCAACCTAGAAATTGAAAGAAATTTCCTAACAGTGAGGACAATTAACAAGTGGAACCATTTGCCCTCAGAAGTTGTGGGTGCTGTATCTCTGGAGGCTTTCAAAAAGAGACTGGACAACCATTTGTCTGAAATGATATAGGATCTCCTGCTCGAGCAGGGGGTTGGACTAGAAGACCACCGAGGTCCCTTCCAACTCTATTAACCTATGTTTTTTGTTCGTCTCCCTCAGGCCATTTTAAGTGTCATGAAATGGTAATACATGTTTAACTATTTAGTTTATAGTGGTCCTACCTGGGAAGAATAGAATAGAATAGAATAGAGTACAGTAGAGTAGAGTACGGAACTTACGACCATTTGTTGAGTGACCGTTTGAAGTTGCTTAGACTGTTTTCCCCATTTACAGCCGTTGCAGCATCCCCATGGTCTCATGATCAAAATTCAGATACTTGGCTACTAGTTCATATTTATGATGGTTGCAGTGTGCCGGGGTCATGTGACCTTTTGCTACCTTCTGACAAGCAAAGTCAATGGGGAAGCCAGATTCACTTAACAACAATGGCAAGAACGGGTTGTAAAATGGGGCAAAACTCACTTAAGAAATATCTCACTTAGCCACAGATGTTTTGGGCTCAATTGTGGTCATAAGTCAAGGACAACCTGTACTAGTAAAATCACCACAAGCGTTAAAAATTCTCTGAAAGAGAATGGACCAACTGAATTAAGGTGATTCTGGGCTAACGGTTCCTGATTTTCCCAATTAATGTTTTTCTATTTCCCCTCATGGTTATGAAGACTGAAACAGACCACTGCTACTATTATCATTCCTCAAGGAAAGGTCTCTTATCTTACACCCAACTGGATTTATTGGGGCAAAACAAGGGAGTAAACCATCGTTTGTATAAATAACACAGTCAAACAAAAATAGCTCCAGAGGTGACCCATTAAATCAATCAGTGAGTCAGCAAATGAGAAATGGGCATGAGACCTCCTCAACAACCCTCACTAGACCAGAACTGTCATTTTAGGTCCTTGGTGGCACAACAGTTGTAACCCAGGCTTCCTGAATTTCTCCATACCTGTCTGGAAAAACAACTTTCATTCAACTCAGAAATGACCAGGCAGAAATAGGAAAGGATCTTGGCCCTTTCTATAGTTATTATAAGAGATAATAAGTGAATGTCTTAGATTGGAGTTTGAAATGCAAACCCAGGACTATGAAACTGGACAGGATTTGGGAAGAAAAGAAAGCATTATGGGAGACAATGCATGATTGGCAACAGTCTTCTAGCAGAGAATGGATAGACCTCTGTTGAAGTTGTTCTAGCTCTGTTTTGCTGTATTGAATAGAAAATTATCAGCTAAGCTCTTCCAACTGTGTGACATTCTATGGCACGTGGAATATAATTTTTTGAATTGTCAGGCACGAGCAATCAGAGCCACATGTGAAGAGTTCAATTAGCTATTTTATTGCTCGTGGCTATAACACAGGAATCTTCTTAAACTGCCAGCTTGCATGTAGGCCACACTAGATAAGGTTCAATTGCATTTGTTGAGGGGGAAGGGGTTGCTTTTTTGTGTCTACTTAGAGATTCCAGACTAATTCCCCATTTGACCCCTCCCTCTGTCTTGGCCAGTCCTTTTCCAACAGAATAGACACATAAGCTATAGAATCTCTTCTCCATCTCTGAAATGTCAGCACCGAAGTAAGGGTGAGGTTTGACTGAGAGAGGTCAACTTTGGAAGACCACCTAGTCAGAAATATTGTATCAGGTGCAAGAACTCAGGAACCAGGGCTATGCAAATGAATATAAGTTTATTCCGTGCTATCTCTAAACAGGAATCTGATCTACTAATGATCAAAGCAAATTGGCAGTAAATAAAGAGTCAGTGGAATTCAAAGAGTGCTGGACTTAGATCTTGTATGGATATGAAGGGATGCCAAACTAATGACATACCTGACGCCTCCCTCAGGCTTAGCCTGGTCATCTATATCTTGGTTCCTACTAAATTAAGAAATCTTCCACCTATTTACACTGGCCTGTCAAGGTTCCAACTGATGAACCTGTGAGATACAGAATAAATGTACATGTTGTAATTTTCCATTTCTGCTTAAAGAATAGGCATGTAGAGACACTTAGCTAAGGTACTTTTAGGAAAGGAGATGTAGTAAGCTGGAGGAAAAGAGAGGGACTATATACACTGATTCAAAACATACTTTTAGGATAGTGCACTCTATTGTAGAATATTACTCAATTTATATAATTTATATAACTGCCTAGAGTTAGTATTTTAAAGTATAATTATGAACGAAAGTGTAGCCATGTTTAACTGAAGCATGAACTCTGTCACATACATAGCTTCTAGATGAAAAGCAGGCATTCTTATAGATAAACAAGGGAAGATATAAATCCTTTTTAATTGCAATTATCCAGTTTAGGTAGAGAGGCACACCTTGTAGATAAGTAACCTCCTGAGTTAGCAGGATGTTGCAAATCATGCCACAGGCAAGGAAGGAGAGATAAGGCAGAAACAAAAGGGGGTTTTGATCTAATAATTGGAGGGCCTGGTTGCTAGGCTGTCAGAAAGCATGTGACCAGACTGAACCTATCAACTGGGGTCTGGAAAAGAAGGATGTGGCGTATTCTGCAGGACAGGTTATAAAAGTTTATGCTGAACCTGATTCAAGTGTGGTCTCTGGGATTTGCAATTACCAAGAGATCCACCAGCCTTTGCCAACACTTCATTAAAAAACTTGCTTTGTTTTCCAACACCTTTAGAGTTGAATTTTTATTCCTCACAAACCCAACGAAGTAAGCACAGCTGAGACAATCCAATCTCTAAGGCAAAACTTTATTGAGTACATCATTTTGGCACAGGTGAAAGTGAAACCAGCTCTGGTTAATTCCTGCCGAACTCACTATATTAAAAGCATAGAAGTTTCCCTCACCCTATTAGTGCAGGTCACATTATCCAATGGTCAGTCAGATAATTATTATGAGAGAATGTTCTCAGTAAACAACTACTGAGCATCCTTGGTTCTCATGGACTGGCATCTTGGTATCTGGGGTCTGCAGTCCATTCTCCCTTCCCCTCCACAGGCAAACTAAGAAGCAATAAGGGTTGAAACAGCACAGGCAGTCTTCGAGCTTGGTGCTTCCTTTGTATTATTATTATTATTATTCTCTCCCTTAATCTTTAAAGTCATGAAGATACTGGAATGCCTAGCAAGCCCCAACTCCAACCAATAACTGAGAAGATTTGAAAATTATTTCCTTCCTTTCCCCGCACAATAGTTGTTGTGTTTTTTAAAAAAAAAATCACAAAACACAGGTTAATCCTGGCTTTTAAAAAGATATAAGCAATATAGAATCTTGTCAAACTTTCCACACATGCCAGGGAACAGAATCAAAGCAACACACATATAATCTTGTAAAATGACAGAAATTTCTGATCAAAGTTGAGCAGGTAAATCAAAGCTGAAATGAATGGATTAGAACAGGAAGATTGCTATAACATTCTCTCTCTTTTTTATATTTATATTTATATTTATATATTTTATTATTATTATTATTATTATTATTATTATTATTATTATTATTATTATTATTATTATTATTATTATTATTATTATTATTATTATTATTATTATTGAGACAGAAGCAGATTTTACTCGAACATACTTCCTAATTCCCATCTGGAAAGACATTATTCTGGGAATGAACAGGTCTGTGGAGAATATTTTATAATGACAGCTGCAAAGTTGAAAAACTACAACGGGAACAGGCTTAATCTGTCATTCAGCAAAAGTGCTTTGTGTGCATTTGTGATTGTGCTGATGAAAAGAGGATTCAGCCTGTTTTTCAATTGATCGGGATAACACTTTAAAAGCAATGCCTTCTGGTTTGGACACCCAGCACACCGAATCAATGGCAGCGCATGCGAATAACACCCTGAATGGGATTGGTCAAAAACATAAATGTGGGTTCTGTGTCCAAATCCACCAAATAAATATAACACTGAGATTACAAAAACATTTTTTTCCCCATTATGGATGACATTGGGCTCTAGGAGAGCATGGGGAAAAAAATCTAAGGTTCTCATCTTAAATAGATGCATTAAAAGTTGGGATCAGCCATGAATTTTGGTGAGAGTGAACTGGTGGGACATATAAAGCATCACGCAGAAGCACTTACGTTCAAAGGCATTCTGAAGAACCAAAACACCCAGCATAGTGTTTTCTGCAATTCCAGCACAGTTCCAGTACAGGATCACATTATTTAGAAAATTAGGATCTATTTTTTAAACAAATTTATATAACTGTCCAGATGACTTACAAAATTAAAAAATTAAAAATAAAAATCCATCATATAATAAAACCCATTTTAAAAAAACCCTCCACCACCCCCAAAGGCAGCAACAACACAGTCACGTCAGCTAAACAACAACAACAACAATAATAATAATAATAATAATAATAATAATAATAATAATAATAATAATAATAATAATAATAATAATAATGTTGGGAGGGACCTTGGAGGTCATCTAGTCCAACCCCCTGCTCAGGCAGGAAACCCTCTACCATTTCAGACAAATGGATGTCCAGTCTGTTCTTAAAAACTTCCAGGGTTGGAATATTCACAACTTCTGGAGGCAGGTTGTTCCACTGGTTAATTGTTCTAACTGTCAGGAAGTTTCTCCATAGTTCTAGGTTGCTTCTCTCTTTGGTTAGTTTCCAACTTGATCAGCTCTGTCTCCGTTTGAGGCTTGCTTGTAAAACCATGTTTTTAAAGCCTTTCAGAAAAGCAGCTGGGGGGTGGGGGGTGGGCAACCATACCTCCAGGGCAATGATATTCTATATCAGTGATGGCGAACCTTTTAGAGACCAAGTGGCCAAACTGCAACCCAAAACCCACTTACGTATCGTCGGGTGCCGGGTAGGCGTGGCCAATTGACTGGATGTGGCCAATTGGCTAGGTGTGGCCTATTGGGCATGGCTGGGGTGGTAACGGCCAACTGGGTGGGACTAAAAAGTTCACTCAATCAATTCCAACTTTGCGAGATCTTTTTTTTTCCCCGCGAGAAGTTGAAATTGATTGGATTATTTTTTATTTTGCACACAGCGGCAGAGGCCTAAAGCAAAAAAGTTTTATAAAACCCAGCTGAAGGCCTAGGACTGGGGCGACTGCGTGCGTGCCCACAGAGAGGGCTCTGCGTGCCACCTGCGGCACCCGTGCCATAGGTTCACCACCACGGTTCTATATAGAAAGGGGCCACCGCCAAAAAGGCCCTTTTTCATAATCCTAAAGGTAAAAGGTAAAGGTAAAGGTTCCCCCGCACATGCGTGCTAGTCGTTTCCGACTCTAGGGGCCGGTGCTCATCTCCGTTTCAAAGCCGAAGAGCCAGCGCTTGTCCGAGGACGTCTCCGTGGTCATGTGGCCAGCATGTCTAGACGCCAAAGGCGCACGGAACGCTGTTACCTTCCCACCGGAGTGGTCCCTATTTTTCTACTTGCATTTTTACGTGCTTTCGAACTGCTAGGTTGGCAGAAGCTGGGACGAGTAACAGGCGCTCACTCTGCTACGCGGCACTCGGGATTCGACCCGCCAAACTGCCGACCTTCTGATCAACAAGCTCAGTGTCCTAACCCACTGAGCCACCGCGTCCCTTTTCATAATCCTACCAGATGATAATCCCTAATTGATGGGACCTGTAACAACTCCTGCTTTAAATCTATGAACAAAAATGACAACTGCAATCACAAACATTAGTGATCGTACTGGAAATCAAGTCATATTTCCTTTGTCTTCTAAAGAGATCATTCACTGATACTCACCTTTGAAAGAAATGATATTTGTTATTTTTTAAATCCCAGCCGATCCTCTAGTTGTTAAATGCTAAATTACATTTTTTTAAAAAAAAAAAAGTTGAAGACGAATATCTGTGCAGGAATAAACAGCGCCAGTGCTGTACCTTGTTCAACCAGAGATATGTTTATATTTATTAATGTCTAATGAAATTTACTGTAGCTCCTAATTTGCAGCCTTCCCCAGTTACGGATCATGCTGTATAATTTATGCTCATACAAAAAAAACTTGGACCTCATAAATTTGATCCATTTCATAATTTAGAGTTAAATTTCTTCTTTTAATGAAAGAGAAGTTAATGTGACAGTTACTAATGCTATTTTAGTGCGTTTAAAATTACCGCATTATGATAAAACAGTATTTAAGAGTTGTTTTTTAAAAAATGTATATTTCAGCTCAAAATGAAACTTTAACGGCTTTAATTTTGGGGGGGGGTTGTCTGACACTGAATTTCAAGGCATTGTAGTGTCAATTGGAAAAATTATTCCCATTAAGATGTCTCGTATAATGGAATGCAGGACTGGAAAACTCTAAAGAGCAAAGTCTCATGAATGTGTGAATCTACCCAAATTATAGTCAAGCATTTCTATTGCCATGACATATGTTATCTTCATATTCCATAAAAACAGAATCAACATTACACATTTGTGTAATGCCCAAGTACAGTGTTGTGATTCAGGGTCAGCCTGTGGGTTCGGCAGTTGGGTCGGATGACTCAGAGGAGGAGGGGGGTGTTGAAGACCTTGCTGAGGGGGTTGAAGATCTTGCTGATGATAGCCCTCAGCCAGGCCCCTCCCACTTGGTCACCACGGAGACCCAGCTGTGTGAGCCTGACAGTGTGGATGAAGATGACCCACAGCTGGCCCTGTTCAAGGATGCCCGACGCAGGAGGCAGTCAATTAGGAGTAAACAGAGGAAGGCAATGGGGCTTCTCGGAAGGAGGCAGAGAGAGGCCACGCCCTGAACTCTATGTAAGGGGAATGTCTGGGAGGGCTGGTTTGCTGAAGGCAACCGCTCGGATGGTTCATGTTTCTTAAAGCTCCTGTTTCTTGGTTCGTGTCTTGTTTGTTTTTGTAGCTATAAATTTGGCAGGCGTATTCCAGCCTCTTGCCGGTTGTAAAGGGGTTGTCCCTGCCTTTTCTGCAGGGCCGGTAGCAGGCTGGTACAGAACATACAGGTAGTTCTAATTGAAGCCCACAATTGAGCCCAATTGACAGTTGTTAAGTGAGTTTTGCCCCATTTTATGACCTTTCTTGCCACAGTTGTTCACTGCAATTATCAAATTAGTAATACAGTTGTTAAGTGAATTTGGCTTCCCCATTGACTTTCCTTGTCAGAAGGTTGCTAAAGATGAACCACACTTAGAATTTTGCATCCAGTTTTGGTCGCCACAATAAAAAAAAAGATGTTGAGACTCTAGAAAGAGTGCAGAGAAGAGCAGCAAAGAAGATCAGGGGACTGGAGGCTAAAACATATGAGGAACGGTTGCAGGAATTGGGCATGTCTAGTCTAGTGAAAAGAAGGACTGGGGGGGTGACATGATAATAGTCTTCTAATATTTCAGGGGCTGCCCCAAAGAAGAGAATGGTCAACTTATTCTCCAAAGCACCCAAAGGCAGGACAAGAAGCAACGGATAGAAACAAATCATGGAGAGAAGCAACCTAGAACTAAGAAAATTTTTCCTGACAGTTAGAACAGGGGTCTTCAAACTTGGCCCTTTTATGACTTGTGGACTTCAACTCCCAGAATTCGTCAGCCAGTGTGCCTGGCTGAGGAATTCTGGGAGTTGAAGTCCACAAGTCATAAAAGGGCCAAGTTTGAAGACCCCCGAGTTAGAACAAGGAATCGGTGCAACGACTTGCCTCCAGAAGTTGTAACTGCTCCAACACTGGAGGTTTTAAAGAAAAGATTGGACAACCACTTATCTGAAATGGTGTAGGATTTCCTGCCTGAGCAGGGGTTGGACTAGAAGACCTCCAAGGTCTCTTCCAACACTGTTATTCTGTTAACCTACAAGCTGGTTTTCAGAAGGAATCCTTCTGCTGTCCCAAAGGAGGGGCAGAAATTCTCCCACTCCAGTTATTGGCAAGGCCTCGCCTGATCTGCATGGACTGTCCTTGGCTTCACCTAAACCTTTTTACCGCAAAGCCCGGAAGGTTCCATATGCCTTTCTGAGCCACCAGGCGCCACCAAGAAGCCAACTAGGACATTTGAAGGTGAGGCGTGCTGTCACTTGATGAACAAAAATGGAAGGTGGGAGGTGCTCAGGCAACCGAAGCCTCGGCCTTGATAACTTCTGATGGTGACCAGGTGGGGTGTGTTATCTTAATAGTCTGGAGCGCTTGTGAATTATTTCCTGATAGATGTAAACAGCTGTTATTCTTGGTAATGGAAAGCAATTAGAAACATCTGCACTCTTGGCTATGAGTAATGCACGCTCCCCTCAGGCTCCCAAGTGCCAATTGGAAATAATAACTACATCATAAGGATGGGGCTGGCAAAGGTACCTTGCATTCTGGACCCATGATTCGTGGTCAGCTGTGAAGAGCAAGTGGTGAAGAGCAGAAGGGAGAGGCAGCCCTTTTCCCAAGAAGAACAAAAAATTGTCAGCCCCAAAATGTTTCTCCCCTCACGAGGAACAGCATCACTGAAGTCAAATGTATAGGTCACGGGTCTTCAAACCTGGCCCTTTTATGACTTGTGGACTTCAACTCCCAGAATCCCTCAGCCAGCATGCCTGGCTAAGGAATTCTGGGAGCTGAAGTCCACAAGTCATAAAAGGGCCAGGTTTGAAGAGCCCCTGATCTAGTATGACCTAAAGCTTGTTAAATCCAAGTCTTTCTGCAGCCATGCAAGATTTCACTGTTCTGCAGGTAGTCCTTAACTTATGACCATTCATTTAGTGATCGAAGTTACAACAGCACTAAACCAAGTGAATTATGGCCGTTTTTCACACTTACAACCGTTGCAGCATCCCCATGGTCACGTGATCAAAATTCAAATGCCTGGCAGCTGACTCATATTTATGACCGTTGCAGCATCCCCGGGGGTCATGTGATCCCCTTTTGCAACCTCCTGACAAGCAAAGTCAATGGGAGAAGCCAGATTCACTTAACAGCCGTCTTACTAACTTAACAATTGTGGTGATTCACTTAACCATTGTGGCAAGAAAACTCGTAAAATGGGGCAAGCCTGTCTCACTTAGCAACTTACTTAGCAAAACCTGTCTCACAGGAACAACATTTGGGGCTCAGCTGTGGTCTTAGGTCGAGGGCTATGTATTATGTGGAAAGTTTGAAGGTTTTGTGACAAAGCCACACGCCTTTGAAAATCAATCCACATGCAGCAGATCAGATATCAAAAAAAGGAGACCACTAAGAAACATGTTCAGGACGCTTACAATCAATAAAGATTCGCTAAAATGGTCCCTATAACTACAGCATTGGAGTTTCACCCCCTCAGGACACCGCAGTGGGTCTGGATTGGGATTGTGTTGACTCACAAAGGAGTTGCTTTCATTGGCTAAGTTTTATAGCCCTTCCCCGCCCCCCAACAATTGCTTAGTTTAGACGCCAGCAAAAGAGGCTTAGCTATTAATGAGGATTGAATGTGTAGCAGTTATCTGAACCTTGCTAAGACAAAGTAGGGGATTTATTATCTAATTAGGTTTAAAACTGGAAGTTTATCTCACAACTTGCAAGAGTAAATAGCAACAGCCAGATTGTTTGAGCAATCTCTCGTCCAGAGAGGAAGCCATCTTGTTAAGCACGTTAGCTTCCTTTAGCTCTCTTAATTAAAAACGGCAGGTCAAATACAGGACACCTCAGCAGAGCTAAAGGAAGCTAACGTGCTTAACAAGATGGCTTCCTCTGAAAGATCTTTAACTGATCTGGTCTCTTTTCTAACTGGAGGACGCCAAAGTCCTGCAGAACCAGTTGTTTGGACGCCTATTAAGTAATTTGTCAAACTAACGTTTAGATGGGCATTCCTAAAGTATGGGGTTCCTTCACACAGGTTTTTATGATGGGCACGCACAGTGGTGGGATTCAGCCAGTTCACACCATTTCAGCACAACCGGTAGCTAATTTTTTGTGGCCCAGGCCCAGAATGGACTTCCGGAAGTGGCATCCACACAGAGAACCGGTTGTTCACCTATTTGAATCCCACCACCGCTGCTATCATATAGCTTCCTCTGAGCTAGAGAAAGAGGTTAATCAATGAACCAGAATGTCGATGATGATGATAATCTATTTCGGTCTCAGATTGGTCCCCCCGGTATAAAAATTTAATAAATAAATAAATAAATAAATAATTATAATTCTCCAATACAATGGAGATTTGCCAACTGTTTGAAGATCAAACTGTTCCACCCCTTAATGCTCCCATTCTCTCCTTCACACAGTCATCCTGAGCCTGGGTTGTTCTAGCGTCAGAACTTTCTGACTCCAACATTTTGCATATATTTACCATCCATGGATTGTCGTGGCGAAGGGGCTTGCGTAATTCAATGAAGCTATGAGCTATGCCGTGCAGGGCCACCCATGACGGAAAGGTCATAGCAGAGAGTTCTGACAAAACGTGATCCACTGGAGAAGGAAATGGCAAACCACTCCAGTATCTTTGCCATGAAAACCCTATGGACAGTACCAAAAGGCAAAACGATATGACGCTGGAAGATGAGCCCCTCAGGTCGGAAGGCGTCCAATATGCTACTGGGGAAGAGCAGAGGGCTAGTACTAGTAGCGCCAGAAAGAATGAAGCGACTGGGCCAAAGCCGAAAGGACGCTCAGCTGTGGATATGTCTGGTGGTGAAAGGAAAGTCCGATGCTGTAAAAAAATTTTCTCCATAGGAACCTGGAATGTAAGATCCATGAATCAAGGAAAGCTGGACGTGGTCAAACAAGAGACGACAAGACTAAACATCGACATCTTAAGTATCAGCGAACTAAAATGGACAGGAATGGGTGAATTTAATTCAGATGACCATCAGGTATACTACTGCGGGCAAGAATCCCTCAGAAGAAATGGAGTAGCCTTCATAGTCAATAAAAGAGTAGGAAAAGCAATACTGGGATACAATCCTCAAAATGACAGAATGATCTCAGTTCGAATCCAAGGCAAACCATTCAATATCACAGTAGTCCAAGTCTATGCCCCAACCACCGGTGCTGAAGAGGATGAAATTGACCGGTTCTATGAAGCCCTACAGCACCTTATAGAACTAACACCCAAAAATGATGTCCTTATCATCATGGGGCATTGGAATGCTAAAGTAGGAAGCCAAAAGATAACTGGAATAACAGGCAAGTTTGGCCTTGGAGTACAAAATGAAGCAGGGCACAGGCTGATAGAATTTTGTCAAGAGAATACGATGGTCATAGCAAACACTCTTTTCCAACAACCCAAGAGACGGCTTTACACATGGACATCACCAGACGGTCAACACAGAAATCAGATTGACTATATGCTCTGCAGCCAAAGATGGAGAAGCTCTATACAGTCAGTAAAAACAAAACCAGGAGCTGACTGTGGCTCAGACCATGAGCTTCTTGTTGCAAAGTTTAAGCTTAAATTAAAGAAAGTAGGGAAAAGCGCTAGGCCAGTCAGGTATGAATTAAATCATATCCCTGTTGAATATACAGTAGAGGTGACAAATAGATTTAAGGAATTAGATCTGATAGACAGAGTGCCTGAAGAACTATGGACAGAGGTTCGCAACATTGTACAAGAGGTAGCAACTAAAACCATCCCAAAGAAAAAGAAATGCAAGAAAGCAAAATGGCTGTCTGAGGAAGCTTTGCAAATAGCTGAGGAAAGGAGGGAAGCGAAAGGCAAGGGAGAAAAAGAAAGATACGCCCAATTGAATGCAGAATTCCAGAGAATAGCTAGAAGAGATAAGAATGCCTTCTTAAATGAACAGTGCAAAGAAATAGGAAAAAAACAATAGAATAGGGAGGACCAGAGATCTTTTCAAGAAAATTGGAGAGATGAAAGGAACGTTTCATGCAAAAATGGGCATGATAAAGGACCAAAATGGCAGGGACCTAACAGAGGCAGAAGAGATTAAGAAGAGGTGGCAAAATTACACAGAAGAACTATACAAGAATGAGCTTAACGTCCCTGATAATCACAATGATGTGGTCACTGACCTCGAGCCAGACATCCTAGAATGTGAAGTGAAGTGGGCCTTAGAAAAGCTGAGCAACAACAAAGCTAGTGGAGGTGACAGTATTCCAGCTGAGCTATTCAAAATCTTAAAAGACGATGCAGTAAAAGTGCTACACTCAATTTGCCAGCAAATTTGGAAAACTCAACAGTGGCCACAGGATTGGAAAAGATCAGTTTACATTCCAATTCCAAAGAAAGGCAGTGCCAAAGAATGTTCAAACTATCGCACCATTGCACTCATTTCTCATGCTAGTAAAGTTATGCTTAAAATTCTACAAGCTAGACTCCAGCAGTATGTGGATCAAGAACTACCAGAAGTACAGGCAGGATTTCGAAGAGGCAGAAGAACTAGAGATCAAATTGCTAACATACGCTGGATCATGGAGAAAGCTAGAGAGTTCCAGAAAAACATCTACTTCTGCTTCATTGACTATGCTAAAGCCTTTGATTGTGTGGATCATAACAAACTGTGGCAAGTCCTTAAAGAGATGGGCATACCAGACCATCTTATTTGTCTCTTGAGAAACCTATATGCGGGCCAAGAAGCAACAGTGAGAACTGGACACGGAACCACTGATTGGTTCAAAATCGGGAAAGGAGTCCGGCAAGGCTGTATACTGTCGCCTTGCCTATTTAACTTATATGCAGAGCACATCATGAGAAAGGCAGGGCTAGATGAATCAAAAGTTGGAATTAAGATTACCTGGAAGAAACATCAACAACCTAAGATATGCAGATGATACCACTCTAATAGCAGAAAGTGAAGAGGAACTAAAGAGCCTCTTGTTGCGAGTGAAGAGGGAGAGTGCAAAACTTGGGTTGAAACTAAACATTAAGAAAACCAAGATCATGGCATCTGGCCCTCTCAATTCCTGGCAAATAGATGGGGAAGAAATGGAGGTAGTGACAGATTTTATTTTCCTGGGCTCCAAGATCACTGCAGATGGGGACTGTAGCCAAGAAATTAAAAGACGCTTGCTCCTTGGGAGGAAAGCCATGGCAAATCTAGACAGCACACTAAAAAGCAGAGACATCACCCTGTCAACAAAAGTGCATATAGTCAAGGCTATGGTCTTCCCAGTTGCAATGTATGGCAGTGAAAGCTGGACCATAAGAAAGGCTGAGCGCCAAAGAATTGAAGCCTTTGAACTATGGTGCTGGAGAAGACTCCTGAGAGTTCCTTGGACTACAAGGCGATCAAACCGGTCAGTCCTAGAGGAGATCAACCCTGACTGCTCTTTAGAAGGCCAGATCCTGAAGCTAAAACTCAAATACTTTGGCCACCTAATGAGAAGGAAGGACTCACTGGAGAAGAGCCTAATGCTGGGAAAGATTGAGGGCAATAGAAGAAGGGGACGACAGAGAATGAGGTGGCTGGATGGAGTCACTGAAGCAGTAGGCGTGAGCTTAAATGGACTCCAGAAGATGGTAGAAGACAGGAAGGCCTGGAGGAACATTGTCCGTAGGGTCGCGATGGGTCGGACACGACTTCGCAACTAACAACAACAACCATCCAAATATTTTCATCTGAGAAAAGACCACATTGGCTCAGAGAATCATGTTTACACTTTAACCGTACCGCCATACAATATACAACCAGTGGTGGGATTCAGCCGGTTCGCACCACTTCGGCAGAACCAGTAGCTAATTTTTTTGTTGCCCAAGACTTCTGGAAGCAGCATCCACACAGAGAACCAGTTGTTCACCTATTTGATTCCCACCAGTGGGCACGCACTCAACTCCCCTCCGCCCTGTGCGTTCCCACAGAGAGGGCCTCCTCAGGGTGCCTCCGGTAAGGGAATGCCGACTGGTGGCCCCCAGGGGGAGAGCCTTCTCTGTGGGCGCTCCGGCACTATGGAATCAACTGCCGGTGGAGCTCCGGATGACATCAGACCTCCGAACCTTCCGTCGCGGCCTGAAGACCCACTTATTCGAATTAGCTGGTCTGGCCTGATGGGGGAATATGGGCTTTTAAAATTGTTGTTTTTATTATTGTATTATTGTTTTTTATTTGGGCATTGGTTTAATCTTATTTTAACTTTTGTATCGTAATTTATATATGCCCTGTGAACCGCCCTGAGTCCCTAGGGAGAAGGGCGGTATATAAATTAAATAAAACTAAAACTAAACTAAACTAAATGAAGAAGTAGATGAGAAATTTATAGGGAACTACGACAAATTCATGACAGATATGGCTGTTAATACTGTATTCCTGTATCAGAAACCGCCTGCCTATGGAGTTTGCCATTGTAGAGTACAGACAGTCCTCAGCTTTCCACAGTTCACTTAGTGACCATTCACAGTTATAATGGCACTGAAAAAAGTGACTCATGACCGTTTTTCACACTTGCGACCATTGCAACCTCCCCATGGTCATATGATCAAAATTCAAATTCTTGGCAACTGGCAACATTTTTATGACAGCTGCTCTGTCCCGGGGTCACGCAATCTCCTTTTACAAACCTGTGACAACCAGAGTCAATGGGGAAGCCAGATTCACAAAACGAATGTGTCACTAACTTCACAATGGCGGTGATTCACTTAACAGCTGTGGCAAGAAACTTTTAAAATGGGGCAAAACTCACTTAACAACTGCTATACATTTTGGGCTCAATTGTGGTCATAAGCTGAAGACTAAAGAGTGCTAGACAAGATAGTTGCCTCAGAAGAATTGATCTTTAATTACTTCTCATTTCTATTTGTTACTGTGTGAATCTCGCTACAAAGCAGTCCTTGACTTACGACTGGTCACTTAGTGACTGCTGCACATAAGGTTGTAAAATCGGGCACAGTCATGTGGTGACCTGCTTAATGAGCAGTCCTCATTGACTGATGCTTATAACCATTGAATGATGCTTATAACCATCATTATGGACTCAATTATGGTCCAGATATGTCAGGGACTACCTCCATTTGACTCTTCTACTTCTGATCTATGCTCCCGAAGGGTTAGTTATCCCTTCTAAGTTCCAAAAGTGCCTTTTCAGGAGGCAACTGGACTTTCTTGTTTTTCCTTTGAAGACGTTTCGCTTCTCATCCAAGAAGCTTCTTCAGCTCTGACTGGATGGTGGAGAATGGAAGGATTTATACTCCTTGCAGACGGCTGGTCATTTGCCTTCTTTTGGAGAGTCGTTGAGGCTACCTGGAGGTTTACCTGTGACCTCAGGGTCACCTGAGTGGTGCAAATGGGTGTGGAGCCTTCTTAGCTGCAGGATGTTATTCTGGGTCCCTTCTCTGTTGAAAACAGGCACAGGCTGTTGGGGATGAGTCTGTGTTGTCTGCCTCTCAAAACTGAAGCACAAATGGTTCCTGTAGTCTGCAATGTTTTCTGGAAATCCGTTCATACTCCCGCACCATTCGAAAGGTGTTCGTCCCAAAGTGCATAGCTAAATGTCTATGGAGATTGTCAGTCATCCAGGTCATGGTGGTCCCATGGTAAGAAGGATGCGACTTAATTTTTCTTCTAGGGTAACATAAGGAGACAAGCGTGATACATTCCACCTCTTGAGCTTCCACCATGCCAGCTGACTGTCAAACTCTACAGAAACGAACATTTGAATCGCTCCAGCATCTGCTGCCTTACCGGGGGCTTCCTCTTACTCCAATCTATTGCTGTTACAAGATGTATTAGTGGCTGACAACCTGTAAGTCGTTTTTGGCTGTGAAATGTTAAGATAGCAGAAATAGGAACACAGCGCATAAATAAAGAGGCAGATTACCCCATTAGAAGTTTGCAGTAGTGTCAGGCTGCTGATAGCAAGGGTGTTTGTGATTCTGTGGGGTAGGGAGCAGAAGAGAAAGGCCGAACGAACGCATTGGCAGTGTGCAACTCTCCCGGGAGCTGTTGCTTCCATAGCCGTTTAATCCTCAACTTGGCGGCTGCCTTGGCAGTAGCACATCTCCATGAGTGCCAATTGTTCAGTCTTGAGATGGGAACACCTGTTTATTAGCATTTGGTTGAGCACATATAGCATATTTCATGGAGACAGCCAACGGAGGAAAATATTCCTGACAATAATAATAATAACAGATACCATGCAGGTTGACGGTCTTTCCGTCTAGGAAAGTTCCTTCCTTTCCATCGTGGTTATCTGCTTCATACATTTGACTATCCGACCTTTGGATTTCATCTGAGAGTTCTGGAGAAGAGCTGATTCTTCTTCCTGTGATGGACTAGGATAGAGAGGCCCAAATGCTGACTGGATGAAGAAAGCTCTTTTCATCCACGGCAAGTCTGAAAAGGAATGAAGATAAATATATGTGTCCCAGGATAATGTTCCAGTCTGGGTCAGTCACCAGGATCAAAGGTTTATTCATCAAAGCTTTGGGGCTCGTGCTGGTGCCCATTCCTCAGGAAATTTCTCTTTCTCTGGAATGGGTAGGCAACCTCGGCTCTTTTATGACTCATGGACTTCTGCATGAGGAGAGGGCTGCTCAGGACCAATCCAGTCTAGATCTGTGTTCAGCTCTATGGCAGGGGTAGACAACCTCAGCTCTTTTATGACTCGTGGACTTCAGCTCCCAGAATTCCTGAGTCAGCTCTGACTCAGGAATTCTGGGAGTTGAAGTCCACGAGTCATAAAGCAGCCTAGGCTCTTTTATGACTTGTGGACTTCAACTCCCAGAATTCCTGAGCCAGCCATGCTGAGGGGAAAGGGAGAGGTTTCCATGCTTAGCCATGCTGGCTCAGGAATTCTGGAAGTCCATGAGTCATAAAAGAGCCGAGGTTGCCTACCCCTGCTCTAGAATATGTACACTGGGCTGCTCTACATGTTATACAACACATATTCTGGAGAGAAAGAAGGTCCCTAAAGATGAGCTTCAGCACAAGTTTGGAAGGGTAAATCTTTAGTCCTGGTGACCAACTCAGATTGGATTCTACAAGACTGAAAGCTTCCATAGCCTATCAATTTTAGCAGCTAATGAACTGAGAGTATGTTTCCTCCCCACCCACCCCCAGGCATCTCCTGAAAGCTCTGGAAGAAAAGAAATTCACGGATCTCCTGAGAATCCAACAATATATGGAATCTTCAAAGGAGGAACAACAGAATTGGAAGGGACCTTGGAGATCTTCTAGTCCAACCCCCTGCTCAGGCAGGAAATCCTACCTACACCATTGCAGAGAAATGGCTGTCCAGTCTCTTCTTAAAAAACCTCCAGTGATGGAGCATCCACAACTTCTGGAGGCAAAGCTGTTCCACTGATTAATTGTTCTAATGGTCAGGAAATTTCTCCTTAGTTCTAGGTTGGTTATCTTTGTGACTAGTTTCCATCCATTGCTTCTTCTCCATTTTCCAGGTACTTGATATTCCTGTATTGTTCAGTTCCTTTTTTATTCATTGAAATCAAACTACAAATAGCTTGATGCCTGAACAACTTAAAAGGCAAGTTTTGTTTGGGCCTATCCATGAATTAGGATCACACCCTCTCCATGTCTGGCTTTGAGGTATTTTACAATTCTAGATTTTTGTTGAACAAATAGGGTTTCCTGCCTGAGCAGGGGGTTGGACTAGATGACCTCCAAGGTCCCTTCCAACTTTATTATTATTATTATTATTATTATAAAACTTTTTCAATTACTTTATGCCATCTTTGGAGGAGCTTGCCAAGATGATACTCTGATGCCATTTTTACTTTTCTTTTTGGTGCTAGGAGAACGTCTTTATATAACTACAATTTTAAGTTTCTATTTTGACTGGATTTTAATCACTCTATCCTGACTTGTCTGCATTGACGATAGTTATTCTAACTGAGGGTTTATTTCTTATATTAGCTCAATAATAAAAACATGAAAGCCATCTGGAAATCCAGATTCTTTTTTAGAAAAAAAAATCCATTTTATTCTACTGCTGCCTTTGACATGGCAATTTTTGGGCCCAACACATTTGGATGAGGATTTTTAAAAATAATCTAAAAGTATTTGCAAGGCTAGATATGGGGGATTTATGATAGAATTTTCAGTTGTTCAAAGTTCAGCCTAGAAAAAAAAATTAAAAATGGGCTCTTCCTTTTCATTTTTTCTCTGTGTATTCTTAGAATTTCAGTGGTGACATGATACTGTTTGGTCAAACGATTATTCCATGAATGCTGGATAAGGGAAGAGACTGCCATGAAATTAAAAGAGGCTTACTCCTTGGTAGGAAAGCTGTGGCAAACCTAGATAGAATAGAATAGAATAGAATAGAATAGAATAGAATAGAATAGAATAGAATAGAATAGAATAGAATAGAATAGAATAGAATGGAATGGAATGGAATGGAATGGAATGGAATGGAATGGAATGGAATGGAATGGAATGGAATAGAATAGAATAGAATAGAATAGAATAGAATAGAATAGAATAGAATAGAATAGAATAGAATAGAATAGAATGTAAGGTAATAGAATAGAATGGAATAGAATAGAATAGAATAGAATAGAATAGAATAGAATAGAATAGAATAGAATAGAATAGAATAGAATAGAATAGAATAGAATAGAATAGAATAGAATGGAATGTAAGGTAATAGAATAGAATAGAATAGAATAGAATAGAATAGAATAGAATAGAATAGAATAGAATAGAATAGAATAGAATAGAATAGAATAGAATAGAATAGAATAGAATAGAATGTAAGGTAATAATAGAATAGAATTGAATAGAATAGAATAGAATAGAATTGAATAGAATAGAATAGAATAGAATAGAATAGAATAGAATAGAATAGAATAGAATAGAATAGAATAGAATAGAATAGAATAGAATAGAATAGAATAGAATGTAAGGTAATAGAATAGAATGGAATAGAATAGAATAGAATAGAATAGAATAGAATAGAATAGAATAGAATAGAATAGAATAGAATAGAATAGAATAGAATAGAATAGAATAGAATAGAATAGAATAGAATAGAATAGAATAGATATATACCTTGTATTTAGCTCTGGGAAGTCGGGGGGGGAGGGGGGGATGGAGGGAGGGGAGGAGGGAGGGAGGTTGGGGGGAGGTAGGGGGGGGAGTAGGGAGGGGGAAGGTGGGTTTTTTAAAGGAAAATTGTATTTTAAAACTTTTCAATTAAAAAAAAAAAGAATAGAATAGAATAGAATAGAGCTGGAAGGGATGCTGGCTGAGGAATTCTGGGAGTTGAAGTCCACAAGTCATAAAAGGGCCAGGTTTGAAGACCTCTGTCCTATGACTATATCACACGTGTGAGTGGGATCAGCATGGTCCCTTTTGTGCTTTTTCATTTTCATTTTTTCTCTTTTTTTAACCTTCTTAAAGCAACGGTGATCATTTTAAAACTATGTTTAGGCATTAACCTACAAACTTATGTCATTTCCTGCTTCGAAACCTCAAAATAATGGGAAACCACACCAACAATTGTCAGCAATCCCATCAGCAAGTTGGGGTGGTCAAGAGAACTCTAACAATTACAGAATAAAGAGTTGGACGGGATTCTGAGTCTTCTAGTCCAACCCCCTGCTCAAGAATACCATTTCAGGCAAATGGTTGTCTAATCTCATCTTTAAAACATCTCCACCATGGAGCACCCACAACTTCTGAAGGCAAAGCTGTTCTACTGGTTAATTGTTCTCACTTTCAAGGAAATTTCTCCTTAATTCTGGGATGCTTCTCTCCTTGATAAGTTTCCACCCATTGTTTCTTGTCCTGCCTTCAGTGGCTTTGGAGAATAGGTTGTCCCCCTCTCCTTTGTGACAGCCCCTCAAATATTGGAAGACTAAGGAGGGGAAAAAATATAGAAGTTGTATGTACAATCTTTGGGCTTGCACGGAATGACAGTAAGCTAGCAATATTTTGCTTTGCAACATGCCATCTTCTTCCTGACTCCATTCCAAACAGAAGGGGCTGCAAAACCAGAATGGCAGGAGAATTTTGGATAACTTCTGGGCGGCCAAGCCTGGGGACAAAAGGTCACAGGAAGAAATATACTAGGGCATCCAATCCCGCCACCCTCGCCTTCTGTTTCTCAAAAGCCTCCCTGTGATCAGCGATGGCTGCTGATGTTGTCATTGCTTTCTGTGACTTCTGATGGGGTGGGGGGAGGAGGGGGGGGAAATGACTCGCCTTCCAAAGGCCGCTTGCCAACAAGAGCAGAATGTCATTACGAGAGGAGGCTGCTGTGGGCTGCCACCATCACCAGGAATTTATCACTGCAAGCATTGATCATCATGGACTCCTTCACCAAATGACTTTGGATGACCCGGGTTTTGGCAGCGGGTCTTGGAGACCCGCGTGGCAATTATTATTAAACTGAGTATCCGTGTAATCGAATTGGGGAAGGGGGGGAGGGGGGAGGGGGGAGGGCATTGCATTGAAACAGGCGGCAATTTTTCATGAAGTCCTACATGCAGAACAGGGACAGATTTGTTCCAGTTGTCCAGGCGGCTAGACAGACTGTTGGGGAAATGGGCAGGCCTGGGTATTGCTCATTGGCATCCAAGTGAGCAGGAGGAGATTGGCATCCCTGGTACGTTGGCCACAAGGAGCAAGAACAAAGAGCAAAGTAGAAGTCCTCATCAGATCAGTGCCCAAAGGTTTCATCATGATTTGTTTCATAGTCATCTTGAGGAACCTGGAACACATTCATCTCCATTACAGAATAACAGAGTTGGAAGGGACCTTGGAGATCATCTAGTCCAACCCCCTGCTCAGGGAGGAAACCCTACACCATTTCAGACGAATAGTTGTCCAGTCTCTTCCTAGAAATCTCCAGTGTTGGAGCATCCACACTGATTCATTGTTCTGTCAGGAAGTTTCTCCTTAGTTCTAGGTTGCTCCTCTCCTTGACTAGTTTCCATCCGTTGCTTCTTGTCCTGCCTTCAGGGGCTTTGGAGAATAGATTAATCCCCCTCTTCTTTGTGGCAGCCCCTGAGATATTGGAACTGTCAGAGATAGACAGGCTGAGTGGGAGGAGTCGAATGGGCAATTACAGGTTGTCCTCAACTTACAACAGTTCATTTAATGACTATTCAAAGTTACAACGGGCAGCATTGAAAAAAGTGACTTGTGACGGTCTTTCATACTTATGACCATTGCATGCAGCATCCCCATGGATGTGTCACATGATCACAATTCAGACTCTGGGCAACTGACTCATATTTATGATGGTCGCAGTGTCACGGGGTCATGTGATCCCCTTTTGGGACCTTCTGACAACGTCAGTGGGGAAAGCCAGATTCACTTCACAACTGTGTTAGTAACTTAACAACGGCAGTGATTCACGCAACAGCTGTGGCAAGAAAGATGGTAAAAATGTCTCAGTTAGCAACATAAATTTTGGGCTCAATAGTGGACGTAAGTTAAGGACCACCTGTAGTCAGGAATCCCTACGTGACCATAAGAGAGCGAAGTCTGATTCCCTTTGAATACCACTGAACCTTAGTCTGGCCGCCAGTCTGGATAGATTCCTACGTTATAGACTGTAAGCAATAAAATAGCTAATTGAACTCTTTAGGTGTGGATCTACTTATTCATGCCTGATAATTACAGCTCGTCCTCAACTTATAACCTCAGTTGGGACCAGAACTTCCATTGCTAAGTGAGGCAGTTGTTAAGTGAATCAATCTTTTTTGCCATGGTTGTTATATGAATATATTGTTGCAGTCATTAAGGAAATCTTGGAATACTGCATCTATTTTTGGACACCACGATGAGAAGAGCAACAAAGATTATGAGGGGAATGGAGGCTAAAACATATAAGGAACAGTTGCTGGAATTGAGTATGTCTAGTTTAATGAAGAGAAGGACGAGGGGGGACATGATAGCAGTGTTCCAATATCTCAGGGGCTGCCCCAAAGAAGGGGGAGTCAAGCAAATTTCTGTTGCTAACAGACATTTTTACCATCTTTCTTGCCACAGCTGTTGCGTGAATCACTGCCGTTGTTAAGTTACTAACACAGTTGTGAAGTGAATCTGGCTTTCCCCACTGACGTTGTCAGAAGGTCCCAAAAGGGGATCACATGACCCCGTGACACTGCAACCATCATAAATATGAGTCAGTTGCCCAGAGTCTGAATTGTGATCATGTGACACATCCATGGGGATGCTGCATGCAATGGTCATAAGTATGAAAGACCGTCACAAGTCACTTTTTTCAATGCTGCCCGTTGTAACTTTGAATAGTCATTAAATGAACTGTTGTAAGTTGAGGACAACCTGTAATTGCCCATTCGACTCCTCCCACTCAGCCTGTCTATCTCTGACAGTTCCAATATCTCAGGGGCTGCCACAAAGAAGAGGGGGATTAATCTATTCTCCAAAGCCCCTGAAGGCAGGACAAGAAGCAATGGATGGAAACTAATCAAGGAGAGATTCAACCTAGAACTAAGGAGAAACTTCCTGACAGTTAGAACAATTAACCAGTACAAACTGCCTCCAGATGCTGTGAATGCTCCAACACTGGAGGTTTTTAAGAAGAGACTGGACAGCCATTTGTCTGAAATGATATAGGATTTCCTGCCTGAGCAGGGGACTGGACTAGATGACCTCCAAGGTCCCTTCCAACATCATCATCATCATCGTTGATGTTGTTGTTGTTATATAAAACTTTTATTCATAAAACATGAAACTCAGTCAACTGAACACTCAAACTGACTGGCACTAATGGTTGCTGCCAGCATCCTAGGTATCAACCAGGTATCTCCTTAAAATGTAAGATGTTCTAAGTAGTGCAGTTTTTTGTAGCTTTGCTGGAGTTATTGCAGGAAGCTGCAATTTCTTGATGTATTTTGCAAAGTTTTATTATTATTATTATTATTATTATTATTATTATTATTATTATTATTATTATTATTATTATTATTATTATTATTATTATTATTATTATTCTGAAGGCAGCTTTAAAATGCTGCAACTGTTTTAAATACATGCCAGTTACTAAGCACCCAAATTTTGATCACGTGGTCGCAGGGATGCTGTGATGGTCATAATTGTGAGGATCAGATGTACCTTTTTTCTTGGTTGCTAAACCAAAGGTTGTAAGTTAAGGAGTACCTATTTCTTCTGTTGAACTCCTTTGGCCCAGCTGCTGTGATTATCTCAAGTCCCATTCTCCGTTTAACACCCGTCCTCTTTTCTTTTCAACCAGAGAATATAGAGTTAATGTAGGTCCCTCTCCAGATTTTTTTTTCACAAAGGCCACCTTGAAAGAAGTACACCTTGTTCGATTTATTTGCGTGCTATGTCATTCTAGCCTATATCACAACAACAGCTTATGTAACCCAGACAAAATGACACCTTCTGGCCCAATTCCAACCTTGATTTCGACTAAACTGATCAGCTGCATTGCAAACTCTGATACTGGAGGCATCGCTCTTTTGGACCATTTCCAAATGAGTCTTTTAACATGCAGTTGATGTGCTTTTTACTTGGAACTGATCTGATCTGAGAAGAAGATTGAAATCTTAGCACCACAGTCTTCATTTGTAGCCCCACCTTCTGCTTTCTTCCTCCTCCTCCTCCTCCTCTTCCTCCTCTTCCTTCTCCTCCTCCCTCTCTTTTCCTTTCTCCTTCTCTCCCTCCTCTTTTTCATCCTTCCTCTTTCAACTTATTTTTTTTTAAATTACATTTATATCCCGCCCTTCTCCGAAGACTCAGGGCGGCTTACAAGCTTAGCAGTAGCCTTCATTCTATGTATATGCCTGCTTATTAGGGCTTTCACACACACACCCCAAGCGGCATTATTACAAAGTCAGCTTAATTGCCCCCAACAATCTGGGTCCTCATTTTACCTACCTCGGAAGGATGGAAGGCTGAGTCAACCTTGAGCCTGGTGGGATGCGAACCTGCACTAATTGCAGGCAGCTGGTGTTACTTAAGGAGGCATTAGCCCACTGCTCCACCAAGGCTTACCTCCAACATTGGAGGATTTTAAGAAGAGACTGGAAAGCCACTTGTCTGGAATAGTATAGGGTTTCCTGCTTGAGTGGGGGGGGGGGGTTGGACTAGAAGACCTTCAAGGTCCCTTCCACTTCTGTTATTCTTTTGTTCCTCCAAGTCCATTCAGGAGCCCCACATCTTTAGACAGGTAGCTGTCCTTCTGGAAACCAACTTCACCATCCAGTTTGTTTGTTTAAAAAAAATATCAATAAATTATCGCTAACCCTAACTTATTGCTAGTTATGGAGACTTGTTGTTTTCCTGGCAACTGCTATTATATTGGCAGATTCGGTGTTCTGTTTGCTGCCTTTAAGCCAGGGATAAATTTAAACATTCAGCTTCAAAGCCATCCATCTTCTTGACGTGAATCTGTTCTAATGGCAGGGTTTAGCTTGAACGTTCATTACACGCCCGTCCATCCATCACGCCAGATCAAGCCAATGGGTTTGGCCCTGGCGAATGAATGACAGGGCTCATAATCTGCATAAGGTAGCGATCGAGGTAATTGTTTGTGTTTGCCTTAAGAGAGAAAGCGGGCTTGAGTCCCTCGGAAAGTGTGACTGACTACTTCAGAAGACATTGCAAGTCAAGACAGCTTTCCCAGCTGAGGCAAAGCTTGTCTGTTTTGATAAATAGGAGGCAAGAGTCTTGTAACGTGACAACTCACTCTTTCAAGAACAAGATGATGTACGACGCAGGCACACTTATCTGAGTGGCTAAGGGAATATCTTAAGTACACCCACAAATCAGAAGTCTAGACCACCCAGAATCCCATTGCCTTCAATTGATGTTTTGCATGGAGCAACTCCGGAGAAATACAACCAAGAGGGTGAAGATTAAAAGATGGCAGAACATTTTTCTTGCGCAACATTGTGCAGCACCGCCGTATCTGATTTATATGTTATTCACCAGATGTAAAGCCACTTACATCTATAAGCCTTTACTAGATATAAGTCTAATAAAAAGTGTAATAAAGAAAGATCCTTTGGCACTGAAACGACATTTCAGAATTCCACGGGAAATGGGGCAAATCTTTATTTCCTGTTTTCAGCCTATCTTGAAGGCTATCAAACAGGCAGTAGTCACACCGGACAATTCATATATTTGTGTAAATTACTAACAAAGAATTAAAGGGAAACTGAGATGCATTTCTGACTCCTTAGTCGTCCTTAGTCAGAAATGCATCTCAGTTTCCCTTTAATTCTTTGTTAGTAATTTACACAAATATATGAATTGTCCGGTGTGACTACTGCCTGTTTGATAGCCTTCAAGATAGGCTGAAAACAGGAAATAAAGATTTGCCCCATGTTTGGGGCCTAGCAAGGTAATCTAAATAGTTAACATTTGAAACATATCTTCCCTTGCAGAAAAAAGCTAACAGAGCGAGAGGGACCTTGTGGCTTAGAGGCAAATAACACTGCCTTGTATGCAATCAGCCCAGGTTCGAATCTCAGAAGGGTATAGCTGGCTGAGGACGACTAAGGAGTCAGAAATGCATCTCAGTTTCCCTTTAATTCTTTGTTAGTAATTTACACAATATATATATATATATATATATATATATATATATATATATATATATATATATATATATATATATATATATATATATATATATATATATATATATATATATATATATATATATATATATATATATATATATATATATATATATATATATATATATATATTAGCTATAGATATAGACATAGACATAGATATAACTTATTTTTCAGTCCCATAAAGGATTAAAGGATTTAGTTTAGCTTAGCTACAGAGATCCATGCAAAGCAGCAAAGTAGAAATAAAGGGAAATTCAACTAGGAATTTTATAGAATATTAGATCATCTGAGTAGAAGTACATCTGCTAAAGATAAATCCACAGGTTTTTTCACAACAATCGTAACGGAACAAAATTTGACAAACTGCCGATAGAACAAAACTGGAGTGTTCCGCTAAACAAACCAGCTCAAGCAAGAAGTAAGTACAAATATTAATGTATTTTTTAACTAAAGTTTGCTTTAGTTGATGAAAAGGTAAAAGGAAAAGGTAAAGGTTTCCGCTGTCCAGTCATGTCTGCCTCTAGGGGGCGCTGCTCATCTCCATTTCCTAGCTGAAGGAGCCAGCAAATTTCTGTGGACATGTGGCCAGCATGGCTATAGGCCAGGCACGTGGAATGCTGTTATCTTCCCACTGAAGTGGTACCTATTTATCTACTTGCATTTGCATGCTTTTGAACTGCTAGGTGGGCAGGAGTTAATAGAATAGAATAGAATAGAATAGAATAGAATAGAATAGAATAGAATAGAATAGAATAGAATAGAATAGAATAGAATAGAATAGAATAGAATAGAATAGAATAGAATAGAATAGAATAGAATAGAATAGAATAGAATAGAATAGAATAGAATAGAATAGAATAGAATAGAATGTAAGGTAATAGACTAGACTGGACTAGAATAGAATAGAATAGAATAGAATAGAATAGAATAGAATAGAATAGAATAGAATAGAATAGAATAGAATAGAATAGAATAGAATAGAATAGAATAGAATAGAATAGAATAGAATAGAATAGAATAGAATAGAATGTAAGGTAATAGACTAGACTGGACTAGACTGGACTAGAATAGAGTAGAATAGAATAGAATAGAATAGAATAGAATAGAATAGAATAGAATAGAATAGAATAGAATAGAATAGAATAGAATAGAATAGAATAGAATAGAATAGAATAGAATAGAATAGAATAGAATAGAATAGAATAACAGAACGGAACAGAATGGAACAGAACAGAGATAGAAGGGACCTTGGAGATCTTCTAGTCCAGCCCCCTGCTCAAGCAGGAGAACCTATGCTATCCCAGATAGGTGAATGTCCAGTCTCTTCTTGAAAATCTCCACTGCTGGAGCTCCCACGATTTCTGGAGGCAAGCTGTTCCACTGGTTGATTGTCCTCACTGTCAGGAAGTTTCTCCTTAATTCCAGGTTGCTTCTGTCTTTGATCAGTTTCCAACCATTGTTTCTTGTCCTTCCCTCTGGTGCTTTGGTGAACAACCTGGCCCCCTCTGCCTTGTGGCAGCCCCTCAGATACTGGAACACTGCTATCATGTCTCCCCTATTTCTCCTTTTCTTTAGACTAGCCAGACCCAAGTCCTGCACCCGTTCTTCATACGTTTTAGTCTCCAGGCCTTTGATCATCTTAGTAGCTCTTCTCTGAATTTTTTCTAAAGTCTCAACATCTTTTTTGTAGTATGGTGATCAAAACTGGCTGCAGTACTCCAGGTGTGGTCTTACTAGGGTTTTATAAAGCAGTACTAATACTTCGCGTGATCTTGATTCTATAAGCTGGAGCAAGGAATGGCAGCTCACTCTGTCACGTGGTACTTGGATCTTACAACCACCAACCTTCTGGTCAACAAACGCAGAGTCTTCACTGCAAAGTGCAGCAAACTGTGAAATTCTACTGGAGAAAAGCACAGGTCATCTTCTGGCAGTATGTGGTTCAAATTTCCCTCCAAGGCCATAGATGGCAAGGTGTTTAGTCTGGCTAATATTATAAAATATTTAAATAAGGAAATCCTATCTCTCAAGCTGCCATTGCAGTAATAAAGATCTTGGCTTCTGTTTCTTTTACAGGTCCAACTCAAGAACACATGATTTAATCTCCAGGATGGTTTTACATTAATCCAAAGCTTCTTACATGATCCTCTGCAGGTCAAATTCCAGCAAAGAAGAGGACTAGACACATAGTGAAGAACAAACAGGAAACTGGGTGGGATTTGCTGGCACAGTGGCTTGAATGCAGTATTGCAGGCTAACTCTGCCCACAGTCTGGAGTTCGATCCTGATGGGGCTCAAAGTTGACTCAACCTTCCACCCTTCATAGACATAGACTTAGAATAACTTTATTGTCACTCTAAATGTACACTAATCGGCATACATTAAAATGAAATTTCTTTCCACACAGCCTTCCAAGGTTGGTAAAATGAGAACCCAGAGGGTTGTGGGGGGTCAATACGGTGACAATGGAAGCTGCTCAGAGACTGCTGTAATTCTATGGCTAGCTTCATCTCAGGCTAACTCTTATTCCAAAGTTTACGCCTATCTTGCTTGCACATTTGTGAACAGAATATACAAACCACTCCAATGCTTCACACTCGGAAGCTGACTTCATATACTTGCCTGCCACCCCACAGGTTGAATGACGCTCCAAATGCTATTGTAGCAAACAAGGAACAAGTTCATTCGTTGTTGTTGTTTTTTCCTCACTTACTTGTTTTGAACTATCTTGGAAGCATCTGTTTAATTTGCCAACAGTAGCGTGAAGGGTTGCCTAGACTACCATCTTTAAAATCCTCTGCTGCCTATTTTTCATTGTGTTACAATAAGCGGACAACACAAAGAGGCAAGTGAAATTGTTATGAGACCTTTCGGAAGGTGTTACTACAAGGTGATGGTCCTGAATGACACCCTTCAACTGGGCTTGCATTCTTACAGAATCGGTGCACAATTTGGAGGTTCTCCTGGACTCAAAGTTCTCGCTGTGGCTGGGGGAAGTTGCATGGATTCTTCCAGTCTGCCAGTTGCAACTATTCCTGGTACAAGAATCTCAATGCATCATCACTCAGGCCTTTAGTGACTTTCCTGTTGAATTGCTGCAACTCGCTCTTCATTGGCCTGTCCTGAAGAACTTTTGGAATATACAAAAGTGCAGAATCTGGTAGCACATGGAAATGTGGGTGCTCCAAAGTTAATCTATAAAATACAACTGTTGCACAAGCAACACTGACTTTCAGTATGCTTCTGGGTAAGATTCAAGGTGCTGGTTATTACCTTTAAACCGCAGGTCTGAATCTTCACCTGGAGGTGGCCATATTGTTAATCAATAATAATCTGAACCAGAACACTTTATGGATTACACCAACAGTTTAACAATCATCAGATCTGATAGAGTTTCGAATTAGCAAAAAGGGGAGAGAAGAACAACAAAAATGATTAGGGGGCTGGAGGCTAAAACTTACAAACAACAATTGCAGGAATTGGATATGTCTAGTCTAGGGGTAGGCAACCTCGGCTCCTTTATGACTCATGGACTTCAACTTCCAGAATTCCTGAGTCAGCTATGCTGACTCAGGAATTCTGGGAGTTGAAGTCCATGAGTCATAAAAGAGCCGAGGTTGCCTACCCATGGTCTAGTCTAATGAAAAGAAGGACTAGAGGTGACATGATAGCAATGTTCCAATATTTGAGAGGCTTCTTTAAAGACGAGGGGATCAAGCTGTCTGTTCTGTACCAGCCTGCTACCGGCCCTGCAGAAAAGGCAGGGACAACCCCTTTACAAACGGCAAGAGGCTGGAATTAAGCCGGCCAAATTTATTAACATAAAACAGCAAAACAAGACACCAACCATGAAACAGGAGCTATGAAACAGGAACTAATCAAGCGGTTGCCTTCAGCAAACCAGCCCTCCCACGCATTCCCCTTTTATACAGTTCAGGGCGTGGCTTCTTTCTGCCTCCTTCCGAGGTGCCCCATTGCCTTCCTCTGTTTACTCCTGATTGACTGCCTCCTGCGTCGGGCATCCTTGAACAGGGCCAGCTGTGGGTCATCTTCATCCACGCTGTCAGGCTCATACAGCTGGGTCTCCATCGTGACCAGGTGGGAGGGGCCTGGCTGAGGGCTCTCATTAGCAAGATCTTCAACCCCCTCAGCAAGCTCTTCAACACCCCCCTCCTCCTCTGAGTCGTCCGACCCAACTGCCAAACCCACAGGCTGACCCTGCATCACAACACTGTCCTTCAAAGCACCAAAAGGCAAGACAAGAGACAATGGATGGAAACTAACTAAGGAAAAAAGCAACCTAGAACTAAGGAGAAGTTTTTTAATGGTGAGAGCAATCAACCCGTGGAACAGCTTGCCTTCAGTTTGTGGGTGCTCTATCAGTGGAAGATTTCAAAAAGAGAGTGGACAGCCATTTGTCTGAAATGGTATAGGGTCTTCTGCTCGAGCAAAGGATTGGACTAGAAGACCTCCAAGGTCCCTTCCAACTCTATTGTTCTATGTTCTAGTGTCAATGTGGGTGCACTTTTGGTTCTTGTTTAAAGGTAAAAGGTAAAGGTTCCCCCGCACATGCGTGCTAGTCGTTTCCGACTCTAGGGGCCAGTGCTCATCTCCATTTCAAAGCCGAAGAGCCAACGTTTGTCCGAGGACGTCTCCGTGGTCATGTGGCCGGCATGACTAGACGCCAAAGGCACACGGAACGCTGTTACCTTCCCACCGTAGTGGTCCCTATTTTTCTACTTGCATTTTTACGTGCTTTCGAACTGCTAGGTTGGCAGAAGCTGGGACGAATAACGGGCGCTCACTCTGTTACGCGGCACTCGGGATTCGACCCGCCAAACTGCCGACCTTCTGATCGACAAGCTCAGCGTCCTAACCCACTGAGCCACTGCGTCCCTTGGTTCTTGTTTACACTGTCTGAATTTCCTTTTTCAGAGCAGAAATTCCATTTTTAAGATGTGGCTGGTACTGATGAGAAAAATGGGCCTAATTTAAGATTAATTGCTGGAAAAAGCCATTTGTGTGCTCACTCTTAATTGTACATCAAGAATTTTTCTCAAAACTATTTTTTTTTAAAAAAAATCTCATTATAATACATTCAAGCACTCTGGAATTTTAAAAAGTCCTTCCCAATCCTGTGATTTGAATACTTAAAAAAATGAAACCTTTCTGAATCCATATCTTTTCATTGTTTAAATTAAAACACACATGGTGGTTTACATATAAATTTTGCAAACCAACAGCCATATGGTTTTTTGGTTTTTTTGGGGTGGGAAGGGGTTTGAAGTGGAATGAATGAAGCCAAGGGCTTCCAAATTCAGCCCAATTTGGGAAGGCTAGGCCCAAATAGGGTCTGAATGTAAATAACCTCAGTCATGGGACCTTCCATCCTTCCGAGGTAGGTAAAATGAGGACCCAGATTGTTGGGGGCAATTAAGCTGACTTTGTAATAATGCCGCTTGGGGTGTGTGTGAAAGCCCTAACAAGCAGGTATATACATAGAATGAAGGCTACTGCTAAGCTTGTAAGCCGCCCTGAGTCTTCGGAGAAGGGCGGGATATAAATGGAATTTAAAAAAAAATAAAAAAATAAAAATAAGATATAGGTAATCTTCTATTTAGGACCACAACTGAGCCCCAAATTTCTGTTGCTAAGCAAGACAGTCATTAAGTGAGTTTTGCCCCATTTTACAACCTTTCTTGATACAGTTATTAGGTAAATCACAGTGGTTGTTAGTTAGTAACATGGTTGTGTTGAAAGAAGAATCTTCATCAAGGTCCAGTCCAAGCTGGGAATAAACAAAATGGAGACTGCTTTAGAAACAAGGTTGTAGTTTATTGAAGAGGAGAGCCAGACAGAAAGATGGCTCTGGAAAAACTGATCACATGTAGTAGGGACTGGTGGGTTTTTATACCTTCTTGAGCTTTTGTTTGGAGTTGTTCCTGTGGCATGAACTTTGACCTGAGTCTGAGTCTGCCTTTCTGGTATTCTGATGGTGGTGGGTTAACCCTATTATGTCCCAAAGGTCCTATCCTGCTTCCCTGGGGCTGGGGCTGATGAGTGTTGGATATTTTTTGGTGTGAGGGATTGTTGATTTTAAAGATCTTTGTCTTTCTAACCCCAGCTTCCTGGCTCCAATCTTTCTGACAAGATTATCACATCTGCATTTCTGCAGGCCTGGTTTCTGTTTGAGACAGAGAAACTTGGGGCAGGGGGGGGGGTGTTCTCCCTTTAAGATCCTTTGGGGAAATATAATATTCTGCCTTTTAATATTCCCCAAAATATTTCTTTCTCTGGATTCTTCTCACAATTGTTAAGCAAATCTGGCTTCCCCATTGACTTTGCTTGTTAGGAGGTTACCAAAAGGGGATCACATAATCCTGGGACATGCAACCGTCATAAATACGTGTCAGTTGCCAGGTGTCTGAATTTTGATCAGATGACCACGGGAATGCTGTAACAGTAGTAGGTATGAGAAACGCTCCTAAGTGACTTTTTTCAGTGCCATTGTAATTGTGGATGGTCAGGAAATAAAGTGTTGTAAGTCAAGGATCACCTGAAAGAGGCATCGGTGTCTCTTCTCCCATAATGCTTTGAACCCAAAAGGACAATGAACCTGTTTGAAGTTCCAAGCAACTTCAGTAAAAGACGGTGCTTCATAACCTACAGCAGGAATGTTAAAAAAAAAAGTTGTATGTCCCCCAGAGTCATTTTTGTGAGACGAGCAGGTCCATAATGCACGGAAATAAATGAGTGTTTTTCCAACCTTGTCTACTTTAAGACATGTGGACTTCAACTCCCAGAATTCCCCAGCCAGCATGGCTGGCAGGGAAATTCTGGGAGTTGAAGTCCCCACGTCTTAAAGTGGCCAAGGTTGAAAAACACTGAAATAAATAAATCGGTTATCCAAATCTGACTGCATCCTAATTGCGATGCTGCCAATGCATTGTTTCTGAGGTCTACGCAAGAAATGCAGCCTGGCTAATAGGATCACAATATGTGAAATGCCAGGGTGCCTCGGTGATTTACAATATGCCTAATGAGCAAATCCGATGAAGAGGTTTGTTGTCTACCATAAAACCAGATGGATGTAAGCAGTGATTAGAAGCAATTAACTCCATGCTGCACGAAATAACTTTCCATCATTAAAGCACTCCCCACCGCCACCACCGCCCTGTTATCTCTGCAAATGGAGCACCCTGGATGATTTTTCAGGATCTGTTTCTGTTTGATTCACTGCCGGTTTGTTTTTGTTTCTTTGTCTATTTATATAAAGCAAAACCCATCTAGAACTGGCTCGAATTGTAACAACGTATTATAACTATATAATCACATTTTCTTTTTTTTTTCTTTTGTATTTTTTTTCTTCACTTTTTAAAGTCCTTTTTATATGTACCGGTAGTTCTTTTCTTTGAAAATGTATGGACCGATAGTCCTCACCTTACGGTCACAATCCAGCCCAAAATTTCTGTTGCTCGGTGAGACATTGGTTAAGTGAGTTTTTGCCCCATTTTACGACCTTTCTTGCCACCGTTGTTAAGTGAATCGCTGCAGTTGTTAAGTTAGTGACAAGGTTGTTAATGTTCTGTACCAGCCTGCTACCGGCCCTGCAGAAAAGGCAGGGACAACCCCATTACAAACGGCAAGAGGCTGGAATTAAGCCTGCCAAATTTATTAACATAAAACAGCAAAACAAGACACCAACCATGAAACGGGAGCTATGAAACAGGAACTAATCAAGCGGTTGCCTTCAGCAAACCAGCCCTCCCACGCATTCCCCTTTTATACAGTTCAGGGCGTGGCTTCTCTCTGCCTCCTTCCGAGGTGCCCCATTGCCTTCCTCTGTTTACTCCTGATTGACTGCCTCCTGCGTCGGGCGTCCTTGAACAGGGCCAGCTGTGGGTCATCTTCATCCACGCTGTCAGGCTCACACAGCTGGGTCTCCGTCGTGACCAGGTGGGAGGGGCCTGGCTGAGGGCTCTCATTAGCAAGATCTTCAACCCCCTCAGCAAGCTCTTCAACACCCCCCTCCTCCTCTGAGTCGTCCGACCCAACTGCTGAACCCACAGGCTGACCATGAATCACAACAGTTAAGTGAATCTGGCTTCTCCCTTGATTTTGTTTGTCACAAGGTGGCAAAAGGTGACCCCGGGACACTGCAACAGTGGTAAATATGTGTTCTGTCCCAGCCTACTTGAGCTCCTTGTTAAATTCATGAGGAGAAAACCCCTCTTCAAATCAAGCAGGCAGAAAAGGCAGGATGAACCCAAACCCCTTTTGTTACTCACAGACTTGAGGAAAAACAAACACAGTTCATTGCAACTTGATTCTTAACCTGAACGGTTGCCTTCGGCAAGGCGTGGCTTTCCTAATGCCTGCTCCTTTGCCTCTGGAGCCGCCCCATTGCACTCCGCTCTCCTTGCTTGCCGGCGTTTACGAGCATCCTGGATATCTCCCAGCTGTGCTTCATCTCTGTCCAACTCAGACTCCCAGCACAGCTGTGTCTCAGCCTGAGCGTGAGTAGAGGGGCCAGGCCCCTCATCCGCCTGTACGTCTTGGAGCTTCTCAGAGCCTTCCTCTGACTCTAATGTCACTCCAGGCCCCTCCTCCTCCTCTGATTCCTCAGACTCAGCGGCCAGATCCACAGGCTGGCGAGGAATCACAACAATATGAGTCAAAAACCAAGCGTCTGAATTTGGATCACATGACCACAGGGATGCTGCAGCAGTCATACATGTGAAAAATGGTCATAAGTCACTTTTTCAGTGCTGTTGTAACTTCGAACGGTCGCTAAACAAACTGTTGTAAGTCAAGGACTAACTGTATTTGACTTACGCTCACCTTAGTATTTTGTTCCTTGTTTCTTTTCTTTTGTTTCTTTTCCATTTTCAGTGGAAGTGCTCGGCAGCACAGCAGAGCACAAAGAAAAAGCCGGAGTAACAATTCATTTTCAAAATGGAGGTGCTCAGGACTGGGATATCCAACGCATGAACCCTGAAGAATAAAAACAGGATGATGGATCAGACTAGCCTTCTCTTTTCAACCTTCTTTTATGTCAAGACTAAAATAATGAGAGGAAAAGAAAAAAAGGAACAAAATACTAAGATAATCATAAGGCAAATACATACATTTTGAAAGAAAAGAACCACACATAAAAAGGGCTTTAAAAAGTGGGAAAAAGAAAATATAATATATACTTATAACAATTAGCCATTAAAATTAGAGCCAGTTTGGTCCAGCGGTTAAAGGACCAGACTAGAAAGCGGGATACCATGTGTTCAAATCCTGCCTTAGCTGTGAAAGCCAGCTGGCTGACTTTGGGCCAATCACCAGGAGGATGTGAATTCTAGTCCCACCTTAGCCAAGAAAGCCAGCTGACTGACTTTGGGCCAATCACCAGGAGGATGTGAATTCTAGTCCCACCTTAGCCAAGAAAGCCAGCTGACTGACTTTGGGCCAATCACCAGGAGGATGTGAATTCTAGTCCCACCTTAGCCAAGAAAGGCAGCTGACTGACTTTGGGCCAATCACCAGGACACTGTGAGTTCTAATCATGCCTTAGCCTTGAAAGCCATTTGGGTGACTTTGGGACAGTCCCTCTCTCTCAGCCCAACCAACTTCACAGGGTTCTTGTTGTGTGGGAAATAGGAGGAGGAAGGTGTGCTGGATATCTTTGGCACCTTGAGTTATTTGTAAAAAATAATCAAGGACGGATACAAATAAAAAAATAAAATAAATAATATTCAAGCCAACAAAAGACAATCAAAAGACAATACATACTGTACTTTTACACTATCACAATACCGAAGTGAACACATTTTTAAAAATAAATTTTGCAGTCAGCTCCTCAGAAGCTCCTCATCAAGCTGGAAGGAGGCGTTCAGTGAGGAAAGTACCACAAGAATTTAGACACGGCAATGGATGCGAAACTGCGCAGAAATGCTTCTTCGCTTTGCAGATGACGCCAAATTGAACGAGGTGGCTCATTCTCTTGGAGGCAGAAACGCAAGTCAGAATGACCCTGTGAGGTTGGAGGAACCATCACAATAAAAGAACGCAATGTTCTTCCCTTCACAAACGAAAATCAGGAATATCACAGAAACTCCTGCTTTCTGAAAGAGAGGTTGGGATAGTAATTGAAGCCAAGCTATGAGTCAGCAGTGTGATTTAGTTACAAAAAAAAGGCAAATGTAATTCTAGGTGTCCTAAAAAAATAAATAAATATAGTTTTCAGATGGTGAAACATATGAGCTTTACTTTACTATTTTTTTCTACATTGGTCATAGGCCATTTTAAATGTTGGGTCCAGTTGAGGGCAGCACACATAAAGAGGTATTCAGACAGACAGGAAGAGGTTCAAAGAAGAGCAAGAGTTATGATCACAGGCAGAGGTGGGATTTGGCAGAACAGGTAGCTAATTTTCTGTTGCCCAGGCCCAGAATGGACTTCCGGAAGTGGCATCCACACAGAGAACCAGTTGTTCCCATTTTGAATCCCACCACTGATCACAGCGGTAGAAACTAAAGATATTGGGAACTTTTAGCCCCAGAAGACTCTGGGGATGGTTGTAATAGCAGTCTTCAAATTCAATAGATTAGATTAGATTAGATTAGATTAGATTAGATTAGATTAGATTAGATTAGATTAGATTAGATTAGATTAGATTAGGTAAAGGTAAAGGTAAAGGTAAAGGTAAAGGTAAAGGTAAAGGTAAAGGTAAAGGTTCCCCCACACATGCGTGCTAGTCGTTTCCAACTCTAGGGGCCGGTGCTCATTTTCATTTCAAAGCCGAAGAGCCAGCGCTTGTCCGAGGACGTCTCCGTGGTCATGTGGCCGGCATGACTAGATGCCAAAGGTGCACGGAACGCCGTTACCTTCCCACCGTAGTGGTCCCTATTTATCTACTTGCATTTTTACGTGCTTTCGAACTGCTAGGTTGGCAGAAGCTGGGACGAGTAACAGGCGCTCACTCTGTTACGCGGCACTCAGGATTCGACCCGCCAAACTGCCAACCATCTGATCAACAAGCTCAGCGTCCTAACCCACTGAGCCACCGCGTCCCTCATTAGATTAGATTAGATTAGATTAATTACCTGTATTGTCATTTTTACTGTGGGGACAATGGCACACATTAAAAAATGAAATTTAGTCACCCACTCTCAAAGTGCACACATACAGAACACACATTTAAACATACTATATACAACATATGTATAGACCTACACCCTTACATGAAAGACCCAGAAGCAGGTCTATTCTCCATCATTCAAGAGTCTGATTACAAAATAATGGCCTTAAATCAGGGCTTTTCAACCAGTGGTACGGGTACCACCTGTGGTATATCGGCACCTGGCAGGTGGTACGCAAGCATCCTAGAAAAGTGGTAGCGGGGGAGGGGAATGAGCTGAACCGGTGGCAGCACCACACAAGCCTGATGTTCTGAACCAGCCCTCTTCCGGCCTTGTAGTAAGGCAAACCCCTATTCAAACAGAAGAGACTGGAGAGCGTCCAAGGCTGAAAAGCGTTTGCCAAGATTTAATAGTCAATTAACAGAACAAGAAACAAAAACACAGGAACTTGAATCCTCAAGCAGAAGGGTTGCTTTCAGCAACCAGCCCCTCCCCAAACACTCCTTTTATTTAGAGTTCAGGGCGTGGTCTCCCTGTGCCTCCTCCCGAGGAGTCCCACAGCCTTTCTTTGTTTGTTCCTGCTCGACTGCCTCCTGCGTCGGGCGTCCTTGAACAGGGCCAGCTGTGGGTCATCATCCTCCGCACTATCGGGCTCACGCAGCTGAGAAGAGGTCCCCGGCTGAGGGCTCTGCAAAGCCTCCAAACCATCATCAGCCGGTTCGTCTCCCTCCTCCCCCTCATCTGAGTCATCCGATACATCGGAGCCGGCTGTCGGACCCACAGGCTGCCCCTGAGTCACAACACCTGAGCGAGAGACGGCTGGAGCTGCAGGGCTGTCAGGGCACAGTGGAAGTGCCAGGATCAGCGCCAGGTTCCAGCTGGAGCTTGGCGCTGATCCTGGCGCTTCCGCTGAGCCCAGAAGAAGCGCCGATCAGCTGGAATGTTGCAGCATCTCCAGGGTCTTGTGATTTACATTCCGATGCTTGGCAACTGATTCATATTTATGACAGTCACAGTGTCCCAGGGTCATGTGAAGTGACCAAAACCTGCTGCAACCACCCAGCAGAGGAGGAGGAATAAAAACCAAACACCCCCACCCCACCCCACCCCCGCTGTCAATCCGCGACAGAAATGCTCACAACAATGAAAACCTCAAACAGGAGGAAGAGCACCGCTGGGCGGGCAGGCAGGTGTCTTGCTCGGCTGTGGCTTGGGGGGGCACTTTTTTCAGTGACATTGTAACTTCGAACAGTCACTAAGCGAACTGTTGTAAGACGAGGACTGCCTGTACTTCATCACTTTTTTCCTTCTTTTTTTTTGTTGGTCATCAAGTTTTTGACACCTTGCTAGGCGACTGGTGGACCTCGGATGTTGCCATATCCTAAAAGTGGTACAATGGGTGAAAAGGTTGAAAAGCCCTGCTTTAAATTACAGGAAAGTAACTTCCACTTAAATGTTAGATCAAACCCCTAACAGCAAGATCAAATTAATGCTGCATTTCATTAACCGACAGAATTGGCAAGGTCTTATTCTCTGCAAGTCTGGCTGGATAAAGGAGAATTCAGGAAGTCCTTGACTTAAACAACCACAAATTTTGAGCCCAATTTTGAGCGCAAAATTTTGAAATTTTGAGCCCCAAATTTCTATTCGTTAAGTCAACGTTGTCCCAATGTATGACCTTTCTTGCCACAGTCGTCAAGTGAATCACTGCAGTGAAATTAGTAATGCGCTTTCTGGCTTTCCCCGTTGACTTTGTTTGTCAGAAGGTCACAAACAGTGATCACAAGTTCCCCGGGACACAGCAACCCGTCACGAATATGAACCAGTTGCCAAGCATCCGAATTTTGATCAGGTGACCAGGGGGATGCTGCAAGGGTTAGGTAAGTCACTTTTTTCAGTCAGGTTGTAACTTCGAATTGCCGTTAAGCAAACTGGTGCAAGTCGAGGACTAGCTGTAATTGTAACTCAGGGTTGAAATGAGGGGTCCTCGGCGCTCTCTGAGTTTGGCTGTTTTCTTGGAGACGTTTCACTATCCAACAAGGTAAGTTCGTCAGTGCAGCTAGCAGAGTCTAAATCCCACTCCTTCTTAGCACTGATGACGTTACCTAGTTTGGGTAATGAAACGTCTGCAAGAAAACAAGCCAGCTCAGAGAGCAAGAGAGTCTGGTTGGGCTGGATGGCCTCAATGGCCCCCTCTAACTCTACGATTCAACAACAGCTTTGCCACACACACACACACAAACACACACACAAAAAGTAAAGGTGGTTAGCTTGCATGAGAGGACGTTTTCTATTTCCCCACATTTAATTCTGGGAAATATGGGACAAAGCTTGGAAGATATTCTTGTAGCAGAATTGGGGTGAGGGGGAGAGGTCTTTAAGGAGGGACACCCAGCAGGGGGCTTTGGGCTTTGATGGTGGTTTAAGGCAAGGGTCTTCCAACGTGGCCCTTTTATGACTCGTGGACTTCAACTCCCAGAATTCCTGAGCCAGCACGGCTCAGCTTGGAAACCTCTCCCTTTCCCCTCAGCATGGCTGGCTGAGGAATTCTGGGAGTTGAAGTCCACGAGTCATAAAAGGGCCACGTTGGAAGACCCCCTGGTTTAAGGGGAGCATTTGTGACTAATTGTTATTTTTTATTTTTATTTTATTTTTCCTCCCCTTTCCCTGCAAAGTGCGGCGTTCAGCCATCACAGCTTCTGGATGTTCCTTGCTGCTTTCTGGGAAGCATAGAGGGACGTTTTGCCAGCTGTCTGATTCCTTTGCCTTCTGCTGTCATTATCCAAAGGCGCCACCCCACCTTCTGGCCCTGCAGCTTGCAAGTGGGGGGGTGGGAGGGAGAGAGGGAGGGAGGGAGAGTCGATCACGCTTACACACACATCACACAGCAGGGAAGAGTCTGGATTTAGTTACAGGGCTGCTGTGATGGTTGCATTCTATTTATCTTGCCCTCGTTCACTTATTTATCAATAAATACCTTCTTCCTTCCCTCCCTCCCTCCCACCCTCCTTCCTTCCTTCTTTCTTCTTTCCTTCCGTCCTCTCTCCCTCTCTTCCTCTCCCTAACTCCTTCTCTCACTCAGTCCCTCCCTCCCTCTTTTCTCCCTCCGTTCTTTCTCCCTCCCTCCTTCCCTCCCTCCTTCCCTTCCTTCCTCCCTTCCTCTCTCTCTCCTTCCCTTCCTCTTTCCCTCCCTTTCTCCATCCCTCCTTCCCTTCCTTCCTCCCTTCCTCCCTCTCTCCTTCCCTTCCTCTTTCTCTCCCTTTCTCCATCCCTCCTTCCCCTCCTTCGTCCCTCTCTCCTTCCCTTCCTCTTTCCCCCCTTTCTCCATCCCTCCTTTCCTTCCTTCCTCCCTCTCTCCTTCCCTTCCTCTTTCTCTCCCTTTCTCCATCCCTCCTTCCTCCCTTCCTCCCTCTCCTTCCCTTCCTCTTTCCCCCCCTTTCTCCATCCCTCCTTTCCTCCCTTCCTCCCTCTCTCCTTCCCTTCCTCTTTCTCTCCCTTTCTCCATCCCTCCTTCCTCCCTTCCTCCCTCTCCTTCCCTTCCTCTTTCCCCCCCTTTCTCCATCCCTCCTTTCCTCCCTTCCTCCCTCTCTCCTTCCCTTCCTCTTTCTCTCCCTTTCTCCATCCCTCCTTCCTCCCTTCCTCCCTCCCTCCCTCCCTTCATATTTACCATTTGTGTTTCCTTCCAACGTAACCTCATTTCTCTCACATCTTTTTCCCCAACAGGCAAAGAAGAAAAGGGCACAAATAAGGAAATATTTTTTTTTCCTAGATGTCTGACATCACCCAAATCAACTTTCCAGCTGAGCAATTCTGCACTACAGCCCCCGTCACCCATAGCCAGCTTGTGTCCTCCCGTCACAGGAGGGGCAGGGATCTGCTCTGTCTTGTCCTCAGGAGGTGTGCTTCCTCTCCTGTCTGATTGCCCATCTGGCTCCGTGATACAATTTTCAACTTTCCTTAAAATGAAACACAGCCAAATGCTTCCAGATATGGGCATAAAGACAAACTAGCTTTAAGTGATGTGAGAAGCCAGGACGCCACTTTCAAACAAACATCTAAATAGTTTCCCAAGTACGTCCTAGATGGGATTATCTCATTTCTTTCAATTGTTCTATTGGCAGTGTCAGGTCACTCTCTTTATAGGTTGTATGAACCAGACCATGCTATAAAACCACAATATGGTTTAGTTGTTTGGTCACAGTATGTTTTGCAAATGCAACAGCAAGCGCTGGTTGCCCTGACCTTAGTAGGTGGATAGAATCTAGCCTGTAACTCAGGGCTCTTCAAACTTGGCCTTTTTATGACTTGTGGACTTCAACTCCCAGAATTCCTCAGCCAGCATGCCTGTCTGAGGAATTCTGGGAGTTGAAGTCCACAAGTCATAAAAGGGCCACGTTGGAAGACCCCTGCTGTAACTGTATAATGACTGTGCCACAACCTGCTTAACAGGTTGTATGGTTATATAGTATTGGTTCTATTGATCAGAGGATTAATGACCTCTAAAAAGAGGCCAACTGATCTATTCAACTTAACCCCATTGGGTTAAATTTAATCCAAAATGCACCCAGACGTGTCCAGAGTTAAAATAACTTATCTTCTTGATTATATTGAGGGAATACCTAACCCAGTCAACCAAGTTTACCAGAAATGGTCTTTTTAACTTGTAAAGCTAACTTATAAATTAAAAAATGAGAAGGGGGAGGGAAGGGGAAGGGGAAGGGGAAGAGGAAGGAAGGAAGGAAGGAAGGAAGGAAGGAAGGAAGGAAGGAAGGAAGGAAGGAAGGAAGGAAGGAAGGAAGGAAGGAAAAACTGACAAACAAATTATGTGAAAGAAATAGTTAGGGGGAAAAACTGGAAACATGGTTCCTTAGAAAAGCATTTTGATCTTTTAAAAAGCCTCTTTTATTTAACACTAAAATGATAATTAATGCTGCCCTTTCCTCTATTAACAGATGCATGGTGCATTTCGGTTGCCCTTGCAACCTTGAGTAAAGGTTGAGCACTTCCGTTCAGCTCCACGGGCCTCTTACCCCCTTTTTGGGTGTCTGCAGTGTTTTGAAATGCAAAAAAAAAAAAGCTCGGCCAGATTGATGGAGCCCATTTGGAAGAAGGGCAGTTTCACAGCTTGTAGATTCCAAGTAACTCGGAAAGGGAGGAGTCCCTTGGGCCATATACTGTATTTGTGTAGGCACTGTCGAAATATACCACGCAGCCGATGTATTGTGTCAGCACCAAAGCGCCTACAGATGGAGGAAAAAGATGAACAGTGTCAAAAGCTGCGCATCGCATTGAGGCCACATGTTCGTATCGCACTGGAGGGAATGGAGCCGCTTTGCAGAAGAATGGACTGCATTGGCGGCGAGACTACACCAACCAGTTTCCTGTGCCCCAAGAGACAGGGAGGGGGCGGCAATTGAGAGGAAGAACATTTCAGAAAACTGACACCTCCCATCCTCTGAGGACCACCGTGGTGGCAACATAAGAATGTTGCTGATGGGGAGGAACTGGATTGGGACAAAATAGAGAGCGTCAAGCCTCTAAATAACCCAGGAGTTTAATTTGCTTCTTCTTTCCAGGAAAAACAATGTGGATATTTACAGGTGCAAATGGGGAAGCTTGAAGGCTGTTAGGCTCATTGTTTTATCCCTGCTGTAGACCCAAGTCCCTGATATGGTAGAAGCAGGTGATGGAGCTTTGGTGAGCTGCCAGTAGAACAAGCATCTGTATCTTTTTATTATTATCATTCAAACAAAAAAAAAAAGCATTGCACCTTCAAAACTAGCCCGTTAGGCAGAAGAATCAGCTAGGAGCTTTCTTAGCATATTTGAGAGGCTAGGTTTTTAGGGGTGCACCACTTTTAAATGTGGAAAGCATTTAGATGCAAGTAGCCCTCAGCTTTGAATCCTCTGTAGAGCAATGGCAATAGCATTTAGGCTTAGAGACAAATGGTCCTCAACTTACAGCCACAACTGAGCCCCACATTTTTGTTGCTCAGCGAGACATTTGTTAAGGGAGTTTTGCCCCCAGTTTTACGACCTCTCCTGCCACCGTTGTTAAGTGAATCCCTGCAGTTAAGTTAGTAACATGGCTGTGTTGAAGGGAAAAAAAATCTTCATCAGGGTCCAGTCTAAGCTGGGAATAAACAAAATGGAGACTGCTTTAGAAACAAGTTTGTAGTTTATTGAAGAGGAGAGCCAGACAGAAAGAAGGCTCTGGAAAAACTGATCACATGTAGTAGGGACTGGTGGGTTTTTATACCTTCTTGAGCTTTTGTTTGGAGTTGTTCCTGTGGCATGAACTTTGACCTGAGTCTGAGTCTGCCTTTCTGGTATTCTGATGGTGGTGGGTTAACCCTATGATGCCCCAAAGGTCCTATCCTGCTTCCCTGGGGCTGTGGCTGATGAGTGTTGGGATTTTTTTTGGTGTGAGGGAATTGTTGATTCTAGGGATCTTTATCTTTCTAATCCCAGCTTCCTGATTCCAGTCTTTCTGACAAGATTATCACATCTGCATTTCTGTAGACCTGGTTTCTGTTTGAGACAGAGAGACTTGCCGGGGGGGGGGGTTGCTCTCCCTTTAAGATTCTTCGGGGAAATATAATATTCTGCCTTTTAATATTCCCCCAAATATTTCTTTCTTGGGGGGGAGGGGCTGACTTCCCTCAATTGTTAGGTGAATCTGGCTTTCCCATTGACTCTGCTTGTCACAGAAGATGATCATTTGATCCCAGGATACTGCAATCGCCAGAGGTATTGTCAAGCGTCTGAATTTTGGTCATGTGACCCTGGGGAATGCTGCGATGGTTGTTAAGTGTGAAAAATGCTCATCAGTCTTTTTTTTTCAGCGCCGTTGCAGTTTTGGTCACTAAACTAACTGTTGTAAGTCAAGGACTATCTCTATAGCAACCTATAGAGCTTTACAGCACTCCCTGGATAGTTTACAATGAAAGCATTATTTGCTTATTGCGCCCCCCCCCCCAAAAAAAATCTGGATCCTCATTTTACCGACCCTCAGAAGGAAGGCCATTGTTCTGACACCCTGCTGAACTAAAGAAATGTAACTCCAGGTGGTCCCTGACTTACGACCACAATCGAGCCACAACCTTTCTGTGGCTAAGTGAGACAGTTGTTAAGTGAGTTTTGTCCTACGTTACGACCTTTCTTGCCCCAGTTGTTAAGTGAATCACTTCAGTTGTTAAGTTAGTAACACAGTTGTTAAGTGAATCTGGCTTCCCCATTGACCCCATTGTCACAAAAGGGGATCCCATGACCGCCCCCCCAGCCACTGCAACCGTCATAAATATGAATCAGTTGCCAAGCATCTGAATTTTGGTCACATGAGCCTGGGGATGCTGCCACGTTCATTAACTGTGAAAAACAGTCCTAATTTTTTTCCCGTGCCATCGAACGGTCACTAAAGAAATTGTTGTAAGTCGAGAACGGAGTTGTCCTTCTGCCATTAAGAAAACTAAAGAAAACAGGAAGTGAGTGTGGAAATAAAACAAGGTCGGAGTTGCCTGCCACAACAGAGTCCTTATTATTTCACAGTCAAAGTGCTGTAACAGATGCAAATTTTTGTGGGATGGAAATGAAGCAAATTGTGGGTTGCCATTTAGAGTCATCCTCATTAGAAATGGGAAGATAACGATGGCTTTGGAATAATTGGCAGCGTTGACTATGCGGGACTTCGGAATTCCTCTCTCCATCTGAAATTAAAAGATTTCAAGGGGAAAAGGACTTCATTTAAATAGTTCTGTTGGGTTGCCGCTAATTATGCTTTGACCCAGCCGATTCCTTGCCTTTATACACAAAAGAATCTTCCCTCTTTTATAAATGTTTGATTCTAAAAGTCGACTTTGAAGGAGAGTCCCTGTAATGGCAGGCAAGTCATCAAGAATAAAGAAGTGATTATTGTAATGAGATCCATTATCACCAAGAATAGCTTAGAACAGAGGTCAGCAAACTTTCTCGGTTAGTGGACCGGAAGGAAAGGGAGAGGGAAGCATTTTACATGCGCGCGCATGGGGCAGCGAGCACACTCACGATGCAAATGGGGCGGGGCTAGTGCTTGCATGATACTCGCTAGCCCTGCCCTGTTCTTGCATCTCACTGCACCCCATTTCCGTGCCCTGCAGTGTGGTGGTGCCTGTTTTTGTGCCCTGCAGCACACCGGTGTCCCATTTTCGCACCCAAGGTGCAGCAGCATCCCATTTTTGTACCCTGTGGCATGGTGGCATTCCATTTTTGCGCCATGCAGTGTGGCATTGGCCCTTTTTTGCACCCTGTGGCGCAGCAGTATGCTGTTTTCATGCCCCACAGTGTGGTGTCCTGTTTTGCACCCCATGGCCACAGTGCTGGCGCGAGTGGAAGTGTGCAGCCCCAGTGCTAGCGTAAGTGGGGGGGTTGGGGACCCCTGGCTTACAAGGGTAATTATAAATGGATACCAGAGTATCTTCCGATCACTTCCATGTTACCTGGTTTTTGGTATGGAATTAATTCCTTGTTTTACTGTTTGAACAATTGCACAGAGTCCTCAGCTTACGACCACAGTTGAGCCCAACATTTCTGCTGCTAAGTGAAACATTTCTTGAAGTGAGTTTTGCCCCATTTTGTGACCTTTCTTGCACCATTGTTAAGTAAATCGTTGTAGGCGTTAAGTTAGCGACACAGTGGTTAAGTCAATCTGGCTTCCCCATTGACTTTGCTTGTCAGAAGGTCGCAGAAGGGGATCACGTGACCCCCAGGACGCTGCAACCGTCATAAATATGAATCAGTTGCTAAGCCTCTGAATTTTGATCATGTGACCGTGGGGAGGCTACAACAGTCGTACGTGTGAAAAAATGGTCATAAGTCACTTTTCCCAGTGCCATCATAACTTAAAATGGTCTCTAAACGAATTGTGGTAAGTTGACAACTACCCTGTTTTCCTGAAAATAAGACCCAAGTGGAAAATAAGCCCTGGCATGATTTTTCAGGATGCTCCTAATATAAGCCCCACCCCAAAAATAAGCCCCAGTTAAGGTTGTCAGCCAGACGGAAAACATTTAGTACCGTATTTCCCCAAATATAAGCCCTAACTGGAAAATAAGCCCTCATGCATCTTTTGGAGCAAAAATTAATATAAGACCCGATCTTATTTTTTGGAGAAACACGGTACCTGTAATATATAGGGAGGAAACCTATAGAATAATCTCCAAGCACCATTGCCTCCATTCAGCTATAATAGATGTCTTGGCTAGGGTTTTGTAGTCCAACATATCTGGAGACAAACCTTGCTGGCTGGGGAATTCTGGTAGTTGAAGTCCAGACACCTTCAAGTTGCCAAGGATGGGCTACCATATCTGGGTTGCAAAAGTCCAGTTGACCTCCAGCAAAGAACTTTTTGTCTCATTGATGCCAGTCTAGTGGACACCTGGGTTTTGTTGATCCAGATCTGGTACAGGTAATCCTTGGCTTAAGACCACATTTCTGTTACTAAGCAAGACAGTTCTTAAATGAGCTTTGTTCCCATTTTATGACCTTTTTGCCACAGTTATTAAGTGAATCACTGCAGCTGTTAAGTTAGTAACAAGATGGTTAAGTGAATCTGGTTGCCCCATTGACCTTGCTTGTCAGAAGGTTGCTTGACCTGAAACCGTCATAAATATGAGCCAGTTGCCAAGTGTCTGAATTTTGATTACGTGACCATCGGGATACTACAACAGTTGTAAGTGTGAAAAACAATCATTAGTCACTTTTTACAGTGTCGTTGTTACTTTGTCAAAAGTACGAGTCAGTTGCCAAGCGTCTGAATTTTGACGGCGTGACTATGGGGAGGCTGCAACAATCGTGTGAAAAACGGTCATAACTCACTTTTTTCAGTGTCGTCGTAACTTTGAGGGGTCACTAAATGAACTGTTGTAAGTCGAGGGCTACCTGTAGTATACATTTTGCAACTTTTTAACCCTTAAATATTTGTAAAACGTTTCAGAACACCTCTTCCAAGCATTCCCAATTTTTTTTTAAAAAACCCAGACTTCTCTAGATTTTATTTTTTTTAAAAAATAAAAAATAAAAAGATGGGGTCCTTACTTCAACCACAGCAGAGAAATATTATCTCTGTCATTCCTTATTTCCCTATTCATTGGTTTGGTGTCTTTTTTTCTTTTGCCACATCTCTTTGTTGCCATCTGTTTCTTTCTGGCTACTAACTCCAGGCAAGCTTCTGGAAGTGCACAAATATAACGCTTGACATCTGCTATCCAGAATGGGCAAAGGCCAACATTCACCAAGAAAGCTTCTTCTCAGTGCCAAACTACAACATGATGTGGGAAGTCTTATAACCCCATCTCCTGAAGCTTCCATTTCTGTATATGAAAATGGAGTCTGCCTTAGGTTAACTAATGGAGGTTAACTTCATCTCCCGCATCATTTTGCTGACTTCAACACCAGCAATAACCCTCCCCTTTGAGTTTTGGAACAGGGGAAAAAAAATATCACAAATGAGGCAGCCTGTAAAAACACCGAGACACCGAATCAAACTCTTCATAGCCACGCAAAGCAATAACATCACCACAGGCCTCCATTAGATAAGACTTTAATGTATTCGAGTCAAGCTCCACTCCTGGTGTCTTCATAGAGATGTTCCTGAGATCTTGGCAACAGTTCAGAATTGGCTTTTTATTACCTACTTACAAGAGAGAGAGAGAGAGAGAGAGAGAGAGACAGAAGGAAATAACTGGTGGTGTCTCATTCCACCATTAACCAGAGGGCCCTGCTTAGCTTTCCAAGATCAGTTAAGATCAGCTAGGAGCTGCCTCGTTGGGTAGGTTGTATCTGCAACAAAGGCAGGAATATATGTTGAGAACACAAGCTTTTAAAAATCCAGCCAAGTGACAATGCTACTGAGGGTAAAATAAAGCAAAAAAAAAGTATTTTTAAAAAGCCTTGGCTGGCAATGCACATGCTTGGATACCACCAGCTTCAAAGCACTCTTTAGTGACAAGTACTCTCGGATGCAATTCCCACCTCCTTATAAATGCAATGTCATTGCCATCGTTTACGCTGCCGGGACTGCTGCTTCACCAAGTGTTAAAAGGAAGTAAAAGACTGGGGAGACATAATTCTCCCCCAAATGCAGCAGCTTCTTTATTTGGCTGGAACGACTAAAAACAGCACGGTCTTTCTTGCAAAACCTGCAGGGCACAGCCATTAAACAAACAACTCCATTACAGGCAACACAATGGGCCGTGAGATGAAACTAGTTGCGTTTTCCGCACAAGTACAAATTCTGCCAGACGGACAAAACAACGGAAGCAACACACTCTGGGAGGCTTATTCATCTCACTTTGAGACAAAACAAGAAAGTAGCCTTGAACCACGTTCAGCTTTCTCCTATGAATTCAGAGAGGTTATGAATTCATGCATTGGAAGATGGCTTGCGGGGAAGTGAACCTTCCAAACTTAACCAAATAGCATAGTTGGAAGGGGCCTTGGAGGTTTTCTAGACCAGCCCCCTCCTCAAGCAGGAGACCCTATACCAGGGGTAGGCAAACTTGGCTCTTTTATGACTCGTGGACTTCAAGTCCCAGAATTCCTGAGCCAGCATGGTTCAGCTTGGAAACCTCTCCCTTTCCCCTCAGCATGGCTGGCTCAGGAATTCTGGGAGTTGAAGTCCACCAGTCATAAAAGAGGCAAGGTTGCCTTGTTGTTGTTGTTAGCTGCGAAGTCGTGTCCGACCCATCACGACCCTATGGACAACGTTCCTCCTGTCCTCTACCATCTTCTGGAGTCCCTTTAAGCTCACGCCTACTGCTTCAGTGACTCCATCCAGCCACCTCATTCTCTGACGTCTCATTCTTCTCTCGCCCTCCACCTTTCCCAGCATGAGGCTCTTCTCCAGTGAGTCCTTCCTTCTCATTAGATGGCCAAAGTATTGGAGTTTCATCTTCAGAATCTGGCCTTCTAAAGAGCAGTCAGGTTTGATCTCCTCTAGGACTGACCGGTTTGATCGCCTTGCAGTCCAAGGGACTCGCAGGAGTCTTCTCCAGCACCATAGTTCAAAGGCCTCAATTCTTTGGTGCTCAGCCTTTTTTATGGTCCAGCTTTCACTGCCATACACTGCAACTGGGAAGACCATAGCCTTGACTATACGCACTTTTGTTGACAGGGTGATATCTCTGCTTTTTAGTGTGTTGTCTAGATTTGCCATGGCTTTCCTCCCGAGGAGCAAGCGTCTTTTAATTTCTTGGCTGCAGTCCCCATCTGCGGTGATCTTGGAGCCCAGGAAAATAAAATCTGTCACTACCTCCATTTCTTCCCCATCTATTTGCCAGGAATTGAGAGGGCCGGATGCCATGATCTTGGTTTTCTTAATGTTGAGTTTCAACCCAGGTTTTGCACTCTCCTTCTTCACCCGCAACAAGAGGCTCTTTAGTTCTTCTTCACTTTCTGCCATTAGAGTGGTATCATCTGCGTATCTTAGGTTGTTGATATTTCTTCCGGCAATCTTAATTCCAATTTTTGATTCATCTAGCCCTGCCTTTCTCATGATGTGTTCTGCATGTAAGTTAAATAGGCAGGGCGACAGTATACAACCTTGCCGGACTCCTTTCCCAATTTTGAACCAATCAGTGGTTCCGTGTCCAGTTCTCACTGTTGCTTCTTGGCCCACATATAGGTTTTTCAAGAGACAAATAAGATGGTCTGGTATGCCCATCTCTTTAAGAACTTGCCACAGTTTGTTATGATCCACACAATCAAAGGCTTTAGCATAGTCAATGAAGCAGAAGTAGATATTTTTCTGGAACTCTCTAGCTTTCTCCATGATCCAGCGTATGTTGGCAATTTGATCTCTAGTTCCTCTGCCTCTTTGAAATCCTGCCTGTAATTCTGGTAGTTCTTAAAGAGGCAGAAAAACATGCCCAGTTTTCTTAATAGCCCCAAGTCTCCCTCCCCCAAGCAGAAACCAGCTCTGTAGAAATGCAGATGTGATAATCCATTCAGGAAGGTTGGAGGCCCCCAGCTAGAAGATTAGGAAGACAAAGACACCTAAAATCTACATAGCCCACCCAAAGTCTAAGACAGGACATAATAGGATTAACCCACAGATGCCAAAGGGCACACCCAGACTCAGGTCAGAATACATGACACAGGAAATACAAAGCCTAAAACAGGAACAGGAAACAACTCCCAAAAAAAAGCTCCAGAGGGTATAGAAACCCACTCCCTACATGTGCTCTCTCTCTTTTCTTCCAGAGCCATCTTCCTGCCTGGCTCTCCTCTTCAATAAACTGCAACCTTCTTTCTAAAGCAGTCGCCATGTTGTTTATCCCCAGCTTGGACTGAACCATGATGGAGATTTTTCTTCAACAGAACAAATTGCCTCCAGAAGTTGTGGGTGCTCCAATACTGGAGGTTTTCAAGAAGAGATTGGACTGCCATTTGTCCAGAATGGGATAGGGGTCTCCTGCTTGAGCAGGATTGGATTAGAAGACCTCCAAGGTCCCTTCCAACTCTGTTATAGTTCTATTATTATATATGTTCTATAGCCCCTTCAACTACCCTATGTTTGTACTGATGAGGTCTTAAACAGCCAGTGCAGCAAACGTACACATCTTTTCACCTCTTGACACGTGATCTATAGGTTGGAATGCAGAGATACCATATCACAGATGAAATGTTTCTGTTGCTCTCCTCTCTTCAACAGCAGGCCTTTCCTAATGATGCCACCTTCCATTACCAATTGCCAACCTTCAAGTGTGCAGCTAACAAGGGCAGAAAACTCCAGCAATCTACACAGGCATGCATGAAGAACCTCACAGAGAGCACCGTGTGTACAAATTCAATGCAGTCTGATTTCTGTAACCAAGCAAGCTGCTTTTTGAAAGCTTGAAGAATCTTGGCACAATATGTAGAGGTAGCTGAAAATGTAAACAGATGGTAAAAGAACTGGGCATAGTTTGGTGGTTCCTATAAATGAAGGCAAGGGAGTCTGCCTTCTGAAATACCATCCTTTGATAAGCAGTCCTGAGAATTTTTTTTTCTCCCCTTCACTATGGTCTTCCTTTTAAAATGATAAAACAAAATGTTATAGATGGATTTAATTAGAACCTTCTGCCAAATTATTTTGGTGGTCTTCTTCTTCTTCTTCTTCTTCTTCTTCTTCTTCTTCTTCTTCTTCTTCTTCTTCTTCTTCTTCTTCTTCTTCTTCTTCTTCTTCTTCTCCTCCTCCTCCTCCTCCTCCTCTTCCTCCTCCTCCTGTTCTTCTTCTTCTTCTTCTCCTTCTCCTCCTCCTCCTCCTCCTCCTCCTCTTCCTCCTCCTCGTTCTTCTTCTTCTTCTCTTCCTCCTCCCCCTCCCCCTCCCCCTTCTCCTCTTCCTCTTCCTCCTGTTCTTCTTCTTCTTCTTCTCTTCCTCCTCCCCTCCCCCTCCTACTCTTCCTCTTCCTCCTCCTGTTCTTCTTCTTCTTCTTCTTCTTCTTCTTCTTCTTCTTCTTCTTCTTCTTCTTCTTCTTCTTCTTCTTCGGTTAGATTTCTTCATTCTCTTTCCACCTTCTCTAGATTTTCCCTGGATTTGAAGACCTCTTGAAACCAAGTAGTTCTTCAGAACAATTTAATATCATGATGCAAAGACATCTGCTGTACCATCTACATGAAGTTTCTTCCTCACGCTCCTTTTTCTTCTACCTTTTTCGTCAGGCTGTTTGAGGATTTCTTTCTCATTTTTCTTCGTTGTATTTTTGTGCAGACTTTCTGCTTAAAGGTGGTGGGAGTTCTTTCTTTCCAGGACAGGTTTTTCCATCCCTGCATCTCCCACACCTCCCACTCTGAAAAATGAAACATGGGGGATACTGTCTCCGCCTGATGTCTTTTTCCCTTGAGACTTAATTGAAGTGTGAAAGGCAGAGCATTCACATAATCACCTTAACACATTTTATCTAAATTAGTGAATAAAATACTCGCTGACATTCTCTTCCCCTTTGAAAGCAAATTTTCAGTCATGAATCTGAGTGACAGCTATTAGAAAATGATGTTGGGGGGGGTGGAAATATTGTGCAGTGCACTAGTTTCTCTAATTCTGTGTAGGCCCTAGCCTAACATTAACCCCAAAAGCGTCACAAAATGAGAATCCTTGGTGTTGTCTTGAGTTTGGTCGTTTTCTTGCAGATGTTTCTTGACGTCTCAGCAGTGATGATGTTACCGAGTTTGGATAATGAAAGTCTGCAAGAAAACAACCAAGCTCAGAGAGCACCAAGGACCCTTCATTTCGAATTAGAATTAGAATATTCTTTATTGGCCAAGTGCGATACGACACGTAAGAAATTCGTCTCCGGTTCATAGGCTGTCAGTGTAGATACAAACAACAAAGTAATATAGTCATAAGATACCAATAGTACAATATATTAGGAATGATAAGGATAATAGTAATACAGCTGTACTACATCTTTAGGTTTCAGACAGTGCTGTGGGAATTAGGTGTTCAGCAGAGTGATGGGATGAGGGGAAAATACTGCCTCTGTGTCTATTTGGGGGGGGCATGAAATGTCCTATAGCGGTGTACCGAGGGGAGAAGTTGAAACAATTTATGTCCAGGATATGAGGAGTCTGTAGATATTTTCTCAGCCCTCTTTCTGACTCTTGCAGTACACAGTTCTTCAGCGGAAGGCAGTCTGATTGCAACTGTTTTTTTTACAGTCCTAACTATCCGTTGAAGTCTGTACCTGTCCTGTTCAATTCCTGTACCAACCAGACAGTTACAGAAGTACTGACAACAGACTCAATAATTCCTGTGTAGAACTGTATCAAACAGCTCCTTCAACCCTGAGCTACAAATAGTCTCCTTTATTAGCATCACAAAATGGCGTTTTCAGAAAGCATTGATTACACATCTCATCTCCAGAATTATTCCATAATTATACCTGCTTGCCCATATTTATTTCCTCTTCCCATGTTTATTTCCTCTTAAATTCACAAACAAACCAAAAGGCAGATGAAAATGAACTCTATTGCCATGGCCCTCCAAGAACAATCTCTCACAAACACGCCACTGAGGATGCAAGAGAGAGAATTGGCTCACGGTTTGTCTTTTATGGATTTCTATCATCAAGCGGCAATTAAAACCAGGGGCCCTGAAGTGCATCCTATTTTGCAGGGCTAGACATGCTAATCAGAAATACCATAATAATACCCACTGAATTGTTCACTGGATAAAATAAATTTCTTCGGAGTGAAGTGGCGGGGGGGGGGGGGGAAGAGAGAGAGGTTTCAAAATGGCCTATTCATCACCAACAATGTTTTCTTTGCCAGGTGTAATCTGATATTAAATGTAGGCTTGTACTCTCTCTTTAAAAATTTGTTTAAGTTCCCATTGCATTACAATTCCCCAAAAAACTATTTTATTTCAGTTAATCAGTTGCTTTAGAGGGAAGAGTCCTGGGTGCAAAAGACTTTTAAAATGCAGTTAAAATAATGCACATGGGGGGGGGGGAAAGACGATGCTCCAAATATACAAAGGGAGATTAACAGCTGATCTAAAAAGAGAGGGGAGATAGATGAGATAAAAGATAAATATAGATAGATAGATAGATAGATAGATAGATAGATAGATAGATAGATAGATAGATAGATAGATAGATAGATGATAGATAGATAAATGATAGAGAGAGAGAGAAATAACAGAAAGAGACAGAGATAGAGGGAGACAGAGACAGAGATAGAGAACAAGATGGAAATAAGAGAGAGAGAGATGGAGATGAAAGAGAAAGAGAGAGATGGAGATATGAGAGAGAGAGGGGGGGGAGATGAGAGAGAGGGAGAGGGAGAGAGAGAGAGACCCTGATGCTGGGAAAGATTGAAGGCAAAAGGAGAAGAGGAATGGCAGAGGATGAGATGGTTAAATAGTGTTATTGACAGAGTGGGCATGGGTTTGGGTGGTCTCCAGGATACAGGGGAGAACAGGGGGGCCTGGGCATGCTATGGTCCACAGGGTCGCAAAGAGTTGGACACAACCTAGTGACTGAACAACATGATTCTTTGGGGTAAGGTGAAGGAGGTTCCTGCATCTTGGACCGGAAGACGCTGTCAGGCTGGGATGGATGTGAATTAGCATTATCTTTCAAAGTTGGGTTCCACAGAGTCAAAAATACAATGAAGCATGGAAAAGATCATTTCTGCCCCCAAAAGTTGAAACTGTAGAATGTTTCTCCTGTGCATGAAGATGTTTTAATAAGACACACAAAATGCTCATTACGCATTGCAGATCTTTCAGACATTGATGGGCCTCCACTGAGGAGAGACTTTGACCTTTTAGAATATTGATGCTTGAAGAAAGACAGAATCAACCAAATGCTCTCCTCCCAAATGCCCCCCCCCAAAAAATCTATGTTTGCAATCCCATTTAATTGGAAGTCAATCTCTCCAACTCTCCCACCTTTTTACATTTATCACAATTATTATTTCCTTGGCGTTTGTCAACGCTAGGACCACGCTTGACGATAAATTCACCCTAAATTACTAATGGCCGTAATTCTGTGGATAGCCTTAATTTGTCACTGGTGTGCAACAAATAATGCCATTTGTAGCTGAGGTCCCCTCATTAGTATTGATCTCTTAAGTTCTATCTGTTTGGATGTCAACTGCTCACCCCATCATCCCAGCAGAAGCTTAATGGTTTGCCAGGATGTTTGGTGGAAGGTGATAAACAAATTAGGCATGTAAAGCAGAAAGACAATAGCTTGTAATTTACATCCCATGCTCTACTTGGCTTTATGGCATCTTGGCTCCTCGTTCAGCAAAGCTGATGAGACCAAATGGGGAAGTTAAAAGATAGCCAGACTTAAGCCTGGATCCATTCTCTTGGCTCTTCCCTTGATTGAATTTCACAACAGCCACTGAGATGTTCTAGGACAAGGGTGGGCATCTATGACCCTTTGACGACCTGTGGACTACAACTCCCAGAATTCCTGAGCCAGCCATGGTGGCTCAGGAATTCTGGGAGTTGAAGTCCACAGGTTGTCAAGAGGCCATAGTTGCCTACCTCTGTTCTAGGAGGAGGAGGAGAAAAACCCACGCTCTGAAAATGGGTGCAGACTTGGGTTGTATCACTTCTGAAGGCCTCTGAGGTAAATTTCCCCACTTTTTGTTTCGCCTTGTTGCTGAAAATCTAAAGAAAGAACATTGGTTTGTTCCCGTTTATCCTTGCTACAACAGCCTCAGGAGGCAGGCTAGGCTGAAAGTGTTTAACCAAATAAACATTAGGAGAATGTACAGGTTTTCAGGTCTTTGCATTTTGCTATCTTTTCCAGTTCCTTCTCTTCTATTCTGCTCTCTTGTGTTTTCCGACGAGACCGGTGTATCAGGGCAACCTGGCCTACAGCTTCCTCTTTCGCCTTTCAGCCTCAATCTAGGAGCCTTCACACGCAGTCGCTTCTGCGACAGACTGTTTGTGTGATAAATTTAAATTTCCCAACAATTCCAATTTCCCTTTAATTCTTTGTCGGTAAATTTAAATTTACCTCGGACAAGCGCTGGCTCTTCGGCTTTGAAACGGAGATGAGCACTGGCCCCTAGAGTCGGAAACGACTAGCAACGCATGTGTGGGGGAATCTTTACCTTTTTTTAAAATTTAAATTTAATATTCTGCTCTCTCCTGGTACTGCCACGTCCACTACCCAGACTTTCTCGTCTTTCTTATCTACAGTTGTTAAGTCTTGGATGGATGCTATGTGGCAGGTGCCCGTTTCATTGTTGTTGTTTTCATACTGTGGAATTTTTTTTTTTAGGATATTTTACTTTGTGTTAAGTTGGAATGAGTCAATGGCAGACAAATTGAATACGCTGATGAATTAATAAAAATGTCATTCGGGGAAAATTAGGGGGGGAGGGAAATATTACTCACGTTTGAAGATAACGTGAAGATAAGAAAAACAAAAGCTGCTGTCATAGGGCCAGGCTACTCTTGAGAATTTGTGTGGCAGATGTTGGTATACTGTTTAACCAAACCCTGATATTCCCACCTTTCAGTTCCTTTGGATAATTCTGGATTCTATCGATGGATACTTTATTTACTTCTACTATGTTCTTCCACCACCCATCTTCAAAACCCCAGGGGAAAAAAAGAACAAGAAAAACTCCAAAAGTCAACATGAGTCCAATTTTACCTATTCTCACCCTCATCCTGATTATATCGGCGTTAGGGAAATGGCTCCAGAGAGATTATGGCTGTATTCATCCTTGAGTCAAATGTTTTGCTGGCCTTTGAATTGTTAATGTGATTTACCCATGCAATTGGCATGCGTCACATACCCATATGGGGTGGGAGTCACCATGTCCCAGAAGCCCACAGAAGTGCAGAGACCAATTGCCTTTGCTTCAAGGGCACCAAGCAAAAAAAAAAGAGAATGAGCACAAGGCTGGAAAAGCAATTCAGCATAAATAGAGAGACTTTACTTTGAGGAAGCCGCATTCCAGTTTGTCAGCAATAATATTATATATATATAATATGTGTATCATTTCAAGCCATGTGTCTGTGAGAGAAATACAAAGATAGAAGGCAGATTTGAAGGAGACACTAAATATACCATTGACCTTAGCTATCAATCCACCCAGTGGTGGGATTCAAATAGGCGAACAACCAGTTCTCTGTGTGGATGCCACTTCCAGAAGTCCATTCAGGGCCTGGGCAACAAAAAAAATTAGCTACCGGTTCTGCCAAAGTGGTGCAAACCGGCTGAATCCCACCACTGAATCCACCCCACCATTACTGGTGGCTTCCAGATCGCCAGAGATCAGACATTCCTAAACCCCCAGGCTGTGGCCCACTACCGGACTGTGAACCATTCGGAACCGGGCCACGGAAGTGGCGGGTAAGCCACGTGTGCATGCACACACATCCCCACCTACCGCTCATACAAATGGATTGTGGACACATGTGCTGACTTGCTGCTCGCACATGCGCCCACAATCCATTTGTATGAGCGGCAGGCACAAGTGACCGCCGCTCATACAAATGAAGCTGTGCACATGGATGTGCGCTTGCCAGGCCGCTGACACGGAACCATCCACCTCCCCCACCGCAACCTTGCTGCCCGTCCACAAAGCTGGAAAGTTGGTGGAACTCTGATCTAGATGTCTTCGTTCATCCTTTTCTAAAATAGGCACAACCCTATGGAAAGAGAATATGAAGGAGAGCCAAGAAAGCAATGGGGTGAAACAGGGGAGAGGCTGGGAATGAGATAGATTTGACCTACAGTCCAAATGGCTGCTGAGGGATAGGTGCCATTTTCTTCTCTGTCAGACCATTTGTTCCAACTCGTGGACCTTATCTACTTAACTTGTCCCTAATTCTCTAATAGTGACCATAAAAAAGGATAAAATTTCTTTATTCTTTTATTTTCGTGTGACCCTAATCCCTTCGCGAGTCTTCAGTGTCTTTATTAATCTGAAAGAAAAATTAAAAAGTGGAGACCAAGGAAGGGGAGGAGGCCGGTATAATGAAGTCTCAGTGGAGCCCAGCAAGGTCAGAGTATAATACACTCTGAAACTGTTTAAGAAAGAAACTTAAAATTAACTAGTCCCTTGAGAGAGATTCAGCTCTGCCTTATGTTCCCTTCATAACCTTTGGAATATCTGCACCATGTCTGACAGTCACTTTGGATGGGATTGTCCAAGTAGCTGTCATGTTAAGTCCCAAGGGCACTAAGGCTCTCTGGTGAGATAAGAGTGACATTTATCATCCCAGCTTTGAGTCACTCAATCCTGTTTTTTTATGCTGACAGAGTCTCTCACTAAACTGCAGATAACCGCACTTTGCACCTGACACTTCACAAGCTTTGACCTACATCATAGTCACTTTTGCACCCCAAAATGAGGAACAAAGAGGTGCACTTTAGTGGAGCACAATGTCTATGGAGATTCTCAGTCATCCGGGTCATGGTTGACCCAGTGTGGGATTCAAATATGTGAATAACCAGTTCTCTGTGTGGATGCCACTTCGAGAAGTCCATTCTGGCCTGGGCAACAAAAAATTAGCTACTGTTTCTGCCGAAGTCGTGCGAACTGGCTGAATCCCACCACTGGGTTGTCCCAAAGGTGCTTTTTCAAGAGGCAACTGGACTTCCTTGTTTTTCTCTCAAGATGTTTCACTTCTCATCCAAGAAGCTTCTTCAGCTCTGACTGATGGGATGATGGGAAATGGAAGGATTTATACTGACCAGCTGTTGACCAGGAATATAAATCCTTCCATTCTCCACCAGCCAGAGCTGAAGAAGCTTCTTGGATGAGAACCGAAACGTCTTTAGTGGAGCGCAGTTCATCAATCCCAAACCCTAAAAATCCAGAAATACCCAACAATTCAACTGGGTCTTCCATAAAGCCCTACCTGGACTGTACAGGTAGTCCTTGCAACCATTCAAGGTTACAACTGATGGACCATGGCTGCATTCCCAAGGTCATGTGATCAAAATTTGGGCGCTTGGCAACAGGGTGTCACGATCACCATTTGCAACCTTTCCGACAAGCAAAGTCAAAGGAGGAAGTCGGATTTGCCGAACAACCGCATGATTCACTGAGGAATTCAGGAATGTGTTAAGAAGAATTGGAACTTCGCCTGGGAATAAATATTGAAGAAATAACTATCAGATAAGGGATGGCGTGGGAGGAACAGGGGTCTGGAAATTAAGTCCTATTGAGGGAACAGAATTTGCTCGAATTTGGGGACAGTTCTTCAAATACCTATAAGGATTTCATATCACAAAAGGTTAAGAGTTGTAAAGAACATTATAAAGAAAGATACTTAGCAGTCCCAAAGGTGCTTTTTCAAGAGGCAACTGGACTTTGTTTTTCCTTGAAGACATTTCGCTTCTCATCCAAGAAGCTTCTTCTTCTGAAGAACTTATTCAGAACTGAAGAAGCTTCTTGGATGAGAAGCAAAACATCTTCAAGGAAAAACATAGACAATCCAGTTACCTCTTGAAAAAGCACCTTTGGGACAACCATGACCTGAATCTCCATAGACAAGGTATTTAGCAATTATCTTGAGATAAAAGAATGCAGAATATTAGGGAAATTTCCTAACCATAAGAAAAAGTTTGTTGATTAAGCTAAATATATAGCGAGATGATCTATCAGTACTCCTCGACTTGCGATCCTAACTGAGTCTAGAATTACAGACATAAGTCAGGGTGGTTGTTCAGAGGTCAGCATGTGACTGCATCTAATTTTATTACCTTTTTTGTAGCAGGCATTAAGTGAATACCATGGTTGTTAAGTGAACCCATTTTCTTTAAAGAATGTTTTTGCTGGAAAATGGAAATAAGGGGCAGAAACTGCCCCCACCAAAAAATCCCCCGGCCAAAAATAGCAAACACATGGCGGTGAGATGCTGCAAACAGCCCAAAATGCAGCTATGTGACCATGAGGGGGAGTGTGAATGTGCATGTTATGGCCGTTGGAACTTCAAAACAGAGTCATAAGTACTCGGGGATGGTCCATTGTAACCTTGGTCGCTAAGCTACCAGTCGTTAAGTGAGGACTGCCTGTATTTCTCATTGCTGGAGATGATCAAGTCTAAGCTAAAGAGATATCTTCATTTGGGTTATTTCAACCAAACAGGAAGATTGAATCCATAACCCCAGGGGACCCTCCTAACTTTGCAAATCTTCTTTGCATAGCATTATTTTTACATTTAATTCATAGCACATTTAGGAAAGGAGATAGATAGATAGATAGATAGATAGATAGATAGATAGATAGATAGATAGATAGATAGATAGATAGATAGATAGATAGATAGATAGATAGATAGATAGATAGATAGATAGATAGATAGAGTTATATAGATAGATAATATAGATAGATAGATAGATAGACAGACATAGATAGATAGATAGATAGATAGATAGATAGATAGATAGATAGATAGATAGATAGATAGATAGATAGATAGATAGATAGATAGATAGATGATAGATAGATAGATAGATAGATAGAGTTATATAGATAGATAATATAGATAGATAGATAGATAGATAGATAGATAGATAGATAGATAGATAGTTATATAGATAGATAATATAGATAGATAGATAGATAGCCAGACAGACAGACATAGATAGATAGATAGATAGATAGATAGATAGATAGATAGATAGATAGATAGATAGATAGATAGATAGAGTGAGTGAGTGAGTTATATAGATAGATAATATACCGGTAGATAGATAGATAGATAGATAGCCAGACAGACAGACAGATATAGATGATAGAGAGAGAGAGAGAGAGAGAGAGAGAGAGAGTTAGATAGATAGATAAGATAGATAGATAGATAGATAGATAGATAGATAGATAGATAGATAGATAGATAGATAGATGATAGATAGACAGACAGACAGAGATAGATAGATAGATAGATAGATAGATAGATAGATAGATAGATAGATAGATAGATAGATAGATAGATAGATAGATAGATAGATAGATAGATAGATAGATAGATAGATAGATTTATATAGATGGATAGATAGATAGAGAGACAGACAGACAGACAGACAGACAGACAGGCAGGCAGGCAGACAGGCAGATAGAACTATAGGCAACGTAAATGATCTTGAGATCTTCAGGCAGCGTTGTAAGTTTGTAAGTCAAAGAAATGTGTGTTTGCCGCTGTCTTTTCCCAGTGACAGACTGAGACCCCGAGGTATTTCGGCAGCTGTCAGGCTTTCCCTTCTGCCTCGAAGACAGCTGTTCCTGTTTGCCTCCCTTCAGTGGTCTCTGGGTTCAGGAAAAAACAGGCCAAGTCTCACAAATGAAAGCTTGAGATTTTGCAGAATGCCGAGTCAGCTTTTCTTTTCTTTTTTTGGCCAGCAAAACACACAGCAGACAAAAAAGGAAGAGAAGGGAGAAAGTTAGGTCAAAACAAGGCTCAGTTCAGAAGCTGGATAACAGGTACTGTAGTCCTTGACTTACAACCATTCATTTAGCGACCGATTGAAATCACAATAGCACTGGAAAGGTGACTTACAACCAGTGGGGGGGATTCAGCTGGTTCGCAGCAGTTCAGCAGAACCGGTAGCTAATTTTTGCTGAGTTTGGAGAACCAGCTGAATGCACACTGCTTCCGGAAGTGCATGGATGCCATTTCCGGAAGTCCATTCTAGGGCTTGGAGGCCCAGGCCTGCATCCAATAAGAGAACCAATTGTTCAGGTATTTGAATCCCACCACTGCTTACAACCCTCCCTCACATTTACAACTGTTGCAGCATCCCCACGGTCACATGATCAAAACTGGAGCCTATGGCAACCCCGGAAATATTTACAACGGTTACAGTGTCCCACGGTCACGTGATCGCCGTTTGCAGCCGGCTTCCAACAAGCGAAATTAATAGGGGAAACTGGACTTGCTTAACAATCATTTAATGACTACAGTGATTTGCTGCAGCCGTGGCAAAAAAAAAAATTGTAAAATTGGGCACAACTCACTAAACAACTACCTTGCTTAGCAGCCAAAATTCCGATTCCCAATTGTGGTCCTAACTCGAGAACTACCTGTGATGTTGAAAAGGACGAATTTCCATATCAAACAGGTGGAAAGCAGAGGTCAACTTCCCGTGAGGAATAATTATTTTTATTATTATTATAATTTGGCAGTTTAACAGGCAACATGAATTAAAAGGAATAATTGTGATGGGAAAGAACGTCAACACACTTAGGATGAGTTTGTAAGTTGGAGAGGGGAGGGAGTGAGGATGGAAGTCATATACTGTAAAACCTCTTACTTTGAGATGTGACCCAAATGTGCTTTTTTTCCAAAAAGGCAACTGGGTTTTCTTGTGTGTTTTTTTTCTTTGAAAACATTTAGCTTCTTCAGCTTCTTGGATGAGAAGTGAAACATTTTTAAAGTGCCGGGAGGGTGGGGAACACCCAAGAAGGTCCAGTTGGAAAAAAGCACATTTGGGACAGCCATAACTTGGATGACTGAGAATCTCAATAGAGACGGAGATAGGACCTAATATAACTTCTATATTTCTCTGCTCTAGGACCTTAAGAGGAGATAGACAACAGATCCATTCCTGTCCTGAAGCATAAAAAGTCAGAACCTAGTGCAAAGAGGGGAATGAGAAAAGATAGCAAAATGAAAATTCAAACTAGTTGCCATCAATATTCAACTTTTACCTATTCCTCTAACTCAAGAAGCTATCGTTCGGAATAGACCCTGCCGTCATATCGCATGCTACTGTTGAGAATTAAAAGAAATGCCTTAAATTGATATTTTTTTTAAAAAAAAATCTCTTTCACTGATTATGCATTTATGGGCTCCTTGATTCCTGCCCACCTCCAACCTAGCTGACCTTTAAAGTAATTGAACCCATTCAAAATCTTACTCTTGGAAAGGAGTCACTAATGGAACAGAATTGCCCCTGAGAATTTCCTTATAAAATAAGTTTCAACCTTTTCCTGAAGAACAAGGACAGACCCTTTCATTTCTCCCCCCCCCTCCCTTTCCTATCCCCTCCCTACCCACAAACTGAAGATGAGTAGAAGGTACAATGCTCTCTTGTATTGGACTGCAAGTCCCATCATTCCCAAACAGTTTGGCATTCTCTCAGTGTGCTGAGAGGCTAGGATGCTAATTCAGCATTCCAGCCTATCAGAAGCAGCAAACGTCAAGTATCTTGGATGTTAAATGGACCAACAGAAAGCAGATGTATAGTTTGCTTCATTGGGTCATTTCTGTAGCCATCTCGGAAGACTTTGGAGCAGTAGACTGATGTCACTCCAAAGTCTTGCTTGCTGGCATGTTCACTTTCCCTTGCTACATGTTTTGTATATATCATTAAAGGTAAAGTTTCCCCTGTTCAGCCGTGTCCGGCTCTAGGGCACGGTGCTAATCTTCGTTTCTTGGCCGAGGGAGCCAGCATTGTCCAAAGACATTTTCTGTGGTCACATGACCAGCATGACTATATGCCAAAGGCGCACAGAATGCTGTTACCTTCCCACCGGTGGTACCTATTTATCTACTTGCATGCTTTCGAAATGCTAGGTGGACAGGAGCTGGGGCAAGGAACAGGAGCTCAGCCCATCATGCGGCGCTCAGGTCTCAAACCCAGGCTGTCAGCTTCTCAGCTGACAAGCTCAGTGTCTTTAACCGCTGATCCTTCACACTACTGACATCATTAGTTTAGAATAAAAGCTAAACAATCAACGAATATTTTCTGGGCTCATCGTTACACTGAAGGCTGGTTTAGGTGCGGCCTTCCTATATACCTATGCTGCAAAGGGGTTGATGGGTAAGCAAAGGTTGCAGAGGGCTGCAGTCAGGCTGACACAAACATCTCGCAAATCCAAGCTGTGCATTGTACGGAGATGCGCGCCCTGCGTCCTTATTGGTTCCAACTTCCGGTTGGGAGGTACACGTGCAAGACACATTTAAGTAAGGAAACGTTAACATTTGCTGACGTATGAAAAGAATGCCTCTGCAACCCTGGTGGCCCAGTGACTAAAGTACATGTAGTCCTCGACTTACGGCCACAACTGAGCTCAACATTTATGTTGCTAAGCGAAACATTGTTTTAAGTGAGTTTCACCCCATTTTGCAACCTTTCTCGCCACACCTGTCAAGCGAATCCCTGCAATTGTTAGGTTAGTAACTCGGCTGTTAAGTGAATCTGGCTTCCTCGTTGACTTCACTTGTCAGAAGTTCACCAAAGGGGCTCAAGGGATCCCAGGAGGCTGCAACCGTCGTAAATACGAGCCAGTTGCCAAGTGTCCGAATTTTGATCTCCTGATCATGGGTTTGCTGCCAGGGTCGATAAGCGTGAAAAAAAAAGAGAGCCGTAAGTCGCTTTTTTCCAGTGCGGTTGTAACTTCAAATGGTCACTAAATGAACTGCTGTAAGTCGAGGACTAGCTGTCATCCGACTCTCCTGCGGCATTTCTTTTACCCAGAGTTGAAGCCGTGCCACCAACTTCGAAGAAAGTCTACCCACCGTTGCGCCTGGCGGTTTCTCACATTATTAATGACGCCAGTTATGGCTCCCATTCATTTTAATTAGTGATCAATTACTCAGCAGGACAGAGAGCGCCCCTCCCTCCTCCGAGAGTCACTTTCCCACACCGTAAACAACTTCGCCCCCTCCAAGTTTGCAAAACTTTCTCCTGGAAGAACTCAAGGGCGTCAGAGAGTTCCAAGAGGGCTGTCCGGAGAAATCCTTATCCTCACTCTTTCTTTTTTAGCCAACCTGTCACTCACTGGAGAGTAGGAAGCTGGAGTGGGGGATGGGGGTGTGTGGGGGTGGGATGCTATTCTCTCTGCTTGGGGGCTTTGGCTGGGGGGGGAGAGATGGGGAAAATGCATCGAACGTGGTGAACAGCTGGGGCCCATCACTTTTCATTGCAGGACTCGGAGAGACAGCGGTTGACAGAGTGATACACAGAGGCTGTCCTAGTTAATGACTTCACCATTCTCCGTCATTATTCCCATCATTAGGAAATTAAGAGGACAGAAGGTATTTACTGTAAACCTGCCGCTTCCCAAGGAGAGATAAATAGAGACTGATAAATGGGATCTTCTGGTACAGTTCGCCTATTAACCTTCTGTTTCCCAGCGCAGACATATGCCCACCAGTCTGCCATTAATAACCAGTAATTGGCAAAGCAGCAGGCGGAAGATTTACCTTTTAAGAGACTCTCACCCCACTGAAATTGCTCCCATTCTCCTTTCATAGTGAAAGTGGCTTCTTGGGTGAAAGAAGAAGGGTGAGATCGGAAGTTGAAGCAGGGGGGGGGAACTTCATTCAAAACAGGCTAAAACATACAAGGAACAGTTGCTTCTTGTCCTGCCTTCAGGCACTTTGGAGAATAGCTTGACTCCTTCTTCTTTGTGGCAGACCCTGAGATATTGGAACACTGCTATCATGTCCCCCCACATCCTTCTCTTCATTAAACTAGACATAGCCTACCTGGTTGGGTTGGAAATATATAAACCATGATGTTATAACCTTAACATGCTAATTGGCCAATGGGTGTGTAAGTTTTTCCAACGGCCATAAGAGGGAGCTAGGAACGTGGCTTCTCTCTCTCTCTTTGCTCTCATTGTTTTTGTTTTTTTGGCTTACTACTGTGTTAAACCTTAGGAACTGTGTACTTGACCTTCAGACCGGTAAGAAGACATTGTATTTTGGATACTCCCTGGACTGTTACTGTTGCTTATCTGTTGTTATTCGTATATGACCTGGATTGTTTATTCGGATTGTGTTTTTGTTTTTACACCTAATAGTAAAGTATTTTTCTGTTTATCACAACTCAGTGTATCTGTGTGGTTACTGTGTGACTCTTACTATTCTCAGTACGCTTTTGCCTGTGTAGGATCCTGATAACTCAAGAAGCACTTTGCTAACGGCCTCCATTAAACAAGGCCATGTGAAGGATCCGAGGAACTGTGTCTTGTCTGTGAAAACATCTGCCCTCTGGAACAGCCTCTCCCAGAGATTCAAATGGTTCCAATCTTTAAATACAGTACATGTTGAAAAATTGGTTCGTGTCACAGGCTTTGGGCTAGGCTAGTGTGAAAGCTTTATATGTTCCGTTGGGATGAGCATCTTCAGTTTTTATGTGTTGTTTTATTTCTTCAATTTTACATTTGTTTACTGCCCCAAATCATTGAGAAGTTGAATGGCTTTAGAAAATGTCAAGTAAAAGCATAACAAAATGCCTTCCAAATATGTTGCTCTATAATCTTCTAGCCATTGACATTTTGATCATCCCCATTCATGTCACATTTGAAGACCGATATATATTAATTTCCACTTAGTAGGTTAATTAATTGACCTATCATTTATGAGGCAGGTGTGTGATGAAGTACAGCCAGCGATATAACTAATACAGTTGGTATTTTTACTGGTGGGCTTCAACCTATCCCATACTACTTCCTAAAATGAAATATGTAGTAGTAGTAGTAGTAGTAGTAGTAGTAGTAGTAGTAGTAGTAGTAGTAGTAATAATAATAATAATAATAATAATAATAATAATAATAATAATAATAATAATAATAATAATAATAATAGAAAGTCATAGAAAATGATAAAGTTAAACTGCTCTGCGACTTCAGAATTCAAACAGACAAGCACCGGCAACATAACACCACGGACTTAACAATTGTCGATAAGAAAGACAAAAAGTCTGGATAGTGGACGTGGCAGTGCCTGGAGACAGCAGAATAAACGAGAAAGAACTGGAGAAGATAACAAAATACAAAGAACGACAAATAGAAATAGAAAGAGTGTGGCAAAGGCAAGCAAGGGTAGTACCAATAGTAATAGGCGCCTTCGGTGCAATCCCAAAACAAGTGGAACACCACTTGAGCACCATTGGCATTGACAAATTTGCCATTTGTCAATTGCAAAAGGTGGCCTTACTAGGAACTGCTTCCATCCTGCAATGAAGAAGAAGAAGCTGGAAGAGACCTTTGAGGTCATCTAGTCCAACCCCCTGCTGAGGCAGGAAACCCTATACCATTTCAAACAAATGGCTGTCCAGTCTCTTCTGAAAAACTTCCAGTGTGGGAGCATTCACAGCTTCTGGAGGCAGGTTGTTCCACTGATTAATTGTTCTAACTGTCAGGAAATTTCATCTTAGTTCTAGGTTGCTTCTCTCCTTGACTAGTTTCCATCTGTTGCTGCTTGTCCTGCCTTCAGGCGCTTTGGAGAATAGCTTGACTCCCTCTTCTTTGGGGCAGCCCCTGAGATATTGGAAGACTGCTATCATGTCCCCCCTCGTCCTTCTCTTCATTAAACTAGACATACCCAATTCCAGCAGCCATTCCTTATATGTTTTAGCCTCCAGTCCCCCAATCATCTTTGTTGCTCTTCTCTGTACTCTTTCTAGAGTCTCAACATATTTTTTACATCGTGGTGACTAAAACTGGATGTAGTATTCCCTGTGTGGCCTTACCGAGGCATTGTAAAGTAGTATTAACACCTCACATGATCTTGATTCTCTCCCTCTGTTAATGCAGCCTAGCACTGTGTTGGCTTTTTTCGCAGCTGCAGCGCACGGCTGGGTCCTATTTAAGTGATTGTCCACCAGGACTCCGAGATCCCTCTCACAGTTGCTGCTATTGTGCAAGGTACCACCTATACCAGGGGTACGCAACCTTGGCTCTTTTATGACTTGTGGACTTCAACTCCCAGGAGAATGAACTTTCCAAAGTCAGATTAGAATAGAGCTGGAAGGGACCTTGGAGGTCTTCTAGTCCAGCCCGTTGCTCAAGCAGGAGTCCCTATCCAGGGGTAGGCAACCTTGGCTCTTTTATGACTCTTGGACTTCAACTCCCAGAATTCCTGAGCCTGGCATGTCTCAGCTTGGAAACCTCTCCATTTCTCCTCAGCATGGCTGGCTCAGGAATTCTGGGAGTTGAAGTCCACGAGTCATAAAAGAGCCAAGGTTGCCTACCCCTGACCTATACTATACCAGTGCATTTGGTTTTTCTTGCCTAAATGTACAACCTTACTTTGTTCACAATTTACCCATTCGTGATCCATACTGCTAAATATTGACATCACATCAGCCATCAATAGAAACCCCAAATATTTCATGACTATCCAGGCAAACGTTCAGAACCTTTCTAGTGAAAAGAGAGCCCCAACATGACAAAGAAGTTCAAAGCTTGTTTGCAAAAGCAATTCTGCCAAGTCTTTACTATTATTACTATTATTCCTTGCAAAAAACAAAATAATGTCCGATGCCAGTGGGTTAAAATCTGAAATCTATCTCTTTAATGAGAGTTTTTGGAACTCTATGCATTGGAGCAGAATACCACCGGAAGTTCAGATGCATCCAAAGGTTTTCCGATGAACAGATGAAGGAGGTCAAAATGTGATTTGGCTGGGTGGTTCCTTCCGAGCAAGCCAAGCTGTTGGATTGTCTGCAGGGCTACACAGCCATCTTGTTTCTCTGGCATGCAGGAGATCCGTTCTGTTTTCAGGAACATAAGTGGAGGAGGAGAAAGACATGAATCAGTAGTATTGGTATCAACAAGCAAGGAGCGGTGGCAAAGGGATAATCACATGGTGCGCATTGGAAAGGAGATCTTGTTTTACAAAGGACTCCCGCTAAATGGAGGGGGGCACGAAGGCTCAGTGGTTCAAGATGCTGAGCTTGTCAGCTGGAAAGCTGACAGCCTGGGTTCGAGACCTGAGCGCTGCACGGGGGGGTGAGCTCCCGTTATATGCTTCAGCTCCTGCCCACCTAGCAGTTCGAAAGCATGCAAAAGCAAGTAGATAAACAGGTACCACATCGATGGGAAGGTGATAGCGTTCCATGCACCTAGGCCAGGGGTTGGCAACCCGCAGCTCCGGAGCTGCATGCGGCTCTTTCATCCCTCTACTGTGGCGCTCCATCAGGAAGGTGGGGGAAGCAGTGGCGGCGGGATCCTTCATGCGGGAGGGGGGAAGCAGCAGCAGAGGTGGAGGGCTCTGTCGGGGGGGTGATGGAAGGAGTGGCGGCAGGATGCTTCATGCCGGGGGGGGGAAGCAGCAGCAGCGGTGGACCACTCTGTCGGGGGGGTGGAAGCAGTGGCAGTGGGTACTCCGTGCAGGAGGAGGGGGGCAAGCAGCAGGGTTTTGTGGCTCCCGTTTTTTTACTTTCTCTGGGAAATGGGTCCAAATGGCTCTTTGAGTCTTTAAAGTTACCGACCCATGACCTAGGCATATCGTTATGCTGGCCACACATGGCCACAGAAACGTTTTTCAACAACGTTGGCTCCCTCAGCCAAGGAACAGAGATAAACACCACCCGCTAGAGTCAGACATTACTGGACAGGGAAACCTTTCACCTTTTTAAAACCTATTTCAACAGGAAGTACAATCTTTACAGAGCGAGGAGGTGCCAGAAGCTTTTCAAAACTCTCCATCAAATTTGTAGACAGAGAAAATGAACAGGGAGTTGTCTCCAGGGTAAGGAGAAATTCTCCAACGCGTTCTTCAGGCTTTCGCTAATCCCAGAAAAATCAGTGAAAAACCCCCACGAGAATTGATCTCATCAAATGTCATCTCTGTGGGTTTAATGGAAGAGTTGGAAGCAAGAAAGATTACGGGCTAATTGACGGTACAACAAAAGACGCCTCTTGACTTCCATCTGACTAAACAAATAATCAAGTCAACAATATTCCACTCCTGAGAATTCTGATTGAAATTCTCTTCTCCTTTGAATGAAATTTTGAGAGAGGCTAAGACCAAGTGAAAATTTGTCTCCTCGGCTGTAATATATGCACAGATGTCTCAAAGATACTTTTCCCAAAAGGCTACTGGACTTTCGTGGGCTTTTTTCTTTCTTTTGAAAATGTCTTTGCTGCTTGTTCAAGAAACTTCTTCAGTGGGTTGAAGAACGGAAGAAGCTTCTTGAGTGAGAAGCGAAAGGTTTTCAAAGGAAGAAAAACCAAGAAAGTCCAGTTGCCTTTTGGAAAAAGCACCTTTGGGACAACGGTGACCTGGATGATTGAGAATCCCCATAGACACATATACACAGATGTGGTAATTTTGCTACCTGAAGAAGCCATAAATATACCTGAAGCAATGGATGGAAACTAGTCAAAGAGAGAAGCAACCTGTTGTGATTCAGGGTCAGCCTGTGGGTTCGGCAGTTGGGTCGGACGACTCAGAGGAGGAGGAGGAGGGGGGTGTTGAAGAGCTTGATGAGAGCCCCCAGCCAGGCCCCTCTCATCTGGTCACGACGCAGACCCAGCTGTGTGAGCCTGACAGCGTGGATGAAGATGACCCACAGCTGGCCCTGTTCAAGGACGCCCGACGCAGGAGGCAGTCAATCAGGAGTAAACAGAGGAAGGCAATGGGGCTCCTCGGAAGGAGGCAGAGAGAAGCCACGCCCTGAACTGTATTTAAGGGGGAATGCGTGGGAGGGCTGGTTTGCTGAAGGCAACCGCTTGAAAAGCTCCTGTTTCTTGGTTTGTGTCTTTTTCTATTTGTTTTTGTAGCAATAAATTTGGCAGGCGTAATTCCAGCCTCTTGCCTTCTTGAAAAAGGGGTTGTCCCTGCCTTTTCTGCACGGCCGGTAGCAGGCTGGTACAGAACACAACCTAGAACTAAGGAGAAACTTCCTGACAGTCAGAACCATTAACCAGTGGAACAACCTGCCTCCAGGAGTTGTGAATGCTCCAACACTGGAAGTTTTTAAGAAGAGACTGGACAGCCATTTGTCTGAAATAGTATAGGCAGTGGTGGGATTCAAATATGTGAACAATCGGTTCTCTGTGTGGATGCCGCTTCCGGAAATCCATTCTGGGCCTGGGCAACAATAATCAGATAATCTTTATTTATTGTCATTTTTTACTGTGGGCACAACGGCACACATCAAAAATGAAATTTAGTTGCCCGCTCTCAAAGTGAAACACATTCATGACACACACCTAAAACATACTACATACAACATATGCATAGACCCACACCCCTACATATACATAACAATAAAATATTAAATACTGTCCATCTTGAATATATAACGGAAGGAGGAAGCCTGAGAGTTCACAAGGTTAATGCTGTATGGAATGAAACTACGGTTGAATTAGCTATCATTTCTGCTCAAGTGGTGTGAACCGGCTGAATCCCACCACTGGGTATAGGGTTTCCTGCCTGAGCAAGGGGTTGGACTAGATGACCTCCAAGGTCTCCAACTTCATCATCATCATTATCATCATCATCATCACCATTATGAGTTCTAAGATGGCGGCGCCTGGAATGGCTGCTGCTGCATTGGCTCTTGAAGGCGAATAGTTTTGGGAGGGATAGTAAGGGCTATAGGCCACATGATCAGGAAGATTTTAATGTGTTTGAGCAACATGGTGGAACTAAGGTAACATACGACATACGACCGACAATCTTTGCTGGCCTGGCGAGTTTCTAGTTGTTTTGGAACTGTTGGTGAGACCGTTAAAAGTCGTTGGTGCTGTTTGAATTTGTTCTACCAGCAGCAAGATCTGACTGCTGGCCCAGTGATGGATTCTACTGCAAATCAGGGCTGTTTCCAGAGGAGGCAGAGGAGGAGAGGACCTGGAGCTTATGGAGCGAAGGAACTGGATGAGGCTGTCGGCAGGCCCAGAGGAAGAGAGAGAGAGGCTTTTGGAGGAGTTGGTGGCGGCGGCAGCAGCGTGCTCCAGGGGTGAAAAGAAGCAAGGCCTCTTAAAGGAAAAGGAAGAGTCAGGATCAGAAAAAGGAAAGAAGGCGAGGTTGTCAGAATACAAGCGAATTTGAGGGCTAATCCACATGGAGCCCCATTTCCATCCGTCCTGTTTGCCATCGTTCACTCCCTAGAGACTAAAATGGACAATGTGAAATTTAAGCGGGCCCCGAACAAGAAGTATATATCGGAGGTGGTGACCCTTTGAGAGCTGTATGCAACGAAATTTCATTTTGATGTATGCCGATTGGTGTACATTCAAAGTGACAATAAAGTTATCATCATCATCATCATCATCATATTTCAAAGGGTTTGGACAAACTCCATCAAGAAGTTTCTACCCTATTTCCAGGACCAGTAGCAGCTGGTGTGCCAGTACAATTAGGTGGGAGAATTTGATGAAATCCAGCATCCAGGTCATAACTGGTTGGTCCAGAATTCTGGATTGGATAGACCAGGGGTAGGCAACCTTGGCTCTTTTATGACTACCCCTGGTATAGGGACCCTTGCTAGAGCAGGGGGCTGGACTAGTAGACCTCCAAGGTCCCTTCCAGCTCTATTCTAATCTGACTTTGGAAAGTTCATTCTCCTGGGAGAAACAGGGCTCCGTTAGCCAGATTCCACCTGGTTTCTTTTTATTTGCTGTTCTCTTACAATAATGCTCACCAAACTTTCTGTTCCGTTTACCTTGACTGCCAGTGCAGTGTATGCCTCCCAGGATACACAAAGGACAGCACAGCAGGAGGCTGATGGTGCAGATCAGCAGAGGGGCTGGACAGCTCCGGGCGATGACTGCTCACTCAGGATAAGCCTAATGACTTAAGCTGTTGACAGCCCCAGGCATGGTCAGCCTGGTGGGAAGCCAGGATCTACACCCATTGTCACCTGCACTGGCAGGAAGCCCAGGTTTGAACTGATTGGATGCCATCCACCTGGGCAGGTACAAATAGACGCCAGGCTTCCCTGTTTCCCCAGTTCGTTCTGTTCAGAATAAACTCATCTTTACCCCAGCTCTGTGTCCGTCTCTATGTGAAGCACGTGACTTTACTGCCAGAGCGACATTATGAGACATCTTGTGCCGTTAGCCATTCTGCACAGCTGGCAACCGGTGCCAGAGGGTCAGCGCAAACTCTGGGAAGCAGCCTTCCAAACTGGCCCCATTTCTGAGGATTTGGGGTTTCTCCCCCGTGCCCCCCCCCCATGTAAAATCTCCTGCTCCAGAATCTGACAGCCAATCCGCTGGAGGAAAAGCCGACACTCCTTTTGCAAGGCCGGGTGCTTTCTGTGTGCAGAGATGCAACACAGTTTTCCCCACCAACTTGACACTAATTGGATCTGTCCAGATTGAGAGATTTGAACTGGGCTTTTGAATTCCCATAGCTCAGCTCTCTGTGGCCAGTGGAAGAGCACGGCTTGAATCTTAAAGGCTCTCGGCTCACATATTCCCAGGATAAGAAATGTTAAAATCATATCTGCTTTCATCTTGCCTTAATGCTTGTCCAATGTCATTCTCTCTCTCTCTCTCTCTCTCTCTCTCTCTCTCTCTCTCTCTCTCTCTCTCTCTCTCTCTCTCTCTCTCTCTCTCTCTCTCTTGCTCTCTCTCTCTCTCTGTGTGTTTGTGTGTGTGTGTGTGTGTGTGCGTGTGTGTGTGTTTGTGTGTGTGTGACTGTCTCTGTCTCTTTCTCTTTCTCTGTATCTCTCTCCCTCTGTTTCTGTGTGTGTGTGTGTGTGTGTGTGTCTTTCTCTCTGTGTGTGTGTTTCTCTTTCTGTCTTTAATGCTTGTCCAATGTCATTCTGTGTGTGTGTGTGTGTGTGTGTGTGCGTGCGTGCGTGTGTGTGTTTGTGTGTGTGTGACTGTCTCTGTCTCTTTCTCTTTCTCTGTATCTCTCTCCCTCTGTTTCTGTCTGTGTGTGTGTGTGTGTGTTTCTCTTTCTGTCTCTTTCTGTCTCTGTGTGTGTTTCTGTCTCTCTCTCCCTCTCTCCCTCTCTCCCTCTCCGTCTCTCTGTCTCTGTCTCTGTCTCTGTCTCTGTCTCTGTCTCTGTCTCTGTCTCTCTCTGTGTGTGTGTGTGTGTGTGTGTGTGTGTGTGTTTCTCTCTGTGTGTCTCTTTCTCTGTGTCTCTTTCCCTCTCCCTCTTCCCGTCTGTCTGTATCTCTCTCTCTCTCTCTTTCTCTCTGTCTCTCTCTGTCTCTTTCTGTCTCTCTCTGTCTCTCTCTCTCTCTTTCCTCTCTCACTCCCTCTCCCCCTCTCTCTCCTACAAAAAAAATTAAAGAAGTTAAGAATTTTAACAGTCTAGGACAGTGATGGCGAACCTTTTAGAGACCGAGTGCCTAGACTGCAACCCCAAACCCACTTATCTACGAAAACCACTTAACTGCACCTAAGGTGATTCAATCCGCTTTTCCATGTAAGCCATAAGAAAAACTCTGGGAGTCTTAAATAAAGAAATAAATAATGACTACCATATTTGAGCTGCAAAACTCCAAAGGATAGGTAAGCTGCTGAAGTGTGCTTTTGATTTGGGATGACTATCACTTGAATAGAATGTCCTTGTGTTATGCTGATGTTTTAATATAGTTGCTGGTTATTATACACAGCGTGGAACGAGTTTGGAATAGTGTATTGTTGAACTGATCAAAGAAACAGCAGCAGAGTAGTTATTTTACTGATTGCTGAATTTATATCTGCATTGTGCTGATACACTAGCTCAGAGTGGTTTAACATCACCATTAATAACAAATAATGAAAGCATCAGCTGGAACACAATAACAATCAAAAATGCCCCCCTTCCAACCTAGACAATCACTTCAATATGAGCCAGCCATGTGCTGCAGCTGCCAAAAAAGCCAACACAGTGCTAGGCTGCATTAACAGAGGGAGAGAATCAAGATCAAGTGAAGTACTAATACCACTTTACAATGCTTTGGTAAGGCCACACCTGGAATACTGCATCCAGTTTTGGTCACGACGATGTAAAAAAGATGTCGAGACTCTAGAAAGTGTACAGAGAAGAGCAACAAAGATGATTAGGGGGCTGGAGGCCAAAACATATAGGGAACGGTTGCTGGAATTGGGTATGTGTAGTTTAACGAAGAGAAGAGTGAGGGGTGACATGATAGCAGTGTTCCAATCTCTCAGGGGCTGCCCCAAAGAAGAGGGAGTCAAGCTATTCTCCAAAGCACCTGAAAGCAGGACAAGAAGCAACGGATGGAAACTAGTCAAGGAGAGAAGCAACCTAGAACTAAGGAGAAACTTCCTGATAGTTAGAACAATTAACCAGTGGAACAACCTGCCTCCAGAGGTGGTGAATGCTCCAACACTGGAGGTTTTTAAGAAGAGACTGGACAGCCATTTGCCTGAAATGGTATAAGGTTTCCTGCCTGAGCAGGGGGTTGGACTAGATGACCTCCAAGGTCCCTTCCAACTTATTATTATTATTATTATTATTATTATTATTATTATTATTATTATTATTATTATTAGTCATAAAGGTAAATAGAAATAATTAAAGAGGGAATGCTTGCTTATAAAAATAGGTTTTCAGATAGAGGGGTGGAGAACTGGTGCTGCTATGAAGAAGACCCTGGACTTATTAGTTTCTCGTCAAGCTTCTTTCTTGTCACTTCCTCCAATAAGCACATTCATTAATTGATTGATTAGGTACTCAGGAATTCTGGGAGTTGAAGTCCACAGACTGTAACATTGCCATAGTTGCCCACCCCTGCTCTAAAACTAAGTTTTAAAAAGTACGTGTCTCTTATTTATAACTTTGGAGATCCTGAAAAAAGTTGTTGCCAGGTGGGGGGAAAAATGTTTCTTTGAGCTCTCTGCAATTCCAGCCATGTCTACTTAAGAGTAAGCCTCTCAAAGTGAAATGGAACTTATTCATAGGTAAGTATACTTAAATTGCAGCTTCTGCTTGCTTTCTATTCTGTAGCAGATCAAAGTTTCTTTGGAGGATCTTCTAAATCAGGGGTCTTCAAACTTGGCCCTTTTATGACTTGTGGACTTCAACTCCCAGAATTCCTCAGCCCGGCACGCTGGCTGTGGAATTCTGGGAGTTGAAGTCCACAAGTCATAAAAAGGTCAAGTCTGAAGACCCCTGTTCTAAATTTTTATTTTCCCATCCCTTGAAGAGAAGGCGGCCATGGAAATGATCCATGTAGCCACCTACTGGAAAGAAAGGAAATTACCTCAGGCTTTCTTGGTGAAAAGCAATTCTCAGACTATCAAACAAAGTCAAGTCGGTTGTGTAACACAGCTTATGCAAGCAGATTCCATTTGTTCAATGCATGCACGATGCACAATTGTCTTGGCCAAGTTTTCCTTGAAGAGCATTGATTACTTTCGCCCATCTGTTTTTAAAGAAACCATCAATGTACAGCACGCTACCCAAGCATAACCCTTATGTCATTTTAAATGAAGGATGGATACATCTATTTTAAGACTACCAGATCCGGAATAGTAAAATCCAGATGACAGCTCATTGGCAACTATAATATACAGAAAAAAAATCTAACCTTGGCTGCCCTCTACTGATTAACCAGACTGGTATGGTAGCCCTCATTAGCGGTTGCAGGTCTAGCTCCTATCTGCCTGTTGTTACTCATAGTTGGGCTTTGCTTACGTGTTAATCGGATAGTTTCCCATCACTGATGGTTTGGTTTAGATGTGTACTTTTCACTTTAGATGGAATTAAGAAACAGTTGAATTGCTCTGGATATTCTGAACTGTGAGATAAGGAGTTCCACAGGTAAACATTGGATAAATAGCAGCCCTACCAGACAGATCGACACACAGCTGAATCACACCATGAGCATCATACTGGCCACCATGATATCTACACCCACTTGCTGGTTACCAGTTTTGAGCCATATTCATCTAGTGCAGGGGTAGGCAACCTTGGCTCTTTTATGACTCGTGGACTTCAACTCCCAGAATTCCTGAGCCAGCTATACTGAGGGGAAAGGGAGAGGTTTCCAAGCTGAGCCATGCTGGCTCAGGAATTCTGGGAGTTGAAGTCCATGAGTCACAAAAGAGCCAAGGTTGCCTACCCCAGATCTATTGCACCTATGAAGGGAAAACGCTCTACTGCGAGAGTATAAGAAAATAATTAGTAATATTCATCTATCAGAACAAAATAACAGAGTTGGAAGGAACTTTGCAGGTCTTCTAGCCCAACGCCTGCTCAGGCAGGAAACCCTCCACCATTTCAGACAAATGGCTGTCCAGTCTCTTCTTAAAAACTTCCAGTGTTGGAACACAGCCACAACTTCTGGAGGCAAGTCGTTCCCCTGATTCTAACTGCCAGGAAATTTCTCCTTAGTTCTAGGTTGATTCTTGCCTTGTTTAGGGTCAATCAATCAATGCAAATATCACTGATGCTATTTAAAAATAACCCGGCTTTGATTCAGACATCCACCTATTAGAACATAGAATAACAGAATTGGAAGGGACCTCAGAGGGCTTCAACTCTCCTTGAGCAGGAGACCCAATATCATTTCAGACAAATGGTTGTCCAGTCCTTTTTTTTTTTTGGAAGGCCTTCAGTGAGGGAGCACCCACAACTTCTGAAGGCAAGTTATTAGGGCAGCCAGAAACTTGCTGGATAATCACTTCAATCAGCTTCAGGCCTGGGTGCAAGAGTGGTGTAATGTATTGGGCCTTTTACTTGAACTGTGTGTCTTTTGAATGCTGCTTGAGATTGTTTAATTAGGGTGTCTGTGTAACGGTTGCTGGCTGCCCAGACATGCAGTCTCCAGGAAGATCATTGGTTGGCTCTGGGGCGGGAATAGGTTCCTTTAAACCTATTGGTCGCCACCTAGTGGCCAACCGTATAAGTAGCTGCGTAGAAGCCTCTGTTCTCAGTTCTGTTCCTGTTACTACAATAAAGCAATGTTCCTGTCGAACCATCTTGTCTCGCCTCCTGCTTCCCAAGAATCCACTACACAACAAGTGGCACTCTATTGTTCCTCCAGAGCAGGGGACTCTTCAAACTTGGTCCTTTTATGACTTGTGGACTTCAACTCCCAAAGCTGGCTGAGGAATTCTGGGAGTTGAAGTCCACAAGACATAAAAGGGCCAAGTTTGAAGACACCCCACCCTGCTCCAGAGTGTGACAGAACCTGCTTTATAGCTGAACCAGAAGGATTCAAACTACATCATAAGACCTGGTCAATCCTCAATAGGATTAGGACTCAGTCTGTCAGGTGGACTATCTCCTCCATTAATGGGGGAAAGCTCTTGTCTTCGGAATGCAGTTGCAGTTGCCCCAAAACAGACAGTACTGCTTATGGTGGAACAAGGCCCTCTGAGCCCACATCAGGGAAACCCCAGAGACTTTTTGTAGGCGACTCCATCGTGCATTGACTATACAAGTAGTCTACCTTTGAATCTGTCAATAGACTAGTTTCATATTTGCTCACTGAGACTGTAATTACGATGTGCTTTTAAACTTTTTTTTTGCCATTCGCTAAATAAAATGAGCAACATTAGATAAAGAAGTTTGCAAAGATCAAATTGCACTCACATTTCCTATTGGGCTACCAATAGGAATAAGGATCCTGTGAGTATATTCAAAGTGAACCAGCATGGTTTCCATGAAGAAAAAAACACACACGTATGTCTTATATATTCCCCCATTCCCCTTGTCAAAAGACGTGTAACGCATTTTCCAGATAATTTAGATTGCAGTCACAGTGTGATTTGGGGAGTGGTTCACATTGATTTTTCCTTATCTGTGACATTTTTATTGTGTGTTAAGGAAGCCATATGTTGACCACATGGACAAACACTGGAATGCTCCTTTTCCAAGTGTATTTCTCGGCAGTACATCAGGTTCAAGTATGTAAAAGACCAAAAGAAAGCAATTATGCGCTTAAAGGCAGCACATAAATATAATGGAAGGGCAAACAATTATGTTTCGAGAGCAAAGAAGGACCCATCCACTTGTTTCAGTTTTGTTATTTCTTCTGTTTCCAATCAGGGATTCATTTGTTCTATTTTTAGAACATAGAATAATTGAATTGGAAGGGACCTTGGAGGTCATTTAGTCCAATCCCCTGCTCAGGCAGGAAAGCCTATAACAGCGATGGCAAACCTTTTAGACACCGAGTGCCCAAACCGCAACCCAAGACCCACTTATTTATCGCAAAGTGCCAGGGGTGCATTGGCATTGTGGTGGGCAGGGAGGCACCTCTGAGTGCCACCTCTGGCATGCAAAAACCAGGGGCACAAAAATGGGCCACCGTGCTGCAAGGCACAAATACAGCCGCCGCGGCGCCGCGGTGTACAGATATAAGGTGCTACACCACGCAAGAATGAGGCAGGGCTAGTGAGTATCACGCAGGCACTAGCCCTGCCCCATTTGCAGCACCTGCATGCTCACGGCCCCGTCCACACACACACACATGTAAAATGCTTCCCCCTCCCTTTTCTTCCAGTCTGCCAATCAACAAGGGTTGGTGACCTCTGCTTTACACAGCTTGCTAGTCGGCCGCTTCGCCTCCTTTGTGCTGGGCAGGCCTCCTGCTCCGGGCGGTGGTGGCGGCCTGACAGACCTGCTGCTGGCAGCAGCACGCATGCCAACAGAGAGGGCTCCGTGTGCTGCCTCTGGCACGCGTGCCATAGGTTTGCCACCACTGGCCGATACCATGTCAGGCAAATGGTTGTCCAGTCGCTTCTTAAAAACTTCCAGTGTTGGAGCATTCACAGCTTCTGGAGGTGGGTTGTTCCACTGGTTAATTCTTCTACCTGTCGGGAAGTTTCTCCTTAGTTCTAGGTTGCTTCTCTGCTTGATTAGTTTCCATCCGTTGCTTCTTGTCCTGCCTTTGGAGAATAGCTTGCCTCCCTCTTCTTTCTGGCAGCCCCTAAGATATCGGGACGCTGCTATCCTGTCACCCCTCACCCTTCTTCTCATTAAACTAGGCCAGGGGCAGGCAACCTGGGCTCTTTTATGACTCGTGGACTTCAACTCCCAGAATTCCTGAGCCAGCATGGCTCAGCTTGGAAACCTCTCCGTTTCCCCTCAGCACGGCCGGCTCAGGAATTCTGGGAGTTGAAGTCCACAAGTCATAAAAGAGCCAAGGTTGCCTACCCCTGGACTAACTGCTTACACAAAAGGGGCCATTTTGTTGCCTATTCTTTTTGGGGAATGCTGCTTGAACAGAAAAACCAGTTCTAAAAAAAAACCTAATTTTGAATTTTCTCCAATAATTATCATTGGAAGGGAAGAGTAAATTAAACTGGGGATAGTTGTAAATTGTATATAAAAAACCAGGCATCATTTTACATCTGCAAGTGCATTAAAATGAAACTGTAATTTGAAAAAAGCTTACTAATGCTGGTAAATCCCATCTTTTCATTAAACCAGCAATCCAAGATGCCATCTTTCTTCAGTATGAAAGCAATCAGATTTACTAAAATCTGGCTTTCTCTCATTGTCCTAGCAATAATAATAGGTAGATTTATTCACATTAAATCTGAAATCTTATCAGTGGGGCGGGGGGAACCTTCCTGTGCCAAAGTTTATAATGCTTCTTTTCTTAGGTTCTCCTTAAGTGAAAGGTGGGCTTATCATTTGAAATGTAGCCATTGGCTGAAAAGGTTGTCCCTTATTTCTTTTTCTTAGCACTTTCTCCCTGGGTGTAGGCAACCCAAGTTAATTTGTGTGGCCTCAGAAGAGGGGGAAGGAAGTAAGGAAGGAAGGAAGGAAGGAAGGAAGGAAGGAAGGAAGGAAGGAAGGAAGGAAGGAAGGAAGGAAGGAAGGAAGGAAAAGAAAGAGACGAAAGAAAGAAAGAAAGAAAGAAAGAAAGAAAGAAAGAAAGAAAGAAAGAAAGAAAGAAAGAAAGAAAGAAAGAGTTGGAAGAGGGAGGGAGGAAGGAAGGAAGGAAGAAAAAGAAAGAGACAAAGGAAAGAAAGAAAGAAAGAAAGAAAGAAAGAAAGAAAGAAAGAAAGAAAGAAAGAAAGAGGGAGGGAGGGAGGGAGGGAGGGAGGGTGGGTGGAAGGAAGGAAGGAAGGAAGGAAGGAAGGAAGGAAGGAAGGAAGGAAAAGAAAGAAAGAAAGAAAGAAAGAAAGAAAGAAAGAAAGAAAGAAAGAAAGAAAGAAAGAAAGAAAGAGTTGGAAGAGGGAGGGAGGAAGGAAGGAAGGAAGAAAAAGAAAGAGACAAAGGAAAGAAAGAAAGAAAGAAAGAAAGAAAGAAAGAAAGAAAGAAAGAAAGAAAGAAGGAGGGAGGGAGGGAGGGGAGGGAGGGTGGGTGGGAGGAAGGAAGGAAGGAAGGAAGGAAGGAAGAAGGAAGGAAGGAAGGAAGGAAGGAAGGAAGGAAAGAAAGAAAGAAAGAAAGAAAGAAAGAAAGAAAAGAAAGAAAGAAAGAAAGAAAGAAAGAAAGAAAAGAAAGAAAGAAAGAAAGAAAGAGTTGGAAGAGGGAGGGAGGAAGAAAGAAAGAGAGAGAGAGAGAGGGAGGGAGGGAGGGAGGGAGGGAGGGAGGGAGGAAGGAAGGAAGCAAAGAAGGAAGGAAGGAAGGAAGGAAGGAAGGAAGGGAAGGAAGAAAGAAAGAAAAAGAGAAAGAAAGAAAGAAAGAAAGAAAGAAAGAAAGAAAGAAAGAAAGAAAGAAAGAAAAAGAAAGAGTTGGAAGAGGGAGGAAGGAAGGAAGAAAGGAAGGATAGAAAGATGAGCAGCCATTTGCAGGCTTTTGGGGGAAAAAGAAGTTAACTTTTTAAAACAAAGGTTTGCATATTTTATAATTTTCAAATAGAATTCTTTCTAGGGAGACAGCATACAGTTCTGGCAAGTCTTAAAAGACAAGTGATACGGAATGTCTAGGCTCTCTTCTTGGCTATTTGTTCTTGCAAAATCAGAAGCGGCAGCTTGCTTTTCAGGAGGTCTGAGTAGGCATTGGATTAAAAGCTGGATCAGATCGCAGAAGATACCAATGAAGGAGAATACAGTATTTGTAGCTCAGGGTTGAAATGATGCAAAAGAGACGCTCAACCAGCAGGAGAGGGGGGGAAAAAAGACTCCAGCATCTTTTCACCAGTAACCAGCGCTCAGATCGGCATAGAACAGACGATCTGAGGTCACCTTCAGACCAACAATCAAGTAAGCAATACCCCAATCGGGAAACTGCCATAGAGTCACTACTAAACAGCCCAACCCAAAAAATCCCTAAGACCACAGGCAAAGCACCAGAAAATAAACTGACATCAAACCGCACTCCTTCCTAGCACTGATGATGTTACCTGGTTAGGGTAATGAAACGTCTGCAAGAAAACAAGCCAGCTCAGAGAGCACCAAGGACCTCTCAGAGGGAAAGATAATATGAATTTCAGTGGCAAAAATTAACGGGACATATGTTGTTGTTGTTGTTGTTAGTTGCGAAGTCATGTCCGACCCATCGCGACCCTATGGACAATGTTCCTCCAGGCTTTCCTGTCCTCTACCATCTTCTGGAGTCCATTTAAGCTCATGCCTACGGCTTCAGTGACTCCATCCAGCCACCTCATTCTCTGTCATCCCCTTCTTCTATTGCCCTCCATCTTTCCCAGCATTAGACTCTTCTCCAGTGAGTCCTTCCTTCTCATTAGGTGGCCAAAGTATTTGAGTTTTAGCTTCAGGATCTGGCCTTCTAAAGAGCAGTCAGGGTTGATCTCCTCTAGGACTGACCGGTTTGATATTCTTGCAGTCCAAGGGACTCGCAGGAGTCTTCTCCAGCACCATAGTTCAAAGGCCTCGATTCTTTGGCACTCAGCCTTTCTTATGGTCCAGCTTTCACTGCCATACATTGCAACTGGGAAGACCATAGCCTTGACTATATGCACTTTTGTTGACAGGGGCAACGGGACATATAAGCAGTGCTTTTTTTGTAAAAGAAAAAGGTGCCGGAACTCACACATGTCATACAACCCGCCTTGCCTACCCTACAAGGTTCCATCCAAAAAAGGTGCCGGAACTCTGTTCTGAGCGTTCTATGAGAAAAAAAAGCCCTGCATATAAGTATATAAGTCCCAGTGCTGTTGCCACTGCTATATCCGTAGTATTCTCAGGAAACCTCTTCAACACAAAGTTGAAAAGCCCCAATGCTCTTTCTAGCTTGCTTCTTTGAAATGCAGCGTTAACTTCCACAGAGTATTGCAGGGGAAAATGAGTGACTTCATGAGTCTGATCTTTGTACTTAACAGATGCATCCCAGCATCTGAACGTCTTTTCCAAAGCCTTCAACCGCTACTCTACCAAATGCATATTTCTTGGCTGCTGGCTCCTTTATGTATTGCACGCGGCATAACAGAATCCTGCATTAATGCATAAAATTCACCAAAAAAACCAGCCCATAAAATGTGCATCGAAATATAAAACACCATTCGTGGTGTTTTGAATTATGAATTGTTTTAAAAACTTGCCATACGAACGATGAATAAAATTGTGAACAAAATTAAATGAGGTATGAGCAGTTACTAGAGGGGCTAGTAAGCCTATGGCCGGATATTTAGATTGCTTAGCCATTGGAAATACACACACACACACACACACACACACACACACACACACACACACACACACACACACACAAACACATATACTGACCTTTTGGTGTGATTAGGAATGATCAATGCACCCATTTATGGCAGAAATTTCTTTCTGCATCTCGAGACTCTCAGCATTTTACTGCTCATGCAGATAATAACGGTACTTTGAACTTCCTGGCCATAACTCCAAGCTTCATTAAACAGAGTATTTGTCACCCAAAATCCCTCTAAATGTCATTTTCCTCTCCATCAGAGAGAATTGACAATCTTGAGAAAAAGGATATAAATAACAAAAAATAACACTTTGGCTATTCTATCAAATATTGACCATTTGCCTGAGTCTGCATGCTAGAAGTTATTTGTTTAGCTAAGAAGAATCCTGAGATGCAAATGGTTCTCCTCCTTCTCCACCTTCTCCTTCTCCTCCTTCTCCTTCTCCTTCCCCACCTTCTCCTTCACCTTCTTCTCCTTCTCCTTCTCCACCTTTTCCTTCGCCTTCTCCACTTCTCCTTCTCCTTCCCCACCTTCTCCTTCTCTTTCCCCACCTTCTCCTTCTTCTCCTTCCCCACCTTCTCCTTCTCCATCTTCTCCTTCACCTTCTCCACCTTCTCCTTCGCCTTCTCTACCTTCTCCTTTGCCTTCTCCTTTACCACCTTCTCCTTCTCCTCCTTCTCCACCTTCACCTTCTCCTTCTCCACCTTCTTCATCTCCATCTCCTTCTCCATCTCTTTCTCCATCTCTTCCTCAGTCTCCTTCTCCGTCTCCATCTCTGTTTCCTTCTTGGTCTCCTTCTCCTTCTCTTTCCTGCCCAGCTATCTGATGGGCAATCTGACACTTGTAAGTTGCCTGGCATTCACTCTCAGCTTCAAAGAGAGACAAACATTGACGGAACTGATCAGGCAATCAACAGAGAGCAATGACCATCCATCATTCATCACCAGTGATCATGCAGAGCACCATTGGGTTCTCATTATTTCTTCTCCAGGATGTCCTTGCTGACCAAAATGCCACAGTTCACCTGCCTGTTTTTATGGTTAGCTAGTAACATCCAAATGGCTCTCTGGAAGTTGGGGTACTTTTGAGAGCTTCTCTGCCACTTTAACAGGCAGGATGTTAATCTGCTAAAGCATTGCTCCAACTGGCAAGGGCGACAAAAGACAGTTGCTGGCAACCAAAAAAAACGTATGACATTTAAACACATACATAGAACCACCCAAAAAATGGAATTACCCTATGCTCTCTGTGCAGATTTCCAATTTGTATTTATTTGGCTGGCTCCAGTAATCATATCCTGATTTCCATTTAGGAGCTCAAAACAATTCATGGACTGGTCCCTTGTTCTCACTGCTGGTGAGAACAATCAGCCGGTGGAATGGCTTGCTTTCAGAGGTTGTGGGTCTTCCAACCCTGGAGTCTTTCAAGAAGAGACTTGGCAGTCATTTGTTTGAAATGGTATAGGCCACAGGGAGGGATGGTATAGGCCAGGGGTAGGCAACCTCGGCTCTTTTATGACTCATGGACTTCAACTCCCAGAATTCCTGAGCCAGCATAGCTCAGGAAAAGCTCATAGCATAGCTGGCTCAGGAATTCTGGGAGTTGAAGTCCATGAGTCATAAAAGAGCCGAGGTTGCCTACCTCTGGTATAGGCCTTGAAATGGTATAGGCCAGGGGTAGGCAACCTCGGCTCTTTTATGACTCATGGACTTCAACTCCCAGAATTCCTGAGCCAGCATAGCTCAGGAATAGCTCATAGCATAGCTGGCTCAGGAATTCTGGGAGTTGAAGTCCATGAGTCATAAAAAAGCCGAGGTTGCTTACCCCTGGTATAGGCCTTGAAATGGTATAGGCCACAGGTCTGCAACCCGCGGCTCCGGAGCCGCATGCAGCTCTTTCAGACGTCTCCTGTGGCTCCCAGTCCTCTGCCATGTGCAGTCCAAAAAAAAGGGGGACTAAAAAAGTTCAACCAATCAATTCAAATATGCAGGGTAGGTGCATATCTCGCCTTGGCTCCACTCTTCAGTCAAACCCTGTTCTGTGCATGTGCGCATGTACACGCATGCGCACACATTTTTTGCGGCTCCCAGTTTTTCCTTTTGTGAGGGAACCGGTTCCGAGTGGCTCTTTCACTGTTTCAGGTTGCTGACCCCTGGTATAGGCCTTGAGCAGGGAGTTGAACTAAAAGGCCTCCAAGGTCCCTTCCAACTCTGTTATTCTATGTCCTATGAGTTCTTCTCCTTTCCAACAGCCACCAGTGTAGAGTAGATTGAGTATCTCCAAACCATTGGTCCTATTGTTGAGGCGTTCAGCCACGGTCTGAGGCCATTCTTATAGGAAGAAGTCACTTCCTCTACAGAGGCGCAGCCACCAATAAAGATAATAGCCACAAACACACAGTCAAAGTCCTGCAATTTTTGCACACATCACAATGCATAGGGGGGGGGGCGGAGCTTTGCCTACACAGTTGCAGCGGCCATTTTGACTTTTTTTTAAAAACTCCCTCTCTGTAGACACCCCTGTTTGTTTGGGCAATGCCCTCAACACCAGATGAACTAAAACCCAGCACATAACTCAAGGCAGAAAGAGTCCCAATTATCTGGGTACCTTCTAAATGTGATTTTGATTTCGACCTATAATTAGAGCCATCAGATCTGGACTGCAAGGCATCTGTTGATTGTTATATTTATTTACTTATTTATGCCTTCAAGTCACCCTCGACTCCTGGTGTCTGCACGGAGAAATCTGTGCAAGAATCTCGGTTATATTTTCAGAAGTGTTTTGGCCTTGCCTTCTTCCCAGGATTGACCAAGTGACCCAGCTGGCTTTGGACATAAAGCAGGTCTAGAACTCACCCTCTCCCAGTTCCTAATCGGATGCCTTTACCCACAACATCAAACTGGCACCCGCTGTTATCTATGGTCACCTGGATTTTTTTCAGCTAGGTCAAAGCAGAACTACCAAATCAAAATTAATGAGCATCGGCTGATTCTTACAGGGTAACTACATTGCAGGTTTAAGGGTCCCTATATGAGAACAGTTCATTGCCAAAGGCAATATCTATTGCTTGTAAGCCTGGCAACATATTGGATTCCAAATATCTTGCTGATATACCAAATGTTAGACCCTGTCTGTACCCTTAGGACTCTCACTCAGGACTGGCATGCAGAAATAGTGCCTGTTTATTTGTTTGTAGAAATAGTGCCTGTTTATTTGTTTGTGGGTTTTGTTTTTTTTAAAAAATCAACCATCTCCAGGTCATGTAAAAAAATAGAAAGGAATAAAAAATAAGAAAGGAATTATGAACAAGCAGTGCATTTTTTTTCTCATAGAACGCTCAGAACGGAGTTCTGGCACCTTTTTTGGATGGACCCTTGTAGGGTAGGCAAGGTGGTTTGTATGACATGTGTGAGTTCCGGCACCTTTTTCTTTTACAAAAAAAGCACTGCGAATAAGGTAATGTCCCTTTGGGATTCGAGGTCTTCTAGTCCAGCCCCCTGCTCAAGCAGGAGAACCTATACCATTTCAGACAAATGGTTGTCCAGTTTCTTCTGAAAAACTTCCAGTGTTGGAGCATTCACCACTTCTGGAGGCAGGTTGTTCCACTGATTAATTGTTCTAACTGTCAGGAAGTTTCTCCTGAGTTCTAGGTTGCTTCTCTCCTTGGTTAGTTTCCATCTGTTGCTTCTTGTCCTGCCTTCAGGCACTTTGGAGAATAGCTTGACTCCCTCTTCTCTGGGGCAGTCCCTGAGATATTGGGGCACTGCTATCATGTCACCCCTCGTCCTTCTCTTCATTAAACTAGACATACCCCAATTCCAGCATATGTACGCATGTATGTATGTATGTATGTGTATGCTATTCTCGAAAGCACCTGAAGGCAGGACAGGAAGCAATGGATGGAGACTAACCCAAGAGAGAAGTAACCTAGAACTAAGGAGAAACTTCCTGACAGTGAGAACAATTAATCAGTGGAATGGCCTACCTCCAGAAGTGGTGAATGCTCCAACACTGGACGTTTTTAAGAAGAGACTGGACAGCCATTTGTCTGAAATGGTATAGGGTTTCCTGCCTGAGCAGGGGGTTGGACTAGATGACCTCCAAGGTCCCTTCCAACATCATCATCATCATCATCATCATCATCATCATCATCATTATTATTATTATTATTATTATTATTATTATTATTATTATTATTATTATTATTATTATTACTGTATTATTATTATTCTAATATCACAGGCAAGTTTTCCACGTCTCCTCACATTCTCTCAAGGCACAAATGCTGTTCACACATTCAGCAGCCAGCGGTCAATGGTACAGTAATCGGGCTTGGAGACATCCTGCATGTGTGAAACAGCCTAAATTGTTCACTTTGGGTTTTGTTTTGTTTTGTTTTTTGTTTTTTTGCGTTAACAAAAAAAAAATCTCGCTAATGAAGAAGGATTTTCTCAACATGGATCCACTTCCTGGCCTAGGCCTTGCTGGATATTTTTAAAAGAAGAAAATATAATTGGGTGACATAAATTCAGCGAAGTGATTTAGAGAAAGGTTGCATTGTCTATATTGACCCCAAAGGCCAATGAACTTGAATGAAGAGAGCAAAGAAACCCCTATGGAAAAGAAGGGCAATGAATATCGGTCTTTAAGGGAGGCTGAAATAGCCTTTTGATGCTGGGGGGGAAGTACCGACAAGACCCCCGACACCTGCTGGACTTAATGGACTCTGAAATGTTGTTTCAGAATTAATCAAGTCATTTAAAATCATGGCTGTGGTCCTTCCATTCATGACTTCCATATAGAGATGGGCTGATTCTGAGACAAATCCACTTCGGGTGACTTTGGCAATATATCACTATAATTGCTGTTTTAGGGCTGCAAATTGGAGCTAAAATAACCAGATGCAAAAGAGACCGGCCATCTCAAGCTCTTAAGATGGATCTTCAAAGTTCAAAGAGAGTTCAAGCATGGAACAAGCAATAGAAAAGGGTCAAGTATGAGGTGATTGTTCACGTTCGGGCAAAATTAACTTTACAAATATATTGTTTCAGAAGGGTAGTAATTGTCCCGTCTTCCAGCTATTCATACCTCATTGAATCTTCGCATTTCTTTCCAAGCATTAGAGTGAATCTCCCTCATTGAAATAAATTTGATTTTGACAAAATATTCTGGGTTTGAAGCCCGGAGCTAATTTTTCTGGCACTTTAAAATAATCCTCTCCAAGCCAACAAAGCTGGAGGTCTTTAGAGAAATGAACATAGATCCTTCCAGTAATATGTTAAACAGTCTACACCAGTGGTGTCCAACCTTGGCAACTTTAAGACTTGTGGACTTCAACTCCCAGAATTCCTCAGCCATGCTGAATCTTGCATGGGAGGGGGAACGGAGGCCCCAAAGTGGGGGGAAAACATTTGGGGAAAAATATATGAGGAATTCTGATTGTCAAAGCATAGAAATTTTAGGAGGCCATAACTTAGTGGTAAAATAAATGCTTTGCATGTTGAAGAGAACGCACGTGCACACGATCCTATGTTTAATCACTGGAATCTTCAGGTAATGGAATAAACATTATAACCCATTGAAAATCAGGATCACTAGTCTTAGCTACATTCATTTATGGCAGGGGTCTTCAAACTTGGCCCTTTTATGACTTGTGGACTTCAACTCCCAGAATTCCTCAGCCAGTGTGTCTGGGAGTTGAAGTCCACAAGTCATAAAACGGCCAAGCTTGAAGACCCCTGATTTATGGCCATTTTGAATGTCCATCCAATGTCTAATTTAGAGTGCAAATGAAAGAACGTGCTATGGGTTTGCTCCATATTGAAAAGCCTCCTCTGGTTCTTAGTTAAAAACATGATTGGAGGACGGAACTGTGCTCAACAGCTTACTACAGGGGTCTTCAACTCCCAGAATTCCTCAGCCAGAGGGGCCTGGCTGAGGAATTCTGGGAGTTGAAATCCACAAGGCATAAAAGGGCCAGGTTTGAAGACCCCTGGCTTACTACCAAGGCTCCATGCATTCAGAAACTCATTCTCTCTTCCAGGGTCTTCATTTACAAAGAGAAACCCCTCACTTGTACAAAGCCACATGTGCAGAAGTCACAGTGCGAGGCAAAACACCAACAGATGGGCAAGTAGGGACTTTCACCAGGGACTTTCTTGGAAGTTGTGGGTGGTGATGGTCTTCTCCTGCTCAATATCTGTTGCAGGTATTTGGTATGGCTTCACTCTCCACTTTTTTCCTTGGGATGTATGCTTTTATCTGCAGTCTCCACAGCCTCCTAAGAAGGCCATCATGCTGGATTAGGCTTCTAGTTACTGCATGAATTGAAGCTCTTCAGGACCACACCCATAAAATATGGTAGCAAATAGTTTGCAGGGAGTTAAAGAACACTTACACAGTTGAGTTTTTGTGTTGAAACGAGGAGGAGGAGGAGGAGGAGGAGGAGGAGGAGGAGGAGGAGTTAATCTATGGCTATGCCATGGGTCTTCATACATGGCCCTTTTATGACTTGTGGACTTCAACTCCCAGTATTCCTCAGCCAGGCACGTGTGCCTGGCTGAGGAATTCTGAGAGTTGAAGTTCACAAGTCATAAAAGGGCCAAGTTTGAAGACCCCTGGTTTAGCCCATGAAAGAGAAGAATTAGGGGAGACACGATAACTGTCTTCTAGTACTTTTATTTTTTTTAATTCCATTTATATCCCGCCCTTCTCCAAAGACTCAGGGCGGCATACAAGCTTAGCAGTAGCCTTCATTCTATGTATATGCCTGCTTATTAGGGCTTTCACACACACCCCAGCGGCATTATTACAAAGTCAGCTTAATTGCCCCCAACAATCTGGGGAGCTGTCACAAAGAAGAGGGGAGTGACTTATTCTGTAAAGCACCAGAGGGCAAGACAAGAAGTAATGGGTGGAAGCTTGTTAAAGAGCGATCCAACTTTTGTAAGGAGAAATGTTCTGACAGGGAGAACAATTAAGCAATGGAATAGCCCGCTTCCCAGAGTTGTGGGTTTTCAAAAATAGACTGGACAACCATTTGACTGGGATGGTATAAGGTCTTCTGTTTTGAGCAAGGAGTTGGACTAGAAGAGGTTTGAGGTCCCAGCCCTCTGATTCCTATTCTCAAGAGTCCCAGCCAATTTTCAAGGAAAATTGAAAGACAGACAAGATTTACAAGAACAAGGTATTGATCTAGCATGGTGGCCGTATCTGCAAATTCAAATTATATATGAAAAAGATGTTAAAACAATGGGCTTTTATAAAGAACAGACAGAATTTGATCAGATACTGCTAAAAACAGATGAAAAGTTGATTAAGAAGCTCTATAGATTTCTGTTAAACTTAAAGATGGAGAAAGAACAAGTAAAAGAAACAATGATAACATGGGCAAAGAACTTTGGATATTATATAGAATTAGAAGATTGGCAAAAGTTATGGGAAAGAAATATTAAATTAACTAAAGCAGTGGCATATTATTATTATTATTATTATTATTATTATTATTATTATTATTATTATTATTATTATTATTATTTAAAGAAAACTTATTTTACAGTAAAATATTTTACAGATGGCATATGACACCAGTGACATTAGAAAAATTTAAAAAAAAAATACTTCAAACAACTGCTGGAAATGCAAACGAAGACCAGGTACTTATTATCGTATCTGGTGGACATGCCCTAAAGCAAAAAGCTTTTGGGTTAAAATACATTTATGGTTGGAGAAAATGACTAAAAAACAAATAGACTTTAAACCAGAATTATTTTTGTTAGGAATAGGAGCTAATTATGAGAAAGATTGCAGATATTTAATACTACGCATACTAACGGCAGCAAGAATTGTATTTGCCCAACATTGGAAAAATGAACATTTACCAGCTGAAGAAGTACTAATTAAGAAAATTCTAGAGTGTGCAGAAATGGATAGGTTGACTTTAAAGATAAAAGAGAAAGAAGACAGTGTATTTTAGAACATGGGATAATTTCTATCAAACGAGTTAGAGAGAAAGGAATGTGATCTGTAATATTGAATATATATTAGCAAGAAGAGGGCTATTGAGCGATTAATTAACATATTGTTTATGATAATTAACTACTATCTATTATTGTTTGTTAAACACATGAACCCAGACATTATGCTGTTTGCTAAATATTGAGAATGTTATTTGGAAAAACCCCAACCCCAACCCTAATCCTAACCCTAACCCAAATCCCAACCCCAACCCCGACCCCACCTTATTCCTAACTCTATAAAAACTAATAAAATCTATACAAAAAAAAGAGTCCCAGCCATTATGGCTGCTGCTGAAAATTCAAAGAGTTGACATTCACCCATCTGGAAGTATCTCAAATGGGAGAAGGACCGAATCAGACAGCAGGCTGAGCAAGCAGGCATACGTTAACTAAGTCAGCATCTTTTCCATGAAGGCAAACTTCATTATCATTTTGACAGTAGCTTATTTCCAACTTGGCTGCAAAGCTGTCCCTTTTCCATGTTGTCAATGCTTTGGAAAATGCCATTGTTTTGGTCCCCAGGGCAAATCCCTTTCATTTGCACAACCCATTGCCGAATTTGGAATTTTAGAAGTAATAATAATGTTTTAGCTCTTCCCTTGCACACCTCCTGTAGAACTGCAATTCCTCTTCAGCACCTTCTATGTTTCATAAATATTAACCCCGATCTTAACCCTTTCTCCTCCCTTTCCCTCCCTCCCTCCCTCTCTCTCTCTCTCTCTCTCTCCCTCTCCCTCTTTCTCCCCTTCACTTTCTCTCTTACTCAGGATATCAGGCAGATAAGAGTTATCAGCAAAGGTCATTCTCAATTTCTATACAGAAATTATCTGTCTCCGGTAGGTAATAAACATTTATCCATGCCTTTATTAGTTATATTGGATCTGACAGTTCTGTTAAACCATTTTCTTTCATTTTGCTAGGTCATGACGGTTAATGCCGTTAAAAAAGCTCATCGCTTCTTTGATCGCTGTATTGTCTTTCCTGCATAACTGAGATTTTGTAAAGGTAAGCAGAGGCTGGAATTACTTATTGCAGTTACAGCCCGTTGAGCTCCGGGTTGGGCTGCCACCCCCTCTTTCCTTCATCACAATAAAAGAAGGAGGAGGAGGAGGAGGAGGAGGAGGAGGAGGAGGAGGAGGAGGAGGAGGAGGAGGAGGATCTTCCAGGAGTAAATTCTCCTTTTGGGTTATATTTAGTTGGGCAGCTGACATTTCATTGAGCAGTTGCATTAAGTCCATTCGGCATTGGCATCGCTCTATCTTTTTCACATCCTTGAGCTTCGGAAATTACCGCTGGAAGCTGTGCCAAAGTAAATGAGCTTTGTTAATGAGGATGTATTCCTGGCCATGATGATGTGTCAGCCGCAGGCTTACTGGAAAAGACAGAGAAAGTTTCTCTCTTTGTGTGTATGAGAGAGCGGGGAGGTGTGTGTGTGTGTGTGTGTGTGTGTGTGAGAGAGAGAGAGAGAGAGAGAGAGAGAGAGAGAGAGAGAGAGAGAGAGAGAGAGAGAGAGAGAGAGAGAGAGAGAGAGAGAGAGAGAGAGAGAGAGAGAGAGAGAGAGAGAGATGTAAAAACATTTGGGCCTCATTGACTCTTAAGATCATTAAACTTGCTTGAATACCCATACCTGACTTAACATGGATTTGGAAGGACCACTTAGACATCCAATCGCCTGTTCAGCACAGGGAACCAAATTAAACAGATGGCTGTCTAGACAACCACTGAAGGGAAGATCTTTGCTTCCTGGGTCACTGGTTCCACCACTGAAGTGTTCTTATCTTTTTTCCTTACCTCCTTCTGGATACTCTTGGGTGTTTGAGAAGGGATCTTGACCTTGTTTTTAGGGTGACATCCTTCAGGTTCGAAGCTTGCTATCATATCTACCACCATCTCAATCATATTTTTCCCCTCAAGGTTAACCATACGCAGTTTCTCCCAGGTGTACCTAAAGCAGAGGTGGGCAACTACGGTCCCTTTATGACCTGTGGACTTCAACTCCCAGAATTCCTGAGGCGGCCATATCATACTTTTAACTGGCCATCTGAAGAATGAATATAGTAGCGGAACTACTCTTCCCATAGTTTGACAATTATGCTTCTCTTGAAATATTCTGAAAAGCATTTGTTGCTTTAAACTTCCTCCACTTTTATTCATTTCCCTCTAATTGCAATTTTTACTTTTTTTAAAAAAAACACAACAACCCCAAATTAGGATTTGGGATTGCTCTGTCTTCTAACCCCCGACAATATGCTCCACTGAATGGAGTCTAGCCACTGTCAGGACTGAGATGCTGGGAGTTACGTTGTCAATGGATGTATTGAAAATATTCTGCAGTCTTTAGATGATGCTTGAGGTCTTGAGAACTGGATATCAGGCTATTTCAGAGAAGATGCAAGCTAAAACTAAAGAAGTATATCTAGAGATGACTCCTCAACCCAGCAAATGTGGGGTCATGGTTCCGATAGACGAGACCAAACAAATCAGAACTCCGAGGCTAGAGATTTCCTCAAAGAACATGTGTATTGGTTACACCAGAGGTCCCCAACCTTTTGGGCACCAGTGACCGATTACATGGAGAAAGGTTTTTCCACGGACCGAGAATGTGTGGTTTTGTGTGCTGCCTGCATTCCATGGATGGGGCTTTGCTTGTTTCTGCAGACCGGTTGCTGGCATGCTGAAAAGCAGTGTTTACCCCCAATTTCTGGGGGGGGGGGGAATGTGCCGTAGTATAATGAACAATGGGTTTGTTTAACCATATAGTATGTCACATTTTTTTTTTCCCCCAGAAATTGGGAGTAAACACTGCTTTTCAGAAAAAAATATTTTAAATAAAATGTTTCTGAGGGCCCAAAACGTGTTCACATGACCGTGGGGGGTGGATTGTCAGAACTTACCGTGTCATATGTAGCTTTTCGGTGTGTCCATTGTAACTTCAAATGGTCACTAAGTGACCATTTGTAATTTGAGGACTGTGTGCATCCCCAAATTACTCTCACACAAACAGAAATACATCTCTGTGTGTACATTTAGAATAGAATAGAATAGAGTAGAGTAGAGTAGAGTAGAGTAGAGTAGAGTAGAGTAGAATAGAATAGAATAGAATAGAATAGAATAGAATAGAATAGAATAGAATAGAATAGAATAGAATAGAATAGAATAGAATAGAATAGAATAGAATAGAATAGAATAGAATAGAATAGAATAGAATAGAATAGCCTTGGTGGAGCAGTGGGCTAATGCCTCCTTAAGTAACAACAGCTGCCTGCAATTAGTGCAGGTTCGCATCCCACCAGGGTCAAGGTTGACTCAGCCTTCCATCCTTCCCAGGTAGGTAAAATGAGGACCCAGATTGTTGGGGGCAATTAAGCTGACTTTGTAATAATGCCGCTTGGGGTGTGTGTGAAAGCCCTAATAAGCAGGCATATACATAGAATGAAGGCTACTGCTAAGCTTGTAAGCCGCCCTGAGTCTTCCGAGAAGGGCGGGATATAAATGGAATTTTTTTAAAAAAAAGAATAGAATAGAATAGAATAGAATAGAATAGAATAGAATAGAATAGAATAGAATAGAATAGAATAGAATAGAATAGAATAGAATAGAATAGAATAGAATAGAATAGAGCTGGAAGGGACCTTGGAGGTCTTCTAGTCCAGCCCCCTACTCAAGCTGAAGAACCTATACTGTCTCAGACAGGTGAATGTCGAGTCTCTTCTTAAAAATTTCCAGTGATGGAGCGCCCACAATTTCTGGAGGCAAGCTGTTCTACTGGTTGATTGTCCTCACTGTCAGGACGTTTCTCCTTAATTCCAGGTTGCTTCTCTCTTTGATCACTTTCCAACCATTGTTTCTCGTCCTTCCCTCTGGTGCTCTGGTGAACAACCTGGCCCCCTCTGCCTTGTGGCAGCCCCTCAGATACTGGAACACTGCTATCATGCCTCCCCTATTTCTTCTTTTCTTTAGAATTGTTGTTGTTGTTGTTGTTAGTTGCGAAGTCGTGTCCGACCCATCGCGACCCTATGGACAATGTTCCTCCAGGCCTTCCTGTCCTCTACCATCTTCTGGAGTCCATTTAAGCTCACACCTACTGCTTCAGTGACTCCATCCAGCCACCTCATTCTCTGTCGTCCCCTTCTTCTATTGCCCTCAATCTTTCCCAGCATTAGGCTCTTCTCCAGTGAGTCCTTCCTTCTCATTAGGTGGCCAAAGTATTTGAGTTTTAGCTTCAGGATCTGGCCTTCTAAAGAGCAGTCAGGGTTGATCTCCTCTAGGACTGACCGGTTTGATCGCCTTGCAGTCCAAGGGACTCGTAGGAGTCTTCTCCAGCACCATAGTTCAAAGGCCTCAATTCTTTTGCGCTCAGCCTTTCTTATGGTCCAACTTTCACTGCCATACATTGCAACTGGGAAGACCATAGCCTTGACTATACGCACTTTTGTTGACAGGGTGATGTCTCTGCTTTTTAGTGTGCTGTCTAGATTTGCCATGGCTTTCCTCCCGAGGAGCAAGCGTCTTTTAATTTCTTGACTACAGTCCCCATCTGCAGTGATCTTGGAGCCCAGGAAAATAAAATCTGTCACTACCTCCATTTCTTCCCCATCTATTTGCCAGGAATTGAGAGGGCCGGATGCCATGATCTTGGTTTTCTTAATGTTTAGTTTCAACCCAACTTTTGCACTCTCCTTCTTCACTCGCAACAAGAGACTCTTCAGTTCCTCTTCACTTTCTGCCATTAGAGTGGTATCATCTGCATATCTTAGGTTGTTGATATTTCTTCCAGCAATCTTAATTCCAACTTTTGACTCCTCTAGCCCTGCCTTTCTCATGATGTGCTCTGCATATAAGTTAAATAGGCAAGGCGACAGTATACAGCCTTGCCGGACACCTTTCCCAATTTGGAACCAATCAGTGGTTCCGTGTCCAGTTCTCACTGTTGCTTCTTGGCCCGCATATAGGTTTCTCAAGAGACAAATAAGATGTTCTGGTACTCCCATCTCTTTAAGAACTTGCCACAGTTTGTTATGATCCACACAATGAAAGGCTTTAGCATAGTCAATGAAGCAGAAGTAGATGTTTTTCTGGAACTCTCTAGCTTTCTCCATGATCCAGCGTATGTTGGCTATTTGATCTCTAGTTCCTCTGCCTCTTCGAAATCCTGCCTGTACTTCTGGTAGTTCTCGATCCACATACTGCTGGAGTCTAGCTTGTAGGATTTTAAGCATAACTTTACTAGCATGAGAAATGAGTTCAATGGTGCGATAGTTTGAACATTCTTTGGCACTGCCTTTCTTTGGAATTGGAATGTAAACTGATCTTTTCCAATTCTGTGGCCACTGTTGAGTTTTCCAAATTTGCTGGCAAATTTAGAATAGGAAGCTACAAATATGTCCAGCTGTTTCCCTATTAATCTTCTAACTAAATAATAACCAGATTTGACCCAAGTTAATTTTCAAGATGAGGCAAGTTGTTTTCAACCTCCTGAAATGGACTGTAAAGGAGCATATTTTCAGATTACTCTCTTGCTCTGTGGTGCAGTTGGAACAATCTGGAGCTGAAAACACCCTTAAAACTGTAGGGATGAGAGTGTATTTAAGGAGGTGCCCTCCTATTCTACCACCTCTTATTCTATTAGATAGCACAGTGTCATCAGTAGAGACCTGCTATAATCACCCAGGATTTGAAATGGATACCTAACATTCGAACTATCATTAAAAAGGCAAAAACAAAGAATTTTCTTCCTGGATCACCTCAGAAAACTCAGATTGCCCCAGACGCTGCTGCTATAGTTCTACAGAAGAATTATTGAGTCTGTCATTTGTAGTTTGATAACTGTCCGGTTTGATACAGCAACTAAACAGGACTTGTATGGACTTCAACGGATAGTTAGAACTGCAGAAAAAACAATTGCTCTCAGCCTGCCTTCCATTGGGGATCTGCACACTGTACAGGTCAAAAACAGAGCTGAGAAAATATCTACAGACCCCTCACATCCTGGACATAAATTGTTTCGACTTCTTCCCTCAGGACGATGCTATGGGGCATTGCACGCCAAAACAACTAGACACAAGGACAGTTCCCCCACCCCCCGTGCCATCACTCTGTTGAACACCTGATTCCCAGAGCACCGTTTTATGTCTATGCCAGGGGTAGGCAACCTTGGCCTTTTTATGACTCGTGGACTTCAACTCCCAGAATTCCTGAGCCAGCATGGCTCAGCTTGGAAACCTCTCCCTTTCCCCTCAGCATGGCTGGCTCAGGAATTCTGGGAGTTGAAGTCCACGAGTCATAAAAGAGCCAAGGTTGCCTACCCCAAGCAGTAGTGGGATTCAGCCAATTCACACCGCTTCGGCAGAACCGGTAGCTAATTTTTTGTGGCCCAGGCCCAGAATGGACTCCCGGAAGTGGCATCCACACAGAGAACCGGTTGTTCCCATATTTGAATCCCACCCCTGTGTCTAAGTATATTTACCCAGAAAGTAAGGCTGTATTACTTTTAACCTTCTCATCTGTCCCACTACCTTCCCTTACCGGTATCATTATGATGATTATTATTACTTTGTTGTTTTGCAGGTACATTGAGAGCTTATGCCCTGGAGACGAATTCCTCGTGTGTCTTAATCACACTTGGCCAATAAAGTATTCTATTTCCATTTCTACAGGTAGTTCTGGACTTACAACCATAACTGAGCCCAAAATTTCTGTTGTTAAGTGAGACACTGGTTAAGTGAGGTTTGCCCCATTTTACAACATTTTTTTGCCACAATTGTTAAATGAATCTTTGCAGTTGTTAAGTTAGTAACCTGGTTGTTAAGTGAATCTGGCTTCCCCACTGACTTCGCTTGTCAGAAAGTCTTAAAAGGCAGTCACATGACCCTGGGACGCTGCAACCATCGTACATATGAGTCGGTTGCCAAGTGTCTGAATTTTGATCATGTAACCATAGGGATGCTGCAAAAGTTGTAACTCTGAAAAATTGTCATAAATCACATTTTTCCAGTGCTGTTGTTACTTTGAACGGATCACTAAATGAACTGTTGTAAGACAAGGACTCCCTGTGTTTTCACAGAGTCTCTCTCTCCCCGCCCACCCCACAGACAAACACACAAACACACTCACACACAAACACACACACATAAGATTTGTAAACAAGGAGCTATAAGGATATCTGCTATTCGGGACCACAATTTGTTAACAATTGAAGTACTTCAGTAGATTCTTCTAAGAAGATTTTCCAGCTTTGGAAACTTATCACCTGGCAAATACACCTACTGTATACTGTATTTAAAAAAAAAGTTGTAACACAACCCCCGTGACACATGAACTCAGAGTTTGTTCACACCAGTTTTAACATTTGTTCTCATGTATTTTACAGGTGCAGGAACAGCTTCCCCAAGTTAAAACAAAAAGAGAAAGTATGGCAGCTGCACCCAGCAATTGTGGAAACAGATGGAGCTGGCATACGGGTCTCTTTGAATATATTTCCCTTAAGGTCTAAATTCTCCATGGTTGGTGGTATGGGTAGATGAGTATCTCAGTCCTTATAGCCAAAGAAAAAATTAGCTAACATTAATGGAGTAAAATTAAAGGTAGCAGTAGCAATACCCATTTAGTAAAAAAGCACTGAAGTGATACCGCAGGACACTCATAGATATTATTTATTTATTTATTTATTTATTTATTTATTTATTTATTTATTTATTTATTTATTTATTTATTTAATTTGTATACCGCCCTTCTCCCGAAGGACTCAGGGCGGTGAACAGGGCAATACATAATAAAAAACAAGGTACAAAAATTAAAAAGTAATTAAACAGCAATGCCCGTAATAAATTAATACAGATTAAAAGGTTAAGATCAATTTATAAAACCCGACCCCATCCCATCAGTCCAGGCCAGCTTGTTCAAAGAGGTAGGTTTTAAGATCGCGCCGGAAGGAGCGGAGATCTGGCGCCATCCGGAGCTCGACCGGAAGATGGTTCCATAAATCCGGCGCGCCCACAAAGAACGCCCTCCCCCTGGGGGCCACCAGTCGGCATTCTTTGACCGGTGGCACCCTGAGGAGGCCCTCTCTGTGGGAGCGTACTGGGCGGAGGGAAGTTGACGCCGGCCGCAGGTGCTCCCCAAGGTATTCCGGACCCATGCCATGTAGAGCTTTGTGGGTCATTACCAACACCTTGAACCTCACCCGGAAGACAACTGGAAGCCAATGCAGCTCGCGGAGCAGAGGTGTGACATGGGAGTGTCGGGAAACTCCCAACACAACTCTCGCGGCTGCATTCTGTACCAGTTGGAGCCTCCGAGTGGTCTTCAAGGGTAGATATATTATATATCCCTATCAATGTATCAATATCTATATATCTATCTCTCCAATACATACATCAAAAATGTGCTTGATGCACTATCTAGGCAAACAAGCTTCTTGAAAACAAATAATTTTTAAGAAGAGTTTGGACAATCATTTGTCTGAAATGGTATATAGAGTTTCCTGCTTGAGCAGGGGGGGTGGGCTAGAAGACCTCCAAGGTCCCTTCCAACTCTATTTTTCTGAAATAAAAGAAAGCCACAAACATGTTTAAGATGTACACGTTTTTGAGCTGTAGGGTAACTTCTTCCTACCTTGAGTAACTTCTTCCTACCTTGATCCCAATATGGTGGAATCACCCCTTCTTGAATTCTCAGTGAGAATGATGGCACCAACTTTCTAACATCTGTGATAACGTTGCTGGAACACATACCTTAAATTCCCTGTTTTGCGTCTCACTGTCAGAACGGTTAGAAAACAGACTCAAAGTCTGTATGTCTCGCTTGACCAGACTGGGATACAAAGTTTCAGATCATTCATTGGTTAACTTGGAAGATAATTTGAGAATTTCCCCTCAGAGACACCTCCTATATCAGGGGTCTTCAAACTCGGCCCTTTTATGACTTGTGGACTTCAACTCCCAGAATTCCTCAGCCAGAAGCTGGCTGAGGAATTCTGGGAGTTGGTCCACAAGTCATAAAAGGGCCAGGTTTGAAGACCCCTGTCCTAGATGTTATCAAGCACTACAAATGAAGCTATCTTAGCTTCATGATGTTAAAAATCAAGAGAGAAAAATCCAAAGATTTAGAATTCAGTAATATCAATACAGGTAGGCCTCAACTCACGACCATGACCAAAATTTCTGTTGCTAAGTGAGACAGTTGTTAAGTGGGTTTTGCCCCTTTTAACGACCTTTCTTCCCACTGTTGTTAAGTAAATCACTGCAGTTGTTAAGTCAGTAACATGGCTATTAAGTGAACCTGGCTTGTCCATTGACTTTACAGGTCACAAAGTGGCAAAAGGTGATCACATGACCCCGGGACACTGCAACCGTCGTAAACACGAGTCAGTTGCCAAGCATCTGAATTTTGATCACGTGACCACAGGGATGCTGCAAGGGTCCCAAGTGTGAAAAACGGTCATAAGTCATTTTTTTCAGTACCTTTGAACAGTCACTAAATGAACTGTTGTAAGTCGAGGCCTACCTGTATTTCCAACAAAGAAACAAACACAGGGAGTGGTTGAAGGATACGTTTCACATGGAGAACAGAAGACTACATGGACATGTTCTTCAAACACCTTTCAATGTGGACAACAGCGAAGAATTGTTCAGTGCTGCTCCAGAGGATAGAACTGGAAGAGTGGATTTAAACTAAAGAGCAACATATTTCAGTTGGATAGCAAGAAAAAAAAATCCTAAAGGTAACATAACAGCTGTTCAACAGTGGAGCAACCTATCCCAGGAGTTGGTAGATGAGTTCTTCTTTGGGTGACCATCTGCCAGGCATGTTGTAGTAGTAGTAGAGCAGAATGGGACAACTCACTGTGGCCAACTTGCCAGGGTCAATTCCCTGTGGCCAAGTCACCACAGCCAACTCATCACAGGACAACTCAACATAGCCAATTCGCCACAGGACAATTCATCGGGGGGCACTTCAACAATTCAACTTAATTATTTTTAAATAATTAAAAATTACTTTAATTTTTGTCATTCACATTTCATTTCCTCCCTCACTTTGGCATCCTTTCTTTAATGATTCTATTCCACCATTTCTTCGATGTTACTGTAGCTCTACTCCTGTGGCGAGTTGTCCCATTGCAAGTGGGCTATTGTGAGTCAGCCACAGCAAGTTAGCTGTGGTGAGTTGGATGTGGACAGTTGTCTTACATGAGGCTGGGAGTTGGACTAGACCAGGGGTAAGCAACCTTGGCTCTTTTATGACTCGTGGACCTCAACTCCCAGAATTCCTGAGCCAGCCTGGCTCAGGAATTCTGGGAGTTGAAGTCCACGAGTCATAAAAGAGCAGACCAGTGATTCTCAACCTATGGTCCGTGGGACTCTGGGAGGTCACAATGTTGTCACAGGGGGTCCGCAAAGTCTTGAAAATATTTTTATTATTTAAATCTTGAGTTACTTTTTGGGGTTCCATGACCATTGTCCCACAAAAGATATTTAAGGGGGGTCCGTGTAGTGGTGGGATTCAGCTGGTTCACACCACTTCAGCAGAACCGGTAGCTAATTTTTTGTTGCCCAAGCCCAGAATGAACTTCCGGAAGCAGCATCCAAACAGAGAACTGATTGTTCACATATTTGAATCCCAGCACTGGTAAAAAAAAAAATGTTGAGAACCACTGCCCTAGATTATTTCCATGACTCTGCCAATCCTTCCATTTGGTGAGTCTACATCCACAACAGAATTCACTATTGTTTGCATGACCACAATTCTCCACAGGCAGAATCATGCAAATCAACAAAACATTGATTTGGATTTAGGAAGGAAACACTTAGAATTCAAAACAAAATGTGATATTTTTTTTCCCACAAAAGAAATACGATTGATCATTCATTCCTAAGTGGAATGGGCATGATTTCTGTTTTCAATGACATAAATTTATCCCAAAATTGGGATCCGTAACTATGGATGACTTCATAGTGCCCATATCACACTATGATCTACTAACAAGCTTATTAAAGTTGCTTCTTTGATGAAGGACTGACTCTTAAAATATATCCGGGCACAGATATCACATTGTCACTGAAGTTAACCACCATAAACTTTCATGGATTATTACCTTTTTTTCCAAAAAAAATTCATGTCGGTGATCACTTCTTTGTTCTGATGACTTGAGATGATATCTATCAGAAGAAATAAGTTTTCACCCTCAAAGTGTGGCCTTAACTCCAAAATGACAACCCTTGGTTGTATCTACACAACGCAGTTTACAAATTCCATTGGACCTCATGGCAACCAATAGCTACCAATTCACTAAATGTTGGTTTTTCTCAATGTTTCTGTACGTTAGAACAATTAAGGGTCTGTATCCATCTCTGCGGTTTTTCAAAGCTGTTTTAGAGACTGAATATATGACAGTTAGTCCTCGACTTACAACAGTTCCTTTAGTGATCTTTCAAAGTTACAATGGCACTGAAAAAAGTGACTTATGACCATTTCTCACACTTATGGCCATTGCACCATCCTTATGGCCACATGATCAAAATTCAGAGGCTTGGCAACTGACTCACATTTAGGACAGTGTCCCGGGGTCACGCAATCCCCTTTTGCAACCTTCTGACAAGCAAAGTCAATGGGGAAGCCAGATTCACTTAACAACCGTGTTACTAACTTAACAACTGCTGTGATTCACTTAACAAATGTGGCAAGAAAAGATGTAAAATAGGGCAAAACTCACTTAACAATTTTCACACTTAGCAACATCTGCTTTGGGCTCAGTTGTGGGCATACGTTGAGGATTACCTGTAGTTGGTTGTTATCTACACAAATCAGTTCACAAATTCCATTGGACCGTATGGCAACCCATCGCTACCAA